>NW_024962261.1:6758433-6862907 GCF_019238085.1 Lagopus leucura | reverse complement strand
TTGTCTTTGTCTTTTTTTGTGTCTTTGTCTTTTCATTCTGTCACCCTTTCCCTTTCCCTTTCCCTTTCCCTTTCCCTTTCCCTTTTTTCTTTTTTCTTTTTTCTTTTTTCTTTTTTCTTTGTCTTTGTCTTTTTTTGTCTGTAAACAGCATCATTCTGTCATACAAAACCACATCCTCTGGCTACCTGTTTTACACATATCAGTTTGGGAAGGACACTCTGGACACAGATCTTACCTAATGTGCCAGATTATGAACAAGAGGTCCTTGGTCTGAGTCTCTTTGACACCAGGGGAAAGGCTTGTTCTAACCTTGGATTCATCCGAAGTTTCTAAAAGGAGTTATTTAAGTGAAGATAGGCTAAACAACAAAGGGCATCTGCTTTCCCATATATGTGTGGATCCACAGACAAAATTGGGAAGGGAATGTGGCTGAGCAGAAGTAAATTACTCTGTCTAACTTAAAATCAAACTGTGGAATCCACTGCTATTTGGTAAAATATTCTGAGTGAATTTTTAAAAAGGGCTGGATTAGTTCATTGCTATTTGTTGCAGCTACTCTCAAATAAATGGATAAACATGTGACTATTTAAGAAGAATCCTCTTATCCAGCTTCAAAACTATACAACTGAGAGCAAAGTTTGTCTCTCTAAAAGTAGTCAAACCCAATGGTTGATGCTGTACAGCAACTTTTTTAGCTGAAGAGGTCAGGAAGGAAATATTTCCCCACACTAATGGGTAACCACAGTTTCATTTTCCAGCAGCTATTATGTTCTTGAAGTTCATTACCACTGGAGACTTAATGTGCCAGTGCCCAGTTCTCTGTGCCAGAGGTTTACAAGTTAGGAGAAATGTATCACACTCAAGAGGAGAGGGAACAGTTGTCCCCTTCCATTCATAAAGTATAGTTTTGTCATATCGTAAGATGTCTGTTTCGTCTCCAGCTTTTGCCCCACTTACACTTTCATTCATTCAAGTGTAATTGTTAAGATAAGCCCTGTGTCTGGGCTTTACTTGTCAAAACCCAGGCAAACACAGAAGCAAAACATTGGTAATGGTGGCTCTCCTGTGTGTGTTGGTACAAAACTCCAAGAGTACATCTCTGCCTAATGAGAAAGCACTGATGTTCTGACAAGCAAGAACAACAAATAATAATTAAAAAAAAAGTTGCTATTCTGTCAAATATTGTGTGCATATCAAGGATCTGGAGTACAAAGCAGACTTAGCAGCAATCACATTTTGAGTAGAATTCACTTGAATGTAACACCTTCTCTCTCTAAGGTTTTGAATGTGGTATCTTAAAGATGATCACACAAATTACTCATTCCAGGAACAAAGGCTCTTTCTTGAAAGCTGTCAGCTTTCTGACAGTTATGATGAGCATTTACTTCAGGCTTGTAAAACATATTAATCAAACTTGTTCCTATAGCTTCAGTCCAAGGAGTGTTACTGTTTCTTTTAGAGAAATATTTTACATAAGTGCTCTGAATACGTATACACCTTGAATGCAAACCACTGTCTATGCCATTCATTCATTCATAATGAATAAATACTAGTCTACGTCAGGATTAAGGAGAATTGAAGCAGTGTATGGAAATCTGTTTATTACAAGACTATTTGCCAAAGACCTATGCACCATTCCTTGAACCCTGAAAAACATTTGAAAATATGGGTTGCATTTGCAAACTTCAGTGTATGACATGGAGAGCTGGCAAACTGCCTGGTTTCTACTTAAAGGATTGTCATTCTGGGAAAAATAAATTTCTCTAACTAGACAAAAGTCAATGTTTTCATGTTTTACTGCAATCAAACTGATTCAGCTGACAATTTAATGTCTCAACACTTAAAATATCTGTGGATAATCAGTTATCTCAATCAATCATATCTACAAGATTTCTCTATTTTCAAAGCCTGTATACATATGACAGAGATATCTAACAGTTTATAGAAACCTTCCCATTCTTAATGCTTCATGATTTCTCTTCAACTATCTACTTCTTTTTTTTTTTTTTCTTTCTTTCTTTCTTTTTTTCCTCCGTATTCAAGATTTTATAATTTTTGGAAAAAAAAATCCAACCCTGCACTGTAATCAGATTTTGAAACCTTTGTGTTAATGTCCTGTTTTATTTAATTTTATGTATATTTTATAGTCTGCTTGCCTGTCAGAAAGATGTGGAAATGTGCTGGCATTCCAGCTGAAGACATCATTATGAGTGAGAAAATGCTCAAGGCTTTTTCAAAGTGGGTGCTGAAACATACATTTCTCTTCTTTGACTCCAGGGGATGCTAACAGCTGCCCCAGCAGACAGGTACTGCAAGGTCAAAGGCTAGCAGAGCTGTGCACCTCCAGAATTTGACTGCCAGCAAAGTAGACGGGTAGTTTCTCAAAACTAATAATAAAAATAGCAACAGTGATGAGAAAAAGAAGGAACTGACAACAAAAATGAAAAGAAACCTGCAGGAAGTGAATTCTGGGAAGCATAACACTTGGCAGAGCTGATTTTAATATCTGACAGGTTGAGTTCACTAATCTTTGCTATTCATATTGACGTGAAACTTCATACAGTTTTAGAGATTTGTATCTATTAAGACATGCAGCAGTGTTCCTACAACATGGGAACAAGTTTGCTAGCACCTACTGTTCTTCTTCCCTGATAAAAATTGGTATGAGCTGTTTTAAATGCCTAACAGATAATTACTCTGAACAATCAATAAAGAAAGCTGCATCTTTAGGGCCTCCTTTATCTTTAAAAAATAATAAAAAAAACACCAAGCCTCAGACCCACCAACAAGAGAAAACAACATTCTTCCCTCCATCTTCCCCCCTCTCTTTTGTTTCTTTGATTACTTGGAGCCTTGTAATCAAACTAAGCTTAGTTTCAGGACCCTTGGGGCAGTATCTTTTAGTTCCCTGTCAGACTGCATTGCAAAACAATCAATCTTGCTCTTGCACTCACTTGGCGGAAGTGCTGCGACACGAAGAGTGCCGTGCTTTGCTCTTGCTGTGAAGCTTCGATGACAAAAGTTTTTATCAGAAGCTGACTGTATTTAGGGTTATGAATATGCAATGACTCTCATTAGTATTGAAGCGCAGGAGCACAGGCTGACATCCCCCGCCACTTTTAGCTGCTGCAGAATCGTCTAATGAATTGTCTTGCTCTTTCACTTGCACAGGCGCTGCTGTTATGGCTCCCTGTTCCAAGGGGAGTTGCCCAGTTTGAGAATACTGTTGACTGCAGAAATTAATTGCCAGGAACTGCTCTTGATTTTGTTAAACAATGTTGAGACAGTGTTTAAATTGCCAAAACAGAAAACCATTAAGCTCTGCACAAGACAGAGCCATCATGAATGAAGGAACATGTGTGTCAGCGTGCCAGGCTTTACGCGCAGTCTTGTGGTCACACCTGCACAATTGAAGATGTCTGTGTGCCAGTGGAGGGTCTCAGAGACCTGTCTTCACATTGATTTATTTACTGTCCTTCCAGCTAGAACAATTAAGATGAGGCGGGGGATAAGGCAGAGTTCTTCAAATGAGCAGGATTCCAATACACTGCTGTTTGATCAACCTGTTAATGCTCTCTTCTTTTCCTCTGGGACACTGTCAAACATTTTTCAGTTCACACATCTGCAATCTTTTTATGAATAAAGCACTGATAAGAATGTTGCCAACAAATGATTAAGATATCTGGCTTGATTTGTAGTATTGGAGGAGATGTGAAAGCTTTCAGAAAAAAGTGGAAATGCCCCTTTTTCCCAATTGGTTAAATTAAGTTTTTTTTTTTCCTATTCATCTGAAATTTCTCCTGACATAAAAGGATCTTTTGTGGCTCTCCGCAGATTGTGAAGGATGGAGTGAATTGAAATAGATAATATATTCCAAGAAGCGTAAGTAGCATTCTGAAAGGTGTGTGCATACTGCAAGTAATGAAGGATATGAGGTTCTCCCAAGAAGATGTCAGCCCTGTGCAGCTCTTTATCCATTCAATCAGTAATGGAAATGGTCCCAGTGCAAGCAGGAGGATCTGTTTAATTTTTACTGCGATTTTTGGCACTGCTGCTCTAAAGTGAGCTTAGGTTACCTCTTGACCCAACCCCAGGAGTGCCTGTTCTCGTCAGCTGGAGAAAAAATAAACATAAAAAACATCTACATGTTGGGAGTATCAAATACAAAAGCAGTTTAAAATAAATGCAGTTCTGACAAAAGTGGCTCAAGTATCATACATCAAACACTTGTTACCTCTCTTGGCCTTAGTGATTGCACGTGACTAAGAAAGAGTGAGTGATAAAATCCGAAGAAAGATGAAACCAATCTGGGCCTTTTTAAAGATCATCAATCATTCTGTGCAGCCATGATATTATTAGTTCCAGTAAGCCTTGTTCTCCCATTTTATGGACATCATAAACCCCCACCCTTCTACCAATGCTACCATGGGAAATCACTTTTATGGGCAGCATCTTAGCATGGGCCAATCAGATCTAATCACATAACAAGCTACTGAATTATTCAACGTTCTCCCTAATTCTGCATTCTTCCTGCACTTTGCTGTCACTGCAGGGTTTTAAAAGTATGTGATTTTACAATATTTATTAAGAAGATAACTGTACACAGGAATTTTGCTTTCTCGATGTCTTTCAATAATTGTTTGTTCCCTTAGATGGTTGTACTATATACACTTCTGTATAGAGAATATTTTCTCAGAAAAGAACAGCTATTCATAACGTGGCATTCAGCTCTAAACTCTTTCGGCTTTTAAAATACTGAGCGTAAGGACAATAGTGAAACAATTGTGTTCAAACATAAAATATTCAGATTTACAGAGCAAACTGTAACCAGCATGTCTCTTAGCTGTTGCTATGAATACAGGGCTCACATTGTATATGAAAATATTTCAGTTTTAATTGCAAATCTGTGCAGAGATGATTTGGGGTCTGTAATTAGCACATAAATTCCAGACTTTGTGACTGCTGTGAAAACACACATTATTTATGGAACGATTATCTAAACATAATTCAGTGTTTTTTTGCTTTCAACAACTACTGTAAAAGTCTGATTTAATAAAATGTGAAAAATTTTCTGTCTCTTACACTTCTGTTTATGTTATGAAGCGTTCGTTTCTCTGTGCTACCATTTCCCACTCCACCTGCAGTGGTCTTTGCTTTCAGTGGTTCCATGCTTCACTCACACCTCAGGGAGGTTTCTTCACAACCATAAAGTGCCAGGCACTTAATTTGTTTAAAATGAAAGCTTGGATTATGCAAATCGGTCTGAACTGCATGAACAGAGTGAGTTTATGTGACCTCCATCCTCGTGCTTTTCATCCAGGCTCAAAGGGGAAATAGATAGGAGCCCTGTCTGAGCTGGTTTTAAGCTACCATATGCAGATTTGTGCTTATCCGGACAGGGTTACAGGAAGGACAAAGTGGTCTCTTGTTCCCACCCACTTATTGTAAACTGTGGGCTCAGCCTCTTCTCATTCCCATCACTGTAGGTGGCATCCGGCTCAAAGCTCCTCATCTCTCTTCCACGGGAATTCTTCCCTACCTGCAGCCCCATGTGTTTTCAATACTGGCTACTCCTACAACTCATTTCACAGGAATAATTTTTGGGACCATCTTCCATTGCAAGGTTTAAAAACAGGTTTTTGGGTTGTGTGGAACTGAGCTTTCCCCTTTCCAGTCTTAACTGTGTCTGGAGGCTGCTAGTGGGCACTGAGCTGTGAACCAGTGTGCACATCTGCTTGAACACCACAACAATGAGTTAAATAACAAAACACAGCTTACAGTAACAGCAAAAATCCCTCATATGGACTTAATTTACAGCTGAAAATAACACACCTGATGCTTTCCTCCCTTGTGGGTTGGCCTTGTATATGGTTTTGCTGTTGTTGAGGTACAACCCCCATCTTCCCTCCAAAACCTGGTCACAAGGTACTCTGCAGACACAGCTCTGTGCAGCAACAGCCTCAGCAGTTGCTGTAGTAGTGACAGTCCCAGCCACTATGGGAATCACCTCACCTCTGCCACAGCTTCTTTATGGCTGTGATCCCAGCCCTGTCTGTACCAGCGATCCCCGTGGGATAGGCAACACCTTGGTGCTGGGCACTGGAGTTCTGATTTACTGGTGGTATCAGTGTCAGAGTGCACGTGCTGTGCGAACGGACTTGAGAAGAGTAATTGAGAGATTCAGCGTGAAACCACTGAAAGCTGTAATTTGAAGTTCCAGTACTAGTATTACAACTAAAGTTTAAAGCGACAGAGGCCCAATTATGAACAGTTATTTTCTTAAATATTATTGAGTTTCTATTCCCTGGGAAACACTTGCCTTTGAGCCCTGTTACCAGACCAGTTGCCCTCCTCTAGATGCTCTCCAGCATTTTTTTTATATTGTGGAGACCAGAACTGCACCCACTATACAAAGTGAGGCTGCACCAGTGCTTAATATAATGGGAGAACCACCTTGTTTGATGAGTTGACTGTATATGTACATATACAAATAGTGTAATACACTTAATGTACCCCAAAATGCATTTTACCACCCTGACTGCCAGAAAATGCTACTACTGGCTCATCCTGACCCTGCTGGCACTGACACCCCCAGGTCCCTTTCCACACAGCTGCTCCCCAGCCATATTTTTCCCAGGCTGTACTGTGGCAGTACTCCATCCCAGGTGAGGAACCTGGTATTTTCCTTTGCTGAACTTCATGCCACTGGTGACTGCCCAATATCTTACAAACCTTTGAGCTTTACCATTGAGGCAGTTCATCACTTGGTGTAGCATGAACTTGTTTATCTCATGGTTGGACAATTTATCCAGAGCGATGCTGTGAGGAATAGAAAGATTACATCCATCACCAAGCTGATGACCTTATTGTAGAAGGAGATCAAATTACTAAGACAGGGCTTTCCCGTCATGTTGACTATGTCTGATAATGTCTTTGCTTGCATATGTTTCAATATCCCCCAGGACAATCTTCTCCATAACTTTTCTTGGGACTGAGGTTAAAATAATATTTTATTTTTTATAATTGTCTCCTTCATATCTTTGGCTTAATTTTAGGAAAAAATTGTTAATTTACATTATAAACCTTAACATGCAGTACAGCTTGTAGATTGTCTAATCAAATAATAAACAAAAATTATTCTACACATTTACTTGACTGGTGCTATACCAGTCACCAGTCTCATAATATTGGTGTATTTTTCTTTGTGTCTGCTGTGATAAGATGACAAGAGCACCTGAAATTTCATATGAAAGTGAAATGTCTGCTTTTAGGGAATACAAAAATTTTAATACAGAGTCTCTTTAAAAAGTTCTGCTTCCTTTTTACAAGGAATTCCAAAAGTAAGAGCAGCATTTGGCTCACAGATAGCAGGATTTTATGAAAGTAGAACTGTCCCAGGAATATCAGCCACGCCATCTGATGTACATAGCATAAACAATTCAGGTCAATCAGATTGGTTTCATACTATTAATGTAGTTATCAATAAAAGCACATTTTCATTCCCCATGTTGAACAATGAATTTTTTCTAATAAGGTGAGATCTGTGACACAGAAAATAAATACCGAGGTGGAAATGAAAACAGACTACTTTTGAAAACCTAGAAGAGACAATTATTTCCTCTTACAAGAGATATTATTTTCTCACCCACATATTTAAGATATGATTTTATCCAATTTAACATATTTTTCTATCCATCTGTCCAGCAGCTGCCCACAAGACCATGACTGTTCCTGTCCTCTTCTGCTGTGAAGCAGAAGAGTATGTTTTCCATACATTGTTCATCATAACCATGAATAGTTTTCATTTTTTACCCCCAATATTTTACAGAAATGTAACTGATTAGACGAAAATACAGGAAAAATCCTTTAAAGTATGCTACAGAAAGCTTTCTGGGAGAGGTGTGATTAGAAGAGAGAGGATGTCCTCTTTGACGACACCTCTGTGCAAGCAGGAAATCATTGTAGGAGCAGAAACTGGGAATGCACCCACTAAGTCAATGAGTAAACACTGTTATACACAGAGGGATCTGTATGACTAAACAAACCTGCAGATCAGAGGGTGGAAAATGCATCTGGTGTTGTGATGGACTTTTTCCCTAGCTTATCCACAGAGAAAAAAACTGACAGCGTCGATAAAACAGGTTTTAATTATGGACTACAGACCATAATCCATGATAGCTTTCTGAAATATTTTCAAACTCGGTAATGAGGGTTCATCTGCTACTGTAGATATTTGAAATGGGAAACCATGTAATAGCCAGAGATGAGTATTCCTCTGGGCTAAGCACTGTACAAACACGGGATCAAAAAACCTGTCAATATCCAAATGATTACCACACTGGTTGGTAACTGGAGAAACTTTACGGTCCTGTCAAGACCATGCTGGCAGTGAGGCTGAATTCTTAAAGTGAAAATTCATAATCTGTGTCCCTCCAGCGGTGTCTGCATGCTCACATCAAGCACGTACGTAGCTCTGTGTTTGACTTGGCTGGTGCTGATACACTGCTGTCCTGCACCCCACATACAACAACACCTTCCAGTATCACCAGGGCAGGTCCTTTGGGCACCATCCTCACAGCTGGATGAGGACTGGGGCCAAGTGACCTCTGCAAGTCAACCAAGGCTTTCCTGCTAAAACCAGTAAAGGCTAGTCCCAGAGAAGGCTAATTAGTGTTGGCCTACTGAATATTAGTGAAATCATTCAAGCTGGGACACATGCTCTGTGCAGATGGATGTTGCTGTGATCTGCTGCCAGACTGAAAAAAATGAGAAGAATTTTATGTTATGCACTGTAGACTTCTTACCTGTTTTAATTTTTAATAAAAATGTTCCTTTATAAGTACCAGAAGCAATATGAACTTAATATGAGCTCAGAGGACCGTGCAATACAAGCATAATTGACTCACTGCCATCACTTGCTAGATATTTTTTCCTTTCTGTTTCTTAAGTCTTAAGGTTTCTGATGTTCGTAATGGAAATAGAATATGCTAGAGAGCTTGCATTTGACACAGAGCTTACAACCTACTAGTCAATACTGAAATTGGATTTGAATTACCGTGTAAGTAATTGCCGATGAGAAAACTGGAATAAAATAGGTGTGGAGAGACCTAAAGCACCTGCAGGTCATAGGCAAAAGAAACCAAAAATTAAAATGTTTACAGAGGTTAAAGGTTTAAATTTTTAATTATTGTTGTATCAGGAAACAGACCACTTTTTATGTGTGTGGCTTTCCTCTATAAAACCAGAGTTTGTCTTATATGGAAGTTTGATATATTTCCACTAGCCAGTGTCACAACTGAAAAGCCAAACAGATGAACAATATTTACACTGAATCTTTGAACTGTCGGCCTGATACTATCACTCTTTTTAATCACAGAGTAGCTCAGTGTTGAACTAACCTTACTTTCATCTTCTCTGTTCCTGCTTGTGCTACATTACCCCATCCGCAATAAACAATGAAGAAAGCTGTAATATCCTGAGTAGTGACTATAACCTGTCCTCCCTTTAATGACAGGTTTATGCAGTTCGTCAAAATCCATCATCTGAACAGATAAAATTGAATTAAGTGACTGGTGAATTGGACATGCCGAAATAAAAGCAGTGCAGTGTCTGTTCTTATTAGGGACTACCTAATAGGAGATAGTCCTGGTTACTTACTGAAAGACAGCCTTGCTGTCATCTAGGGATTTTTCTGGAAGTCAAAGCCAGAAAAACAATTGAGGAGCAGTATTTGCTGTGTTTGCTAGACAAAATGTCATTAATACTACTTTGACTGAGGAAAGAATATCACTGCTTGAAGTGAGTGAGTGCTTGAGAATTTGAAGTCACTCCCAGTTTTAGAGGACAGATGAAGCCAGTAAGTCACATTCTGATCCAGGACACTCTCACTGCTGTGTATTGCAAACAAAGTTCCTGACCAGGCTGACATTTCTGTTTAAAAGTTCAGTAGTGATCATGTCAGCTGAAGTGGAAGATAAAGTTCCCAAGTAGGCTTGTCAACGGTTTACGGGCTGGTTTGGCCCGGTTCCGTGACGAGCGGGGCGGAGGGATCCGCAGATCCGCACCTCCGGAAAAAAAGGAAACAGGAGACCCCAAAATAATTAAAACAGCGGCACCGATCTGAGGAGAAACAAACTAATTTACTAAGTATATTATCGGAATGCAAGATAACACACTATAATACAATATAATCAGAATTGAAGCTAATAAATCAAATATAATGAGAGAGAGAATGTCCGAAAGGTGGATAGGCCTCACCACAACGCTGAGGTGAGATGCGCAGTCCAGTTGAGCAGCAGGGAGACGGGAGCAGTGTCCACGACGAAGGGCAGGCGAGAAAGAGAGATCAGGCGACCTTGCCAGGAGTTAAACCTCCTCTCCCTGACCACAAGGTCCCCTGGGGAATGTAGTTCTTCTTCTCTTCAGGGCAGGTACCCAGGACTTGAGCATTGACAGTTAAAGTCCCAGTGCCCCACAAGATGTTATGATGTGGAATACCGAAAGCCAAAAATCACAAAACCATGACAAGGCTTCAGGATAAACACCAAGCTGAGCAGAATCATCTTGTCTGTATTTCAAGAGCTTTGGTTTCTCCCCTTACCAAAGTTAGAGAAAAACAAATGAGAACAAAATGATAATTTTAATCTGTTCCTGCAGAGAAAGATGGATTCACAACTGTTTCTTGATTCTACAAATAGTTTAACTAAATACATATGAATAGTATAACTCACTGAGTTTTGAGTGCTACTCCTTATCCATGGCTGCATGAAACAGAACTGTCGGGGATATATTAATATGTGGACTTAATCTGGGTTGCTGTTTCCAGCTTTAGCAATGACTTTTTTTTGTGTGTTCTTGAAAGTGGTGTTTATTTTTTTTTCTTACATTCAAAGTATTCACTTGAAAATGAATATATTAATGCTTCCATCATATAGTGAGGCAGGCAGTCTTGATTTATGTAAGCAAAATATTTTAAAGTCCTTACAGAAAAGGAAGTAAAGAAAAGTAAAGATGTAATTGGACGTTAGCTGGCAAGCAGTGCTGCCATCACCTTACAGTGTTTCTTTTACTTCCTTTCCATTGAAAGATCTGCTCAAATCTTATAAAGATATTTTTTTGCACTGGAGCAGAGGTGAACAGCCCCTCAGATCTGTTACTGAGACAAAGGAAAATGCTGTCTTGTTAGAAAGCTCATTAACAATCTAAGCAGTGATGGAATCAGCACTTGGGGTAACTCCAAAGCCATCTACTCACACTGGCTGGAATGATAGCTGCAGACAGATCCTGGTGACAGGATTAATATTTCCCCTAACTTAGCTCTGGTGATCTATGTTCACAGCTATTAAAAGTAAAAGAAATAAATGTTTCAAAGCTGTCTTTGCATTCCCAGCAGAGTTTTTTGTGATTTCCATTTTGTAGGAGATTTTTCTTTTTTCATTGAGGAGTGGGCATACAAAACCCAAAGACTCCCAGTTCTTATTTCCTTCTACATCACCACGGGATAAAAATTTGGCAAAGTACTAGGTTCAGCTAATAAGCTGATATAGTCCCTGGCCTGAAGAGTGCATGTAACTACATTTGCTTGCTGTTCACCTTCCTTCAGCAGAAGAATCAGAGAGGAGAAATCAAGGCAGGGAAACTTTTCAGCTGTTAGTCTACATCCTTCTTTTTCAGTGCCTTTTCTGCTGAATAAATGGAATACTCAGATGTGCAACACTGCCAGCCTCATGAGCAATAACATGCTTGTACACATAAGATAACTCAGTGGAATCCACTCTGAAGTTCAGTGCTGATGCCTTCCTTATGCTTTCTTTTGGTCCTACTCCTCCCTTAGTTCTTTAATTCCTTAAGCATGAAACATTTGAATGGCATTTGTGCAGCTTCCCCATGTATAAGATGTCAAAATGAATCAAGGAGTTGTCACTAAAACATCTTTCACTTAAACATGTTTACATTAGGAGCACCTTTCTAGGTACACTGATGACAGCATCCTCAGGAAGAAAAGAAACTCACAAGTGTGTATTTCATCTTGGCCCTAGCTCCTGAGAATTAAACATATGTTTATGACTGTCTTTGCTCAGGAAAATCCTTATTTAAACCCATTTGGAAAAGGATTCAACACAGTCTTTTAAATGTAAGCAAGCATAGCTGGTGATAAACACACTCTACATTTTGTACTTTTAATTTGCTTCAACAGTGAGAAAGAAGTGCACATTGCCATGTAACGAAATAATGTGAGGTCTGTCCATGGAAATCCAGCTGAAGACTGACTTGCTCAGTAATACTGAGGACTGTAATCGGACACAAGACCAACACATAGAGGAATAAAAACAGCCTTTCACCCCTACCCCCTCATCCCACCACCTTGCATAACCTTATGTAGCTTGAAGCAAGACAAGCAAGTCAGCATCTCACACCATTCAACAGCTTTGACATGACAGGTATGGTATTTTCTTACTCACAGAATTGCCAAAGAAATCCGCCCTAGCAAAAGTGCAAAAGTTTTCAGTATAAGGAGGTGGGGTGCAAAAACTGGCTTGTAGGCAAAGGTTGAAATGACTCAATCTGAAACAAAATGTAAAGCAATTACTGCTAGGAAAAAAAGATCATGCTGACATTTAAAGGCTGCAGTGATAGTATCTGTCCCTTTCCAGGCTGACATAAGCAGCCTGGATTTGATCCCCAAATGTTTTTGTATTTTATTTTTTGATATTTGGGATGTCCTTTATTCAGAGGTGGGGGGCAGCAGGATGGGTTGCCTTAACTTCAGTTGTTGATGCAGAGAAATAATTGCCACTCCAGAAAGGAAATTACATATGCCATTGTTTATACACATAATAGGCCTGGAAAAGCATGTTCTGCAGATAGGAAAAAAGAAAACCCTGCTTTCACATCAGGGCGGAACACTATGTAAAGTGACAGATTGCCACAAATAGCATTCAAAGCCTTGCACATTAGTGGTTGATTTTTCTTCTGGGGAATAGTGGGGGGGAGGGATGAAGGCTATGAAATAGGATGGAGGGAGGAAAGAAGACAGTTTTGCTCAACAGTCACAGTAGCATGTCCAGTGTTTTTTGCTCTCCTGATTGCTGCTAAATGAATCTGATCTTTAAGAAGTTGTTATTAAAGTCACTGCCTCAAAGGGATGTTTTCTATTGCTGCCATCCTGTGCAAATACCGCCTTTTCTAAAGTAGCCTTAATCTGAGTTGCTTTCAAAGCATACCAAATAATGTGGTAAATATGGTATGGCACGATGCATCCCTTCTTTGTGCCTTTAGTACCACATAGAAAGTGAATTTAGGTCACAAAAGGGCAGCCAAAGTCTCTTTTCTCTCCCCCCCTTCCCCCCGTCGTAATATATCTAACAACAAAAGAATACAACAAACAGCGTGCTGTGTCAAACCCATTTCTTTCTTACATTTTTTTAAAATGCAAAATATGTATTTATTTCTTCAAAATATTGAAAGTATCAGGGCTGAACAAAGGAAAAAATACATATGTATCTCGATATTGAACCGAGCATTGTTAGATGCTGAAGCAATTCATAGCTGGGCTATTCGCTGCTGCAGCGTCCAGCAAATTGCATGACCTGCTTGTTAGGCTTGACAACAGTGTTTTACCTAACAAAGGCCTGAACAGCTCAGAGCAGCAGAGGAATGTCAAAATGAGCACATTTCACACACAGATGTGTGACCATAATGGTCTATAAGAAGATGCATGGGGTGGAGGGAAGGGGCTGGGGGCTGGGAAGGCTAACAGTTAGCAGTGGGGACATGGCCCTGCTGACCACATTTAATCAACCCTTCTGTAAACAATTCAACATTTTCATTGTTCTCTAAAAACTAATAAAGAGAAACAAGCACTTTTCATTCATCTTGAAGTAATTTTCTGTCAGGTTTGAGCCCCTTGTGGCCTACAGCCTGTGCATTGCTAGCTGTGTGATACAACAACTATTTCAATTTATTTTACAAACTCTGGCCATTCACATGTCAGTTAGTGTTCACCAAGCCGGCATCTGAAATTGTGCAGTTAACGAGTTTTACAACATTTCTATCAAGAGAAACTGTTTAGCATAACTGACTCTTAAGGAGTTATTATACCTCTAAAAATCCATTTTAAGGGGCATTATTTAAATAAAATAGAAAAACGGTTCACTGCCTTTTAAAGGGGCTACAAAAAAAGTCCATCAGATCCAGTGCAGTAATCCTCAGCTTAAAGCACTCTTGAGAGCACTTCTGGGAATTATCAGCATAATGAAATGTTTTGTGAAATGTCCAGATAGATTCCTCTACTCAACAATTTTACTGCACCATATTTATTTTCCTCCTAGTTTTTAAAGAAGTGAATTACTTTTTTGAGGGGATGACTCTACATTGTGCAGATTAACTGAACACATTATTGCCAAGGCTGTAGTATAAGCGAGGGTTTCAGTCTGTGTGCAGTCTATATACATCAGCAAGGGAAAAAAAGAAGTAAAGCCCTTTATGCTATACTCAGCTCTAAAAGGGTTAAATCACAATGAGGCTTATGCAGATTTGCATTCCTCTTGTACTACATTTTTCCCATACTCTTAAACAACTTTGTTATACAATGGCATCTGTAAAACGCATTATTAAAAACAATTCTTAATTAAATAAAGAAAAAAACTTATAAAATTGAAATTTGGTTTAAAAGATTTTGAAAGGAAAAGCCCTCTGATTTTTAATTTAAAGAGTAGATATCTACATATTAACTGCAATGACCAATGATCCAAAGCTGCTAAAGCCAAGACTCCACGGTGGTAGAAAGACGGCAACATATGAGTGAGTTAATTTCAGCGTAATTCACCTGGTGGAGTAAGAACCATACCTGCCACGTAAATTAATGAGTGTTTCTACCTGAAGTGAGCCCTGTAAGAGAAAAATTGCCCCTAATACAATAACAGGTACAATAGTTAAGATATGCAAATGCATATACAATATGCACTGATGCACTGGCAATACAGATGTGATGGCCTATCTACCGTTATTAGTTCAATATCATTTGGCCTAGCTCAGAATCCTCAGAATTAAATGCTAGCAAAAAAAGTTTGGCTCTCCACCTGTCCTGTGAGGAAAGCCTGAGGGAGCTGGACTTGTTTAGCTCAAGAGAAGACTCTGGGGAGACTTCACTGCAATCTTCCAGTACTTGGAGGGACTTTACAAGCAGGAAGGGGACAAAAACTTTACACAGATAATGATAAAACAAAGGGGAATGGGTTTGAATTGAAAGAGGGGGGAGTTTAGGGTAGATGTTAAGAGGAAATTCTTCAGGTGAGGATCTGGTACAGGCTGCCCATAGAAGCTGTGGGTGCCCGATCCCTGTACGTGCTCAAAGCCAGGCTTGATGGATTCCTGCAGAATCTGATCTAGGGGATGGCAACCCTGACCACAGCAAGGAGCTGGAACTAGCTAATCTTTGATGTCCTTCCAACCTAAGCCCTTCAAAAATTGTATGATAAGTTTGGTATCAGGTTTTGGGAGTTTTTTGCATCAGTTCTAACTTAGAGAGCCTAACATTGCCAGCACTGGATATCAATGAATACAATTACTGATCCACTAGGCACACAGTTGATAATTTGTGCACTTTCTCAGGGTGAAAGTACATTTTCAGGTTTACAAAGTTTTCTAGAGTTGCTATGTTCAAGGCTTTAGCAAGACAAATACACGTAAGGTGCCTTCTAATCAGGCTAATCTATGATTGGTCAACATGAAATGAGATAGCAGGCACTGTCCTAACTGGACTACAACTCAGTTTTGCAGGATGCCAAGCATTCTGGCCCAAGTTTACATCTACAGTCACTGGTAGAACTATTTATTTTATGGTTAGAGAAACCAGTTTGCTTACAACTGAAAGATGTTCTGGAGTGGTGGCATGCTTCTTAGCACTCTTCAAACATGCATAGGAAAACATGTAAAATATGAGAAGGAGGGTTTTTAAAGCTACATTGTTCAGATTTGTATTACAATCAACAGAGAACAGCTATGCAAATAATGTACTGATTGAGATAATGAAAGTAAGGAAGGAAGAAGTCTATTGTATTTCTAGAATACAGATATTAGAGACATTGGAAGTCAAAATATAAATATTTAAATAAAATATAATAGCACCCACTCTAGAGAAAAAAATTGTGTCCAATTCCAGAGAGAAAGCTAGGAGGGACAAACCACATATGGATGTTCATTTTGTTTAACAGAAAGACAATAACAGTGAAGCAAGAGGAGTGAACTGAGGACAATCCTGGTGACACTTTCCAATCCTGTGCTTAGTTATTCTTGGTTTACTGAATGGTCAGCTAGCAGATGCTATTGCAGGTCTTCTCTGGAATGACATGTAAATGGGTCATTAAGACATTTTTCATGTCTCTTTATGTTTAAAAGCATACAACTCCTCCTTCAATTGGACTCCTTTCTTCTTGGCATGTTGAAGTTTTTGATGGAGAACTGGGAACTGTATCTACAACCAGTGTAAGTGGCAGGAGCTCTAGGTCGAAAAAGAATGGACAATTATGAATCTGAAGACTAGAGAGTGATCTTCATTGTTGTGTACTAGAGAGATATCTATGATTAAAAAAAAAGTTAGGAACAAGCTTGTATTCAGCACAATGAATTAGAGTAACATATTTTCCATGAACTTAAATATTATGGCAGTAGGAATTCTTTGTTCCCTCATTATTTATGAATACATATTTGGCCAAAATAGAGTATTTTTATTAAGTATTTTTTCAAGCATGCATGAAGGTGTCACTGATTTTCTGTTCTGCAGTGTAAGATCTTTTACTTTTGGGGAAATAAGTATGCAAAGAAGAAAGAGAAAAAAGAAGGTGAGCTTTAGCTGTGACAGGTTTAATTATGACAAATGAAATCTTAATAATTGATTTTTCATGTGACCAAAACTTTGATGCTTCTTGCTCTTACTTTTATTTATTCATATAAGTTCAAATTTTTGTGCAGAAGTTACTGAATTTTTTCTCTTTCTTTCTTTTTTTTTTTTTTTCTGGAAGGACAATTTTACTCCTTCATGTAACATGCACACTTAATTAATAGGAGAGTTTAGAGGTACTCAAGCTTGAAAGGGCCTAGCTGGAATATATGCACACAGGCTGTAAAAATGTTCTGCAATCCAGTGCAGAGCAAGCTCTCGTCCAGCAGGTTGAGAGTGGGGCACCATGGCAAAGTAAATGTGTTCCTCCTTACCTTCGTGTTGCTGCTGTGAGGCTGTTGCTGGTTCATTAAGTGTTCCACTTAAAACTGGCTTTGGTCAGTTTGGCCCTTCATCTTACACTGATGTCTGCAGTCATGGCATCTCAAATAACGAAGATGTGAGAGAATGTTACGGTTTGAAACCTTTGCCTGGACATACAATATGTCTTCTGCTTGTGTTTCTCTACAGTGCTGTGTTAGGTATTTTCCATCTTTACAACAAAGAGCTTTGCTCTGAAATACTGCGACCTTTAATGTTCAGGAAGAAGCAAAGCATGAGGGGAAAAAAAGGGAAAAAATACTTAAAAAATTTCAAAACTTAGCTCATCTTTTATGTATCATCAAGGTACCTGTTAAGCTGAATTTTCTTGGCCTTTGTGATTGTGATGACATAGTTACTTACAACCAGTCCAAAACTCACCTTGGAAAATTTTAAAACAAATCTTTTCCCTGTAAAGTGAAGGATGTCTAATACAACCACCTCTGTGAATGCTGCGATTGCTGTGAAACCTTGAGAAGCAGCCTGACTCTGCCACAGCCACAATTGCCTCTAAAAATAACGGCATAAAAGTCAGAGTGCCCCTTTTGTTGCTTTTTCTACCCTTCTAAGAAATATGGATTTATTTATTTTTTTGCCATGGAAAGATTGTTTACATGTCCTAATTTTTGAACTCAGTAACTAACCACAGTTGAAATGCTAAGGGTGTGGAAGACATTTTGAATCTAAAAGCAAACCAAGAAGCTGTTTGTACTTGTACCTCACCAGTGTCAGATGCTTCCATATTACTATCTTTGATAGGGTCTTAGCTTGCAGCTCGATTTTCTTCATTTTGTAGAATGCCTATTATTTTATTAAGATCCAAATCAGTTCCCAGACGTTTAATCATTTAAATGTGGATACCTTCATTCCTGATACTACCCAAGGTTCTTTTAGCTTCTGTACCTCTTTCAGATAAGACAACCATCAATCACAAGTGAGCCAGTTTCAACCTCACATTAAGACATGAATTCACTCAAATCCACATCATCTGCAACTCCATAGTCATGGAGGTCTGCTTATTCTTAAGGTGTGGTATAGAAAAATATGTAAAAATCCAAATTTCTATAAGCAATCACTCAGTAGAAAAAATGTATGAATGATTTTCATTAATTGAAAAGAATCCCATGAAAAGAACCTACTGCAACAGGCTGTAGAATTCACTCTATAAAAGTAGCTATAGAAAGCATGGCACATCTTGTTTTACAGAAAGAAAAAATATATGAGCAGAAGACAGGATAGGTAACTTGGGCATCTACCTAGTGAATTTGGAAGTTAACTGAATGTACTGAACTGTGGCAAAAGAGCAACACAGCAATAAGGAGAAAATATTCCAAGAGACATCAGAGAAATTTTTAAGAGGCAATGCTGCCCAAGGTGCTGGGTGTCAGCTGCTTGTCTGTAGATTAGCAGTGGCAAACATTCAAGCAGCAGCCCCAGGCTTGGGGGCCTTTGAGTAACTGAGTTGAGGAGAGGAACAAAACAGAGACATACGAACTCACGTGATTTAATAGATTTCTTTCATCGAAGAAGTCTAGGTCCTTGGTGTTTATGAGTCTTATCAGCAAGCTCACAAAGAGACTGAGCCATGCATCCATGGGCTGGACCAAATCTTGTCCTTTCTTTGTCTTCTTGACTGCCATCAGACATGTTTTCTCAGGGGGGAGAACACCCTGTTGGTTTGGGCACTGACATTCCTTCAGCTAAACTACAATCTCTGCTTTCACTGAGTACAGGTTTCATACCCTGTCATCCATCTGTGGGAAATTTTCTTTGTAGCAGTAAGTCATTCATATGATGATTTTCTTAGGAAGAACTTACGGTGAGATTACTAGTCAGGAAGAAACTCTAGATAGCAACCATTTGAGCAATAAAAAGTATCTTTAATGTCCTAGAAAGCCAAAGCTTGATGTTTCAGGTGTTTCATCATTTAATATGTCAACTATTCACCTCAGATGACAGTATTAGAGGTTCCTCCTGAAAGAAAGGGAAAAAAGACACTTGCTGTACTTTAGAGGCTGTTCAAACAGATAATTTTGCACTGCAAAATCTGCATTACATTTGCAGTAAATATATTCTGAAACATAAGAGCAAGTGGACACTTAATAAGCATTTGGTGATATCTCATAGTCAGTCATAGCCTATAATTATGTGCAGAGTGTGCTGTGGCTTCATTGACAGGGTCCATTTTGTGGGACTTAACTTAAAGCCTGAAAGGCTGCTGTTCTTGTGTTCAAGCAGACAGTATAATTAGTAGTGGCGATGAGGAAAACTGCAAGGGGAGATATCAATCACTGCCTGTTCTCAGCAGACAAGTTCACTCTATAACATTGGGATGAACTGAGGCAGAGATCTGAAGTGGTCTGATCATTTTTAGGACAGTGAAATCTTTTCCTGGGCTTTAATGGATTTAGACCAGATTTTTTGTCCTCTGTGAGTGGAAACATGACACTGGATAATTTACTAAGCTCCCAATGATTTAGGATGTGTAGTGTGTCAAAGAAAGGGATGAAGAATGGAATGGGAAGATTCTTCCTATTTTTAATTAAGATTCTTTTAAAAGTATTTTCTTTAGTCTAATTAGATCTTGCAGTATTTAATGTGCTTTCACCAGTCTGGTTAGAATGAAACATATATTTTCAAGATGGTCTTTTCCACGCTAGCCTGCAAATGTGGGAACTAAGTCTATATGCTAGAGGCTGAGCAACAGTCAAAGCTTCAGAATTGCTAACCAGAGCAGAAAGAAGCCAGGAAGAACCTAACGTAAGGAAGAAACAGAATGGTGATTTTTTTTTCTGTCCAAATTAGTACAAGAAACAATGCAAATACTTTTTTTATTCCCCCTGTGCAATTTTATTTGAAAGATCATAGAAAAAATTACCCATTCAAATATTATCATGTAGATCGTTGACTTGGGGTTCTCTAAAGCAATTTGGCCGTGTTCCTTGAATGTATTTTCCAACTATACATCAAACCATACACAGTTATGAAATATGCTGCAAATTTATCATGTCACATCTGTGACACTGAGTAAAATACTTGCTAATGTAACTTGCTCTAAAATAGCACTCAATGTGATAGGAAAGAATAAACTTATAAAATTCAATGCTTTTGTCCAATGTTAGAGTGCATATTCTTGTGCATAAAGTGCACATTCATTCAGTTATTTATCTAAATATTTTAAAATTTATTTTACTTAAATCATGCAAATGATTATTGTGGACATTCAAATTCATGCATTTATTTATTTTGTAATTTATAAACTTGGTGAATTATTATATTTTGCTAGATTTTATCTAAATAAATGCTATTTATAGGTTTATTAAACCAATAAACTTTTGTAAAAGAATTATGCTAGCACAAATTTAATTGATGAAAGACAAGTTCAAAGTTAACCGGTAGCAACGAAATGCTTGTCAACTACAGAACAATTACTGGTTTTTAAATCACAGCTGACTGTATTATACACTGCTATGTCTTTTACCACAAAATATCTCCATTCAGAGTGTAAAAGGTGGATTGCAGCTTTCTTGAACTCCTGTGTAATAATTCCTGTGTAAACTCTGAAAATGTAACTGATAATATGTCAGTGATTACTATACAAAGAGGTTAAATATTACAGCTAATTTCCTCACTGAAATCCAATCCAGGGATTAACAACAATGGGGAATCTGTTTTATTTGCATTTAATTTGTACCTTCACACTATTATCTCCCATGTTTTAGTTTCAGGAAATGTGGTCTCAGGCTATTATAACCACATTTCATGCTGCAGTTGCACTGTTATTTGAGCTGTAGGGTTGGAAATGACTTACTGAAAAAATAAAGTCAGCATACTTTATTTTAATTATACTATAGCTGTGTCTAAATACAAAAAAATACTACAGTATATATTTAATATGGAGCACAGATTAACAGTTTTATGAGACATAAAATCTATCTATATCATTTCCTATTTACAAATCAGTTATATATCTTTCAACAAAACAAATGCCTATAGAGTAAAAATGAATAAGGAGGCCGTCAAACTAGCAATCATGTAAGCAGTAAATAACATCTTAATTGGCCTGGAATGCTGGAGTTTGATTTTTTGGGGACTAGGTTTTATTTATTGATCTATATAGCATATTTATCTTTTCACTGTTTTGTACAAGTCTATTCCCTTTCCTCAATATTGGATCCATGTATGGTTTTATATAGCAAATCCCATCTGGGGAAATAGCCAAGTAAGAGAGCACCGTTGCTTCTGGTAAAACCATCCATTTAAAAGCCTTCACTGAGGCAAAGATAACTTCACAGTTTTTACACTTTGTCTTCTGATAAAAAAAAGGAATGGTAAAGTGAGTGAGGGAGACTAGAAATGCTGCTATTACTAGGCTACCACCCAATGCGTGCTTCAGCAATTCTTCACTCTTCAGTGGTTTGGCAGCAGTGAGAAAACAAGAAAGTGTCCGATGAAGACTGGATATGTTTTTTAAATGTCTCTGCCCATACAATTCACCAGTGAGGTTTGAGGGCAGGAACGGATAAAGTTGGCTTGATGCTTACAGAAAAAATACGTTTCACCTGCTCATCCTGTTGAGATCTGGAAAACTCAACCCTCCTCAATAATGCCTGTTCCTTATGAAAATGCTGCTGGAAATGTCATCCTGCAGACATTGCTTTGCTGTTTTGCTTTGGACTGCTAAAGTTTGGCCCTTAAAAGTGTTTCTGCTGGAGGTGTTTGAGAAAACAGTTTACAAACAGCAATGTTGCACTTACTTGACTTCTGCTTTTGTGAAAGTGATTTTATAAACACTGGAAAAGAAATTCTCTGAGAGCTGCCATTGCTCTGGTATAACCTTAGCAATCTGGAAATGAGCTAATGAAAATTTTTGGTGTGTCTTTTAGAGAATACATTTGCATTTGACATAATTAGTTGTAGGCAGATCCAGTTCCATCCAGGGGGAATCTCAAGACAACTGCTTTGCTGACTATTAGTGCCTAATTTCTGAATGTCAAACCCTGCACATCTTAATTTCTGGAGAATAAGCTCAATTGAACTTGCTCCCCAGTTATGCAAAAACTGCTCGGATAAAACCAAGTGGACACCAATGTAATGAATGTGGTTATTAAATTGTTTCAATTGAAAGAACCCTATTCTTACACCATCATAATGGGAACAATTTATCCCCACTGATCGGCCTGTCTCTTTTTTCTGAGCTCTCTTTGATCTTGAAGCATATTGCAGTGGTGTGTCCTATTGAAAAGCAAAACTGGGGCAATTTTAATGCTTTTGTACCTTACCAGTGCTCTATTTTTTCGCTGTTTAAAAATAGCTGTTAATTATAAGTGCAGTTTAAATGTCTCAAGTGACCCAGAAATGCAGGTTGGAATGAGACAGATTGTGTGTCTCATATAAAACAGATGTACTTTCACAGAGCTGTCTGAATTCAGACCTCAATATGTATCTTTCTTAAGGTTATTTCAGTCAGGTATTGAGCATGTCTAGCACTAAGTTATAAAATCCCACACATTTTGAACAATGAAGAGTAAACTGGATCTATATTTACCTCAAGAATAAAAAGTCTTTTTTTCTGTGTGGGTGTATTTTGCTAGTAGTGGCTGATGGGATGAGGGCATTTCCCTTCGACTTTGGAGACCCAGGAGACCAGATGCCTCATTTAATCTCCACCTCTTCTTCCTCTTGATGTAATAAGCCCATGCTTTTAAAGAACATTTAGTGGTAATAAACTTCCAGGAGCTCCTCTTATTTCGACTAGATTAAGCAACGAACAAGTACCAGCCATACCTTGCAGATATGAAATTTCAAGATTTTCCTGCTTTTTGAGTGGTTTGAAGTCTTTTTTTTTTTTTTTTTTCCTTCTTCCACTGATGCCTTTTAATTCCTGTCTGTGATGAAGTTCATCAAGAGATGTCTGAAAAGTAGCATGTAAATTAAATCAGGGTATGTTAGTGATTTACTGGAGAGCCTGAACAAATCAGTTATTTATCTGTCTTTGTATGCTGTTAGACAGCAATTTATAGGCGTTTCAATTCAGGCGCAAGACTCTGTTTTACCTTTCAGATTAGAATGGGCTGTCGAGTGCAATGAGTTTGATGAGCTCTCCCGTGTCCCCAAAGATCAGAGGCACACATTTCAAAGCCACCACCACTTCATGAAACAGAATGGTTTAATGGTGAGGGAAGGCAAGGGTCAACATAGCCTGGATTGCACACTCAGATTTCACCCATTAAGAGAGACTGACACCTAGTTAAGGAGTGCTCACTGTGGGAAGGACTGGTCTGTGGCTGGAGGAGAACCTACCTGCTCTGCAGCTAAGCAGGAAGCCTGAGACAAAAGGGCATTGGGAACTCCTTCCCCTCTGTTGGTTGTTAGACATCACACTTGTCTTCCTTTTCATGCCACTGAAGAATAACGTGTAAAAATAAAGCAGCACATTACATTTATTGACCCACAAAAATTTTTCGGTAAAAAGCAAAACAAAAAACCACAAACAAAAACCAAAAAACATATTTTTGAGGCTCATTCTCAGATTTGTATTCACATAGTTAGATATTCATTAGATAAACATTCATTAGATAAATGCTCAGTGGTTGTAAGTGCAAAGTGTGAAGTACTTTGTTTCCTCAAGAATGAAAACTGGAACTCCTGGAGATTATTTTCAATGACAGAGATTTTGGGAATAAAATTAAAATTTTGTATTGTTTTCAGCACTCACAAAACTTCTCCTGAACCTCAGAGAATGTTAAGAAATTGGCTATGATACATTGTGGCACTGTAAGTCCAAATTCAAGAGAAGCCACAAACCTTACTTGTTTCAAATGTCAGTTTCAAAAGACAGTGATTATATCTACCTTTGAGAACTTGTGGAAACAAAAGTGCTGCCTTTCAATAATTCAAAGCTATCTTGATGGAAAACACAAATCTGAGAATAACTCAAGCATTAATACATGTATATATTTGAAAGAAGAAAACTTGAAAAAAAAGTTTGATCAGCCTTTACTGTCTTTTCACTTTGGAATTCACTTTGGGAATATATTCATTTGCATAAAGGATTTCTCAAGGTGCAGATCTCAGGAGAAAATTTTCTATTAAAACTATGAGCTTTCTTTCATTCTGTGAATCCATCAAGCACCAGGACTGAGCGTCAGTTTAAACGATTAACTATCTAGTTGACAAAGCAGTATGAACTCAAAATTAAACAGATACTTAGAACTGAGTACTGTGCTAATGTGGACTGGACACACACTTAAAATCCCTGCAGTACTGAGCCCCTTAATTTGAATTTAGGTGTCAGTATTTTCACTGCATTCAAAATAATCCCTTCTAACCTGAAGTAAACAGAAACATCAAACTGCCAGAGGAGTTCTGCAGAGTGCAAGAAAACTTCACCTACCACACCACAGATGTGGTGGTTGGAACCCATATTAATGTTGGTGCTTTAATTTTAATTTCCCACCACTACTGGATGCAACTGACTGTGTTGCTACAGTAAAACTAGAGCATCTTGGCACAGGGTAGAACTTGAGTCCACATTAAGAAAGATTTTTTTTCAAAATTACACATTAGACACATAAAGAAAAAGGTCAGCTTCGAAAAAGTTTTCACATTTTGCCTTTCTCAGAAATAGGCAATAATCACTGTCTCTGGAATAGAAGAAAAACCATGTGAAAGGAGAGTGGGTCATATGTAAGGAGAAAATATTGTGAGACAAATCTCTAAAGAGGTAGAAGTCACAATAATTTTTTCTCACATCTTCAGTGAACACTGGACAGATAATATACGTAATAAATACTTATGAAAGAATGGCAGACTGCAGTGTCAACGGGAAGCAGCAGTAGAGAACTCAGTTGCTTTAGGTCTACCTTTCTAACAATTCTGTGTATAAAGTCTTAAACCAGCCTCTGTTGAACAGTTAAACTGGTTTTACGGACCAGTAATTCTATTCAGGATTGGCAAAGTTAATGTGAGCAAGCTGACTTTTTGTGTTGCTAACGTTAATTAGACTTTTTTTTTTCTTTTAGATTGATAAACAATCTTTTAGTAAATTCCTATTTGTCAGGAAAAAAACCCACTGTGTCAGGGAATTCATTGTGTTTGTTGTGAGTAGTTATGTTATGATTTCTCCCCTTATTTCAGACATAAAACAGAATAGCTGTATGTTGCATATCAGACAGAACACATACATGCATATAAGTGCTTTCTATCTTCAGCCTTTGAATTTGCTGTCATGAATGGTAATGAGCAAGCCTCAAATATTTGGAGGCTCAATTCAGAGAAGAACCCTATGATTGAAATATCTAGGATCCCTCCTATGAAGCAATCTTTCCATTCAGCATTAATGAAGCTGCTGCCCTAATCCTTTATCTTCTTTCAGATGCACATGATGCAGGGAGTTTGGAGCAGGTCCAGGGGAGAGGAACAAAAAGAAGCATAGGTCGAGGAAATATGATCCTTGAAGAAACCCTGAATGGGGGGTGTTCAACCCCTAGAAATGAAGACTGCCAGGGGATGTGGGCATGGTCACAGTCCTCCCATACTGAAAAGCCTAGTGCAAAAGTGTGAAGAGCTCTGTTCTCCCCTAGCACAGGCTGTAACACGATTAGTTACAGTCTTCAATGCAGAAAGGTGGAATCAGGATACCGGGAAAAGTATAGAGGTGAGGAGTGGCCCAGATTTTTGGATGTGGTTACAGGAAGATACCATCATCACAACAGTGAGATGTAAGGGGCAGGTTAGACAAAGATCTGTCAGAAGTGGAGTGCTGATAGGTATTGTCCTGCTCTGGGGATGCACTTGACCCTCTTAAAAAGCCTTTGACCTTTCTCCTGGCTACTCTTTCCTCTTCCCTCCCCAGTAATCTGTAATCTGTTGTTTTGCTTTCTACTGTAGTGGTTACAAAGAAACATTCCTTGTCTTCCATAAAAACACACTTATCAGTATGCTGCTTCTTTTCTCTTTTTCCCTTACTCTTAGTATCTCTCTAATAGAGTTATCAATGAAAATCTGATTGACAAACCAAAATAAATTGAAAAAATACAGTATGAGCGGCCAATAATTATTTTTGTTGGCTCACAAGTACCTATTTGTCATTACTACACTTGCATAATCAACAAATTTACAATTTACTTTTTGTGCTTTAAACAAAAATAATTTTCAAAATTGGTGTCAGTGTTCCAGCTACAGCTAGGTTCATCTAGCTGAGTTTTGTAATAGTTTAACTTTTTGTTCTGCTAATTGGACTAATATTTTGCTTTCTTCTTATTTATTTATTTATTTACTTACTTACTTACTTACTTCCCACATGTTCCTCAGCTTTTATGGTTATGAGAAATCATAGAATGATTCAGGTTCCAAAGGTCCAGAATGATCATCTAGTTTCAACCCCCTGCTATGTGCAGGGTCGCCAACCACCAGATCAGGCTGCCCACAGCCACATCCAGCCTGACCTTGAATACCTTTAGGGATGGGGCATCCACAACCTCCTTGGGCTGGAGGAGTTTGGAGACAATTTCATGCTTTTGATCTGGTAATCTCATAACTGTTTCATGTAAACTCAGACATCCACTTTTTCAGGTGCTGTATGGAGACCAAGCCAATGATTCTGTAACACGTTATAATCCTAGACCATACTGTACAACATCTGGAATATGATTAAAAATCTATGCAGCTACATGCATATTTTCAAACAGTTCTGTGCAGTATTTTCATCATAAGCCAAGGTCCATGCTTTGTCCTACTGTTTCAACCCCCAGTGCTGCTGCACAGTGGTGGTATCATTGGCCACATATTTACTAGGTGTTGTCTCTCACTATAGATAGAGATGCTCAGGAGGTGCTGTTCATATGGATATTAATTTTGTTCTGTCTGCTCAAATTGTGTGGGAAACTAAAGAAAAACTTCAGTAAGCTGCATAATGCTTCTATAAGTTATATTCCATTCAAAATAACCCAGTAATTTTTTGGGCCAGTGTTTTATATCATACAGCTCTTTGAGACAAACTGGTGTAAAACTAAGGGTGTTTTTCCCAGGTGTTAATCCATACTAATCATTGAAGGAGTAGGAAAGAAAAAATCTGTTTTTTATGCTTCTTGACCCTTTGCTTTAAATTCATGAATACACATGGCTTTAGCATGATTGGATCTGCTGGCAGCCAACTAATGGAATGACTCTGTAGTTGATGATAAGGAAAATGACTCCACTACAATTCATTACCGCCTGCTCCAAGCCCATAGTATACATATTTCCTTAATTTTTAAGGTTTAAAAGTTATATACAGTCTAAAGACAGCACCATTATGCACAGCTTTGTGTAGAGAGAAAAATCACGTATACTCACTGTTTTTTCCGCATACGCTGAAATCAGAAGACAGTTTGATTCTGTCATGATTCCTTGCTGCCACAATGTCACAGGGGAAAATTTGCTGTATGTTTGGTGGGAGGAGTCTGGCCTCAACCCTCTTAGTTAGCATTTCCTGGTCAATGACCTTAGCTGATTTGGTTAAATGAATCTCTTGTGCCTTTCATCCATAAACTGAAAAAAAACCAACAACAAAAAGAGTCAGGAAAATTTTGTCCTTCTTCTGCTTGGTTGAAAAAAGTGTTGAATGTGTAAGAATGAGTGCACTGGATATGTCTTCTGTTTGATTTGCTGACTTAGAAACCTTGAATCAATAATATAACTTCTTTGAATCAATCACATAACTTCTGTGTCTTAGTCTCTCTTTTCTAAAATTATGTCAATAAAATGAGAATATCTTGGAAGGGGATTCAGACAGATAAAACAACAGCAAAGTTGTATTATTTCAATAAAAATGGCTGAAGTTTGATTACTGACCCCCCAGAAAGTAGAAGATCCTTTTTTACAAATCATACAGGTAAGTAATTACAAGACAAATGAGGTGAAAATAATAATTTTGGGAAGTTCTGGTATGAGAATGTGAAGCAAGTCTGTAAAGATCAATTAAATTACGAGGAAAATGAATTACAGCTCAATCTTGTTCTTGCTAGTGTGAATGGCAAAGATCTCTTCGACTTTATGGAGCACAGAGATTCAGAAATAGAAGATGACTGGGAGGTACAAACATCCATACAGGAATAAATGGTTTAGGGGAAGTAAATCACACTTATTCATTCTCACCTTTGGTAGGGAAGTGGCCAGTCAGTTAAATTGTTACGCAAAAGCATAAAGAAAACAGAGAAGTTGTTACCCTTATACTAAACATCTTATGGTTCAAATCAACATGTAGAGATCAACATGTTCAAAAAGAGAGGAATTCTTTTGTAGGTAAAAATATCCAGAATAATGTTACAAAAAGGACTAAAACCTGAGAAAATCAGCATGTTACAGGATATGATTTAAGCACAAGCAACACATAATTGTGTAGAAAATACTCTCTAAGAAAATTGGTCTTTCCATTTTTAAGGTAAATGCAGACACTTTCAGCCCTCTAATTTTCACAGGAAATCTTAAAGTTTGAATGTAATATTCTTTTCTGTCTTTTTTGGAGCAGTTATTCATATCAGAATTGTTTTCACACTATTGAGGAAGGAGGCATGGCAGATAGGAGCTGGAAATGTATTAATGAATTACTATTTTATTATTTTCTAATTATCACTCGTGTTAGTCTTTGACTCCTGTACAAAGCTTTATTTTTCAGTCTAACTCTTTAAAGCTGCTAGTTTGTGTCGACTTCATGTGAATTTATGTTATAAATGGAGTTTCTTGAAGTATGTGGGACATCCATAGAACCACGTGTTTTCATAGAACAGCTACATATTTTCTCATTCTCTCTGTATGGGGATAACAACATTTGAATCAGATACTTGAAATAGAGAACAGGAAAACAGATGTGTCCTCCAAAACATCATTTTATTGTCTTTGGATTTTAACCTCTTTTAATTGCTCCATAAAGTTTTAAAATATTTTTCCCTATAATGTTAAACACAAAGGAGTGTTTTTCATGTGTAACTTGTACATTGAATGGGATCAAAATAAATTAGTTTTGGAGACCCATAAAAGAATAGTAGTAATGCTTTGGAACTGTATTTGTTAAAACATTACTGTTAAAGTTTTAAAATTGTGTTTGTGGTAGGAGAAGGGAAGAGAAATTAAACTGTGAGTTACAGTGAAACTGTTCAAGCATCTGAATTATTATTTCTGTGTATGACAATATTGTGGACCTCACTGTCACTTAATGCTGTGAAGTCCAGAAATGTGATGGAAATCAGAGAGGAATCCACTAAATTTGCTGGAGATGCATATTGCAGTGGCTATGAAACACAAATCTGCAGCTCTTATAATCACCCAAGTAGTTCTGGAAACAGAATGAGTACATGAAATGAAGAATGTACTTACTTAGTATGTGAGACTTCTTTAGTAGGAATCTGACTTCTCTTGGAGAAGAACTACACAGAGTTAGAGATAGTATGGTCTGTCTTCTTGTGCTGTACAGCTTACAAGACAGTTTAGAGCTACACCTGCACAAAGGTCTATGCACAACAGTTCTTAGGGGAATGTACAGGCAGTGGAAAATAGTGATATATGGGTATTTTGTAGAAGGTAGAAAGCAATAGACATTGTGAAGAGTAGGTGGTAACTTACATGAAGGCTTGAAGTCATAGAAGAATCTTTAAAAACTTATTCACATATTTAGTATGAGGTCTCTCCTCTTCCCTGTCCTCACCAATGGGTAAAAGATATGGGCTGTTGTTAAAGGGAAGGCAAATAAATGCACCAGAGAAGAAAAGACAGAAAACCATAAAATTATAAGTTATAAAATTATGATATGCAGAATTTCAAATATGAAATATATGTTGAAAAATTGAATATAACAGAGCTGCTTTCTTCTTTAGCTGGGAATAAAGACCAGTGTGTTTAAAGTAAGTCCTAGGAAATATAAAACAAAAGCAAATGGCATGGCTCTATAGCAGCCAGAACATTAAATCAATGTGCAATCAGAAAATAGGTGTGGAAAATAAATTGTTCTACTCTAACTGGTCCTATGGAAAGTGATCATGGAATCATAGAATCAAAGAATAATAGAATCTTCAGAATTGGAAGGGAATGTTTACGGTCATCTAATCCAACTTTCCTGTAATGAACAGGAACAATCACAGCTAGATCAGGTTTCCCAGAGCCTGGTGTGGCCTCGCATTGAAAGTCTCCAGGGATGGGGCATCCACCACATCTCTGGGCAACCTGTTCCAGTGCCTATCTACCCATACTGTCAAGAACTTCTTCCTTATATCTATCCCAAATCTTCCCTCTTTAAGCTTGAAACCATTTCCCCTTGTTCTGTCACCACAGACCCTGCTAAAGAATCTGTTCCCCTTCTTTCCTGTTTCTCTCCTTTAGTTACTGAAAGGCTGCAATCAGATCACCTTGCAGCCTTCTCTTCTCCAGGCTGAATAGCCCCAGCTCTCTCAGCCTGTCCTTGTAGGAGAGGTGTTCCAACCCCTGGATCATTTCTGTGGCCATAGTACAAGTCCATATCTCTTCTGTACTGAGGACTGCACATCTGGACACAGTACACCAGGTGAAGCCTCAACAGCACAGAGGGGCAGGATCACCTTGTTCACCCTGCTGGCCATACTTCTTCGGATGCAGCTGGATACAACTGGTTTTCTGGACTGCAAAGGCACATTGCTGGCTTACGTCCAGCTTCCCACCTACCAGTACCCCCATGTGTTTTTTGGCAAGCCTGCACTTAATCCTTTCACTCCTCAGCTTGTATTGGTAGCGGAGGTTATCTTGACCCAGATGCACTTGGATTTATTGAACCTCATGAAGTTCACTTGGGCCTACTGCTCAACCCTGTACAGGTCCCTCTGGATGGCATCCTGTCCCTCAGGTGTGATGATCACACCCCACATGCTGATAAACCAGGGTTTTTCGATAACTATAACCAAGCTACTGCCTATCAGTTTGTAGTTTAGGTAAGGTTAGCTTAGATCCTGCTAAAATGTTGAGGTTACCTGCCGAGCATAAAACCTCCTATGTTTTCAAAGTGAAGACACTGATTCAAATTGATGCTAGTAGCTGCAATTTTTTTTTACATAACTCTGCTTATGAATGAAAAAAGAGAAGAAAAAAACCTCTTCTTTGGTCTAGAAAAAGCAAGACACAGTAATGCACTAGGGGACTGATTTTGCAATCCTTGTGAAAGTAAATTCTTCACTAAAGCCATATGAGTATGTTAAGGACTCCTGAATCTTCAGGAAAAATTAGAAAAATAATGCTCAATCTGTATATAAAAAGATCCTTAACAAAGTCCTCAACCTAAACCAGACCAAACCAGATAAACCAGAAATGTGATGGCAAGATGTTCATAATTAAAAAAAAATTATCCCAAATTTAGTTCTTAGCTTATGGTTTAAACCTAGAGCCAACATGAGTATCTGAGCTCACACAAAAAATTACTGAAATTCTATTTGGTTCACTATTCGGTATATTAGCCACTGCACCTGCCCAGATAGAGAATACTTCACCTAGGAAAAACCAGATTGGTCCAATTCTGACTGACATCTGGAGTGAGTTTGTTGATACAGACTTTCAGTGTTCTTATGCTGTTTCTAATTTTTATGTATGGAAGGGTAATATCAAAACTATGGGGAGTAAGAATATATACAAGGTAGTCTGTATTATTTGTGAGGATAATTGGTGGTGAAACATGAACTCATCGTTCATTATACTGGCAGTAATGCAGTAGTGATTTGCTATTCAGGAATAAATAATAAAGTTAAACTGAAATATGTGTTCTGACTGTGGTACACCTTGCTAGTGTACTGGTTTCACAATGGCCTCCTGACCACTTCTGTCTTCCTATCTCCACTAAAAGGAGCTGTTTGCAACTGAGATTTAAACATTATAAGATTTGATAAACGAACTTTAACCTGAGGTCTCTTGCTAATTAGGATATATGAAACATGTTTCAGTTAACAGGCCCATCTTCTGAAGCCATTTGAGGACTAAGACTCATTCAGGAAGCATTAATTAATTCGGTGCCTAACTACTTGGATGGTAGGGCCCACTGGCCATGTGATGGAAGTACAACAACTCTTCTCATAAAAAGCTGCCCTTTAGCATTAGCTGAACCAGACTTAAGTACCTAATGAGCAATAATGATGTTATTCAGAAACAATTCTGTTTTATCATACTTTACTCTATTATGCCAAAATCAGTTTTCCAGTGGTTGAAACCAGAGTACTAGCAGTGCTCATGCACTGACCCAGGCTGTATAATGCATGTTTAAAAGAACAAGATTCAGAACACAGTCTCATCACTAAAATAGTGCAAGTTGAATTCATGTGGATTTACTGTATGTCGTTTGCTGCCCACATGATACCTTCCATCCTGACTTGGAGCTCTACAGAAACTCTGGGAATGGGAGGGAGACTTACATTCATGTGTGCCGAATGTGGGGCTCAGGATAAGTGGATATACTTACTATTCCTTTCCTTGAGGAGATACTGGTATGTAAACCTGGATTTTTCCAGCCAAACTGTGGTTTACAGGGCTCCACAAAGGAACATGGGCTTCAGGAAGAGGATGAATTTTGAAATCCATTTCCTATAGAATGAGAGGTAAAGGAAAATGGCTCATCCCCTGCCTACTGTTTTTCTGTGAACTCCTCTCATTTTGATATTCTCTGTCCAGGTTATTTTAGATATTCTTTGTGTGGAGGATTTATAATTTAATACCAAATTTAAGTGTGTCAAGATACTGACATAATGGGGGATTTTGATTTTCTAGAATGACCCAGGAACACACTGAAATTGCAACACAGGCACAAAATAGCTATTGCAATATACTATGGGGGTCACAAGACATGATTCTCATTAGAGGTGTCCATATGTTTACACATGATGGTGCTGGGCATCCCTCGTCACTAAAAAGGAATATATTGATTGAAGCTGAAATCTATTGCTCTTTTCAAAGTTCTTCATGTTGGTTGTTCAATTTTTATACTCCATGTGAGCCATGTACAACTTCCCCAGTCTAATCTGGTTCCCCTGTGAAGACATTCACACTTGATTAATTTCAGAAAGACCCTTCAAATCACCAGCTTATCTACTCATCTGGTTTAGCCACCTATGCTTAAAAAAAGATCTCATTTTGGGCTGAGATCAGATCAGCCTTCTTTGCAGTAGATGTGGTCAATCTTCCTTAGAAGGGTTTATCGATGGCCTACACTCCCAAGACCCTTGTTTTCTGTAGAGTGAGTGGTTGCACACCTCTCAGGGGATGTCTAGGGCAGGGGGCAACAAGCAGTGCTGATGGCAAGCAATGGTGCTCAGCCTAAAGGGGTCGGCAAATGGAAATGTCTTCCTGCTCTTGGTGCTGAACTTTACCACTGTCTCCAACTTTACCCAGCAGCAAACAGGAGGGTGAAAGGTTTCTTTTCCCTGCCAGGGAAGAACTCACTCAAACTGTCTCATATTTTATTCTGACCATGTACAGCCCTGGTTGTGATGGAGCAGCTGATGCTCTGGAAGTTCACAGGAAAGTCTACCTGGTGATAATTTATTCATATGCTCAGGTCTTCAGTTGTCAGTGTCCTGAAGGTGAAGATCAAAACAGCTTAGCGTTGTAAGTGTAACATTTCCGTCAAGTTAAAAATACATGTTGGGCTCTATGAGATTTTTACTTTATTTGCCTACTTGCTAAGTCACTTTTAATTAGCATTATTAAGTAAGTAAGCTCACTTCCATCTACAGAGAAATAAGTTATAAGCTGTCTCAGATGGCCTTCTAATCCAAGATTCAAAACTAGAAATCAGAAAAACAGTTGTTTCTTTAACTTATTTTTAGGAAATTTTAATTTGTTTTAGCCATGTAAGTGAAAGTGAAAATATAAGTGCTTAAGGCAAATAAAGCAGATTAAACACATTTTCTTTCAAACCTATACACTCTCAAAGAAAATCTTCTATACCTCCATCTGTGAGGGATCCTCTGCTTCAGATATCTTTCTCATTTTTGTCCAGAATTGTTGAGCTTATTTTCAAGTGACCCATAACTTTGTTAAGGATATGAAGGTAATTGGATAATACACTTACCATTCAGTAAATTGAGAAATGTATTTTAGCTGTGTAAATACAGCTGACTCAGCACTTTCCTCTCAGTTTAATAGCCTTTTTGCTTGCAATAAGCCCTGGTTTCATATTCTACCACAACAGAATTCTTGCAATTATTTGAAAACACAAACCAGAGAGCCTGTCACCAGGGGAAACATGTGCCACTGGCCCTGTCACCACTGCCCCAGGATGCCAGGAATGCCAGACGAACCATGAATATGATTTACTGAGCCAGACCTGCACCCAAGTTGCAGGCCAGATTAAACACATCTGGAAGATTGCCCACTGGAAAGTCAGGAATGGACATAATTCAATGCCAGAGAATTTTTGGGAACAGACCCAAAAACATCTTCTGTGGGAGGAAATGAGAGAGGAAATGGCTTGTTATTCAGAAAGAGAGAGAAAGAGAGAGAGAAGTGAGCTGTGAAGGTGAGGATGTGGCTGGCAAGGAGGAGAAGGTTCATGTACAATCCGCTGGGAGGAAAAGAGCTGTTAGAGTAGGAAATATCAATAAACCAGCACAGATAAGGAGGAAACAAGGCCTGCTTGGACACTAAGCAGTTCTCAATGGAAAAGTCCAGTCTAGCCAAGAATAATAATTTACAGATAATCAAAGGAAAGGACTGCTACAAATATGTAAAAAATTACAAAAACCTCAAAGCAGACCTAAAAATGCATTAACCTTACAATTCAGCAGATTACAATTGACAGGAAAAGGAAAGACAGACATCATGTAATTAGGTCCCAGCCAACCTAGCTTTTAATAAATGTTTTCAGTCAAATTTTTATGTTGACTCAGGCAACAGACGTTCTCAGGCCCAGAATTATATCCCAAAATGTTTGATGTTGGAAAGTGCCACTTACCAGGAAAAGTTTTTGAACACAACTGGTTCCAGGGACTTGCATTCAGTGAAGCAGTAAAGTATTTTAATGTCCTCAAGTTTTTTGTTTTTCTTTTTTGGTAGAGGCTCAAACAGAGACAAAATAATTTGTGTTTTGGTGAAAGAAAGATCTTGCCCAGAAATAGCCATTGACATTATAATATTGTGAGGAAACTTGTAGCATTGTACCTGATGTGAAAATAAAACTGCAGTGGGATTTCATTCTCTGGTGTCCCTTCTTATGTACTGAAAATTGCAAAAATTGCAGGCAGAAAAAGATAGATTTTCATTAAGTCAGTTTGAAAAAGGCTGAAATTGAAAGGAGGCGTGTCAGGAGATAAGCTAGTGAGCTTTATACATCTGTATACTTGCTACAGTGTGTGAGAACCACTCTATAGGAAAATAAAGACTTTTTACTGTAGCAAGTGGCATAAAACATGATACTTGGACTCAGCTCGGCCCCTCTATCTGCCCCCCAGTGGCCAAGTCTAATCCTTATGCATCTAGAAAGTCTCCCAGAAGAACTAAATAATATTACTCAGAATTCCCTTGGGACACTAAGAGAGCTAAACAGAATCATTTTCCTTTTCAGGTTCTATTCACTAGTGCTATTTACTAAAACACCAGGAGCATGAGCATCCTCATGGCATTTTAAGAAGAAATATTTATGGAGGCATTTTCTGTTAATACTTCAATGTACTACAAAGTAATGAAGACCTTTAGCAAAGGTTTGGGGACTGCATATATACATACACACATTTTTTAACACAACTTTTGACACAGAAAATTTACTATTAGGAAACGAATCTCTCTTCCTATAATTTTAGATTTCACTGGTGCTAAAGGGAATGTTTAGTTCTTTTATCTCTGGGGGATGAGGACAAAACCAGTTTATGACACACACATAATTTTTGTGACATCTGAAAAAAAATGTATGGAACAAAATATGAGAATGGGGCAAGTCAGTATCTTAACCTAGCATGCCCCAGAACTCATATGTAACTGAAAACTTCCTGTTAAAATAACAAGAAAAAATAGCTTATTTTTTCACTTTGCAGAGTTATGTTTTGGTTTCATTAATACTTATTTACTTCTGGTGTATATATGCTTGAATTTCTTCGTAGCCCACTCTTCTCTAGGATGATAGCTAGAGGCAACCAAACAGGGACCAGAAGTACAATGCCCCTTTGAACAATGTTCCACTGTAAGGACATCTGTTGTGCATACTACCCGTCTTTCAAGGTCTGAAAGAGGTGTTACCAACATTTCACTTCCTCATACAAATCTCTAGGTTCCTAAATTCCACTTACATGCCATCATAAATAGTCTAGTTTTCTTTGTGAAGACACATAGCTTGATTTGGGTATTAAAAGCATCTTGAAATTCATGCATCCGGACTGGATAAGACATTTCTTCATTTGCACGGCCTATATAAATATTGTTGTAGGGGAGATTCAGCTGACCCAGCAACTGGGAAAACTGAGTCTGCTGAAGGCAAATGTAGTTCTTATTTCTTGGCTACAATATTAATAAGTGAGGTGTGAAATTCCCCTTTCATGACATGGTATTTGCAAGTAACTCAAAGCAAAATATTTGTGCTACATTCTGTTCACCTTACTCACTCCATTAGTCCTACCACCTTCAGTGAGGCTAGTGCTGCACATAAAACGAGCTGGGTTTGACTCCTGATTCTCCTTTGGGCAGTTTGTCTTTACACGGTGATGGACTAGGGAAACAGATGCCTGAGATGAATTTAAATTGGACCTACTTCCTCCTGGCCTAGCCACGGCTAACATTCAGTTGTAGGTTTCATGATATCTGTATCTTGTATCAATGGCAGCAATAGCACAGAGGCTTTCTCCTGAGATGGATTTATGGAATCATTTGATGAATCACAGAATGGGTTGGGTTGGAAAGGACCTTAAAGATCATCTGGTCTTACCCCTTGCTGTGAGTCTATTGGGAAGAGCACAAGACTGTGAGGACCACTGGTTTCTGGGCCCAGAGCTGTGCTGTAGCGCTGCAAGAGCTGTAGTTGGTACCCCTGCGCTACGTAAGATAAACTGGAGAAGAACCTAGATTTAAATGGCAACAAATTTGCAGGCAGCATGCTACTGGCAGAAAGCTTTATTTGCAGATGACGTGGAGAGCAGTGGCTGCTTGGTGAGTCCTGCACCCAAAACAGATGTGTGCAGAGAGGACTCAGTTAAGCCGTATTTCTTGTCAGGAGGGGGCATTTGCTTTGGAAAGGGTGCAACTTTCTTCTTAAATGATGACTTTAAAAGTTTTTAACCCCTGTGGGTTTCTGCAGCATCTCGACATAAGTTGCCAAAGATTTCTTTCATTAAGGCGCTTTCCAGTACTAATCTACTTAGTCAATATCTTGCGGTTCTGCATATGTATGCGAGGTTTGTAATTTCAGCTTTAAATGCCGACAGAATTTATTCTGGTTTTGCTGTCGCAGGGCTCCTCTCTCCATTCTCAGCGGAGCAGCTCCGCTGGGTGACGACAGGAAGGCGGGCTGCGATAAGCGCAGTGCTGCTGAGCCTCGCAGCAGCAGCAGCCTCTAAGCTGAACCTGCATGGAGCAACTGCTTGGATGGGCCGTGGCAGCCGTGCGACTGGAAACAACATTATCATAATGAATAGGCACAGATCTCGAGCGGGCTGACAGTGCTGGATTTACAAACCTGTGCTAAAGTGTGCTGGCTGGATGCTGTTCTGTCGTTAGTTGAAGTTGGACATCCAAAATGGTAGTGCTGCACATGTGGCTGAAGTCAGCAGCATCTTCAATGTAGCCCTGATGAAGCTTGTTAAACCCACAGCATTTGGTGGCTGCTGGTAATGGATTTTTTGTTTGTTTTATGGAGAGTTTCATTAACATGCTTTGGAGAAGCTTGGCAGCACTTGAGTGAGCGCAGTTCACAGTGGAAAATGAAGGGCAGAGTGATGATCAGGGTGTGCCAACAGCTTGCAAGTTTGGAGGATTCAGAATGCCAAGGCGACACTTTAGCTAGTTCACTGTAATAAAAAATAATTCTGCTGATCTAATATGAATGCAACACACTGAAATACTAGCGTGCCTTTGGGTCTGAAAAACTCACAGAAGAGTGATGCAGGCAATGTGTCGACAGTGACATTACCTACATTATGATATTCACAAACACATCCAGGGGAAAAAAAGAAACAAACAGATCAACCGATTCATCTTTTAAAGCAGGAATAGGCTGTGCTTACTTATTACAAGTCTACAGGCATGTGAATAATCTTCCTCCTCTAATTCTGTATGCACTTTAGTAATCCTTATTTCCTCTGCTCCTTGAGCTGGCTGAGCTTGTGCACAGTGAGCAGAACACGTTCCCTTCCTACCACCCGCAGTTCCTGCCTGTTGAAGCTAGGCACTGAAATTCACATTTCAGCACCCACTTCCCAAAGTCTAAGAGCCTCTGAAGAATAATTCTGCAAGTTTGATGCTAGATTTGCATATGCTTCTCCACATAGAAATAATAAGAAAAAATGCACTATATTTGAGGTGAAAATATGAGCTTCCCTAGCATCACTTGTCATTGCTGACTTTTCTGTGACCTGTTTCATGGCAAGGAAAAACGAAAGAAAAAAGACAAAAAGAAGTATCTGTTATGTGGATCTTATTAATGACTTGCCCTGAATGCTACGTGTCTGCCTGTAACCACATTCTGCTAAGCCTGCTCACAAAGCAGAAACTGTAACTAGGCATAGAAATGTTTTTGGAAATCCTCACATTCTTTGCAATCCTTGTATGAGCCATCTCTTGGTGCCCATGCAAGAGCATCCCTTTAAGGCTTGCAGGAGGACAATAACAAGCAGGGATTTTTGGCCAGCAGATTGCCTCTGTTCTTAATGTATATAAATGCAGAGTCTAAGGCAGTGGGATCTGCTTCCCTCCATCACAGTTTGCCATGCATAAGCTCTTTTAGCAGTTCTTAAACAGGGAGGGAAATATAGTCTGCTTGTGAAACACCAACTGGACATACAAAAAATGCACTCAGAAGTCTTTATAGATTTGTTGTATTTTATAAAAGATTTAGTTTCACTCTCTGCAAGGTCAAAAAGCAACATTAAAAGAGAGAGCTCCTTCTGGGATCTTGTCTTCTGCACTGAGCATTACCACACGCAGGCAAATAGTGGGTGACTCATACCTGCTGTTTCTTGACTTTAGGTTAAATTTCAGACATAAATTATGTCAATCTGCTCATGTAAATTTTCCACAATTCATGGCTGGGTTGAGTTATATGGCACATTTTATTTTCTCCAACTGCAGGTATATTTGAATTCAAGCAGGCTGCCAAGTAAATATTTAAAGGGGAAACATATAAATGAAGACAAAGAGCAGTCACTAAATTGTGATGCTATAGAATTTTTTGAGCTATAAGAGCTGCAGGAATATCACGCGAATATGAAAAGTTATCTTGATTAGAAATAATTCATGCTACAATAGCATATCCTAACCAGTGAATAAAGATGTGTCATTTAAAGAAATTATAGTTTTAAAATTTAAAGTCAAACATTTTTTAATTAGAGATTGTCGTATTTTCTTCCAGGCCACGATTATATAATTATTATTCAGGATATTGCAAATGCCAGAAGATGCAAAAGAATTAAGAAGCAATTAATTATTAATAAATTGTAATCATAGTGCAAAATTGCGGAGTATTGAATACATAGAATAAGAATTGTCTTGGAATAATGATGGAAAATAAATTGTTAAAAAAATAAGATGCTTTTTGTTATTGTTGGAGACTTACTCTTTTTTTTCTTTTTGATCATAGACTAAGTTACAACCATCTGTCTGTTTCTGCTTCTATCTAAATATGTGCCTGAATATATTTTGGGGGGTTATGTTTAATTCACCAGGCTAGCAGAAAGCCACATCCACTCGAGATACATTCACTTTTTAAAGCTTCAGATAAAGGGGTCGAGGTCATAGCTGAGCCAGCTTGTAGAATAGGAATTGAATCACAGTAACGTTCCCAGGTTGAGAAATGTAGGCAGGAGTTTTGCTCCGTGATTTATTTCTTTTTAAGAGCCTTCAGTTCTAGCTCATGCTTAGGAATATTTTTAAACTCTTCCTTTGTTTTAGAACTTCCTAAGAACAATTTTTTGTTGTCGTTTGGAAAATATGAATATGTTGGGTTTAAAAGTGCTGCTATAGGTTTTGAGTGCTTGGATCTATATTTCAGATGACCCAAGGAAAAATGTTCCCAGCAGATTCTTGCAGGAAGGATGATCAGTCACATCACAAATAAAACTCATGTTTCTGAAAGAGAAAGGAAGCATACATCTTAATAAGCAGCACTGTGAAATCCAACGTAAGCTTGAGAGGTAAATTCTTACCTACTAATAAAGTGGTTCTCTGTGTATAATGCATGGCAGAAAATAAGAATCAGTTCTCTGTCTGGAAAAAATGTCATCTAATATTAAAGGCTTCCATCACCAAAGATGCAGTACTGAAGTCATCATTTTCAACCTGGAACAAGTTGTCCAGTGGAGTTGTGGATGCCCCCTCCCTGGAAGCATTTAAGGCCAGGCTGGATGGGGCTTTGAGCAACCTGGTCTAGAGGGAGGTGTCCCTAGCCTATAGCAGACTTGGAACATTAGATGATCTTAAATGTCCCTTCCAACCCAAACCATTCTAATAATTACAGAGATTAAAATTTCCCAATTTATTGAAGCCTACAATAGCCTGGTCTATTGGAGGCCATTACAGGTTCATGACATAGGTATCTAAATCTGATTTCATTAAAGGAAGTACTAGTATTTGTAACAGGGAACACAATTGACAAGGAGTCCAGACACAAATAGCACAAAGGACAAATTAATTAGTGAGGAAATCTTCCATAATTCCAGGCAGATCATTGGGAACCAGTAAAGCTGTTTTGAGCTTAACTGAGGGATAGTATAAAGGACTGGGAAAATTATCTCCTTGCCAAAGAGGATATGAAACATAGAGACACACATGGAATTAGGAAAATCTACAGGCCTGTACTATGAGCAGTGCTACGCTATGGGAAACTCAATGAACATAGCAGGCATTACTGCTGATAAACCTCAGTGCTAATGGCATTTTGGCTCATAAGTATGTCTGAGTTGCACACCACAGAATTAGGCTGTCATGACTTTGAATCAAACCTTGTATCACCATATCTGGTTTCACTTGTCACAGGTGGCTGTGACAAGCTCCTGCCTAACATGGGGCTGTTTTATTGGTGTTATTCACAAAAGACTGCAATCAGTTATCAATAAAAATGTTTCATTACTGTTATTTGAAGAAATCACAGCTTAGTGGCTTAGTACCCCCAAATCTTCCCTATCTGACTATGACAGATTTGTCAGCACTAAACCCCACAGAACACAGGAAGCTCTGAGGATTGCAGTTATTTTGGTGCACAATTTCAGGTGATTTCCAGTGAACTTTGGGCATAAGCAGACTAGTAGTTTTTAAAATTCAAGGGTAGGGCTGATGGAAGTATGTCTTGAAAACGCAGCGTAAGAGTGTAATCAGCTGAGCTCTTTGTTCACTGATTACTACTTAACAGCTTCTTCTCTTGTAAGAAATTATAGCAACTGCCTGCAAGATGTTATTTTTATTTTGAAAAATGAAATATAATTATTTAGAACATTTTCAAAAAGAGTACTTTGTAACCTAGGAAAAATGTAATGCAGTAACAACATAACATCTTAAGATATTCCTTCATTCTGAGTAGCACTGCCTCTGTGTATAGTAAGAGCAACATTAAGTAGAAATATAAATGACTCACAATTGTGTTTTTGAGAGGTAAAAAGACTCAGGGACCTATGAAAGACCAGGAAGTACTTCAAAATAATTCTGTAGTTGTTGTGAGACTTTTGGGTGTGAGAAGTTAGCCTGAGACTACATTACCTTGCTTTACAACTTTTTCATAGCCCACATGCCAAAACAGCACTAGTTTAGTTTTGACATACACATTCACATACTTCCTTGGAAATTATTACTACTTTCATTTGTGAAATTGAGGAGAATTCCAAACCATGTGGCATTCTTTTTGTATGTTCAACCTCTGCCCAAGTTTACTGCTTATATTTACAGTCTGTTTCACAGTGTATGCTGCTGCTTCAACATTTTATTTAGCAAAATAGAAATAGAGGAGCAAATAAAGGCACCAAATGTGAAGTATAGCCAGAAGGCTTTGACAGAAATAACAGCAGGGCTACTTCATCTTTACAGCATTTGATTCAGTGACATTGTAACTGACAAGGTTTCTGCTCTGAGCATTTAATTCTATAATTTAAAGTACAATTCAGTGCAACATGAAAAGGAGAAATGTTCAATTCAGTCACACATATGAATCCAAAAGTTTAAAGTATTTAAACACTAGGTATGTGTTTTTATTTTTAGTTTTAGCGTTTCACATGGAAAGCTGCTACATTCATGTAAAACATAGTGGTAATCAGGCACTAATATATTATGCAGATGTCTGAAATTGAACTAATAATTCATAATATGATTGTTTATTGACAGGATATGATAACAAGAATTTTGAACTCTTAAGAATTTCATAAATTACACTGAGTTTAGAACAAGATACAAGCATAAATGTATATATAATTTCTAAGTCATTCAGAAAAATAGAAAAATCTATTTACTTGGGGAAATTTTGTACAGTGTTTTACGATATTCAGTTTCATATATTAGATTGAAACATGTACATTATAAAAGACAATATTAAATTAGATAAAACAAACTAATACAAATGCAAGAGGTCAAAATCTCTTACTGACTCTTTGAATAAAGGGGATAAACCATGACTTTCTAAATGTTATCTGTATCTATCTTCAGAGATACAACATTTTGTCACATTAGCTTCTGATTAGTTACACATATGGTAAAAAATTATTTTCTCAAATACCATAGTCGCCGTCTCCTTTTAGAAGACATTATTATTATTACATGTGGTTTTACTCACCAACTCTGATAACGTAGAACATAATGCTATAAAAACAAAATGCTTTGACAACCTTAAAAGTTTTGCCTGCAGCATATTATAAAGAATAAAGAGACGGAGATGGAGATGATTGATGGAAATAACAAGGCAATGACTTAACTGTCCAATCAGAGCCATGGCAATCATGAACAAGAGCAGGGCAACCTGTTGCATCCTGTGGTATCTCCAATAAAATTTAATGGCCATGCCTTACCAGATCCATTGTAATATCATTTAGAAATCAGATTAATTAGATTTACTCTTAGTTGAAGCTGGTATATGAGAAAGGTAAAATCCAGATTTTACTGGAGCTGCTAGGGGAAGACCTAACTCACCTACCAGAAGCAGCAATTTCGCCATTATCTCTGGTTATTTAACTCTTTGGTCCCTAAGCCCTAAGTAACAGGGTTTCTGGACAATGCAGATGTTTGAGCTGTGGCAAACAAATGAATTCGTCAAAGATGAATCAATTATATCCAGTGGATATACCTACCTTGTGTCAGCTACTCTGCGAGAGCTTATTTGTCATTAAAATCCTCGATCTTTCTGAGATGGGTTGTAGCTTTGCCCATGTTCAGTCCATCTTAAGAAGGATATTGCAGAATTATATGTCTGTTTGGAAAAAAAATATCTTTTTTTGAAGTATGAAAATATCTCAACTTTTTTTTTTACCTTAGACAGGAGACACATGAGAAGAGACACTGTCCAGGCCTATAAGACAGTCAGTACTTCACAGCATGCAGATCTCTGTTTCTCCACTCTTTCTAGCTCATTGGGAAAGTGCGAGGGGGCATTCAATAAAACCAAAAGGTGGAAAATTCAGGAATGATAAGTGAAAATAATCTTTTACACAAGGTTTATAAAAACTGTGAAACTCCTTATCACCGAGACTCTTGGAGGACAAGGAAGTAATAGGATTTAAAAAGGATTAGACATTTATATGCATATCTGGAGGAGTCAGGGGTATAATTAAAGATACCAAACATTTTGGAAGGGATCTTAAGTCTTGCATTCAAGTCTAACAGAAGCCTTTAATAATGAATCTATTTCTACGTGTACACTCACAGACAGAGATACTGGTACTCTGAAGGGCAACGGACACAAATCAGTGTCAGGTGCTGCAACCCAGTTACAGCAGCATTGAGCCAAGCCTGAGGGCTTGAGTAGAGGTCTCAGCTTGCAAGAAGGGGTAAACTACAGCGATCTGTGATATATTCTCCTGCTTATCTTCCTATGGTGCATCCCAGCCACCTGAGAATTATATTGGAACCCAGGCACGCGTAACCAAGAACTTCCATTCCTATTTCTGACTATGCATTTTTTCTTATGGGAGACCCATAATGTTGTGTTTTGGCAGCTGTGTGAGGTGAATACTAAAATAAAATTACTTCAAGAAAACACACAGAATACAAGATATAGGGATCCTTCCATATTATGCTTGTTTTTCTCTCTGGGTTTTAGCAAATTTATTAATGCCACTTTTGTATGTTGCTGCAATAGTAAAACATCTGCTTTGGTAAAAACTACATCTTAAAAAATGGGCCTAAATTTTTCAAAATGAAGTTAATATTTAGTTGCTTCTATAATTTATTCTCAGAGGGTTTTTTCAAGGCTACTGTATATTCAAAGAGCATTTTCTCTCTCCAAGATACTATAGCAATATTCTTGACAGCAAATAGGAAATATGTTTACACAGGCATGTAAATAAGTAGTCTAAAACTTGTTCTCTAGGTTTGATATTAAGACTTCTGATGTTCTACCCAGCTGACTATTGCAGCGTCACACTGAGGATGAATACTGTTTTATTTCTTTGTAGGTAATAGGGATTGATTTCTCATTTCTCTGAAGCATCTGTCTCAGTCATAGAGGGCAGTGTCGCAGTTCACTTGGGTAGTGAATATAACCACGCTTATTCCTTCCATGATGTTGCAGATGTGATAACCCATGATAGAAAGAAGGCTCCTCTGTTTCACTTCTCCATCTATAATTTGGGAATAGCAGCAATTCCTTATCTTACAAAGATACTTGAACATGGGAAGTTTCACACAAACGTGCAGAAGAACATCTTTACAGTAAGGGCGATAGAGCATTGGAACAGGCTGCTCAGAGAGATTGTGGAATCTCCTTCTACGGAGATATTCAAGATCTGCTTGAATGCCTACCTGTGCAACCTACTGTAGGGTACTTGCTTTGGCAGGAGGGTTAGTCTTGATGATCTTTTGAGATCCCTTCCAACCCCTACAGTTCTGTGATTGTGATTTTGTGATACTGCATATGAATATACATATACAGATGACCATGTATCATGATTGGCACAGTAATTGGAAGAAAACCAACTGTTGGAGACATATTCACCCAAATCTACAGTGGCTTTTGATCATGATAAGTCAGTCAGCAAAATCTGAATAATCTTGGGAACATCCTAGAAGAAAAGTTGTTTTTTAGCACTATTCTTGGAGAATGGTGGCAGAGGAACACAACGGGCTTTCTCCATGCAATGAAGATACCGTCTGAATACAAGAGGGGACCATAGCTAGGTAAAACCACAGGGAGTCTAAAGACAATGGGAGAGTTTCTTGCCACACATAAAAATATCCTAAATGTTAATATTTAGCTTTAACAACATTCACTGTGCATCTATCACACAATAAAACTTTTTTTTTTTTTTCTTTCAGATGGGTAAGGATTGAATATGTCCTGATTTTGTACCGATCAAAACTTGGCTGTTTTCTGTCAGAGTAAGGCAGGGGATCTGAACAAAAGAAACCCACATAAAAGTAAATCTAGTAGAAAGAATACATAAAATAAATGGTGTGTTAGCTGAGTAGAGTCCTCCAAAATGGATTAAGGGATCAGGTCAGCCAGTGCCTCCAGACAGCTTATCAAATCTGAAATATCCTGGTGTTCACTGTCAGTAAATGTCCTGATGGAGGCTTCTTAAAAAATGGGAACCCTAACTGGTCATCCCCTCTGGAAATGTACATAAAAGTCACAGAAACTGTTTAAAAAATAATAATAGTAGAATAGGTTATTTACAAGTGAATCTTTGACCAAAGGCCAAATCTCCATCTACTGATGTGGAGTGGCAGTTCTTTAAACCTTAGGCTAACATCTTGCTGTATTCCCAGGCTTTAAATAATTTTTCTTTGAAATGTGGAGTTTAAAACCCTCAATAAAGTATGCACGCACAGCCTTCATACTGAAATCCAAATCTGAAGTGCTTGCTCCACAAAGCGTTCTGTATTACACACCTGGGGCATAGCATACATAAAAGGCTCCATATGATTCACCTCCCCTCCCGATATAACCTTGTATTTTTTTAATCTCTTCACTTAGTCAGAACAGAAAGATCACTTGTAAAGATTACAGGAAAAATTACAGAATCTAGAAAATGGCATTCTTTTTTGCTTTAGGAGTAAACAGGGAGTGGTTAAATCTGATTGTTTATCTCAAACTTTACACCAGCTTTGCCGTGGGCTTATTCACAGATCTCTCCTGACGTTAGGATGAGCCACAGAGTCTGTGTCTGCAGAAGCATGTGCCCCAGCACTGAGTCCTAGGGGTTCCCTTTCAAATAATGTCCCAGCCCTGCAAATGGGACTAAGAAACAAAAAAAATTGAAGAAAACTGTAACATTTAAGATATTAAACAGAGAAGTGAAAAACAGAAAGAGTGGTTCACCAAAATGGTGAGCTGATATTCTCTTCTAAGTTAAAGCTAGCGCTTGTTCCCTGTAAAAAAATACAAAACAAAACTTCTGTTGATGCACCACTAATTTTGAATAGACATGTACAATTTAATCTGATTTATTTTTTACTTTCAGCAGCAAATATATTTGGACACTAGTAGCTTGCTAATGCGTGAGTCTCTCCCAGCCTGATAACTATTAAGGAAACAAATAGCAGAACTTTACTTTTCAGCTGGTGAAAAATATCCAGAGCAGTCATGTCATGAGCAAGTGTGATCATCCTGCCTTTTGCTCTGCTCCTAATCACAGGAGAGACATGACATAAGCCACTGCAAGTCTCATAAAATGCAGCACTGTATAAGCTGCTAAGATGAGCTCTAGGGTGCGAGGCTCACGGGAGGGTGAGTGTCACAAATTTTGAAGGCTGTTGGTTTCAGCCCAGGTAGTTTTGCCTGTTGCAGGCTTTGCTGTGGTGCTGATTCTATCCTGCTTGTATAAACAGTGTTGGGATATAGTAATGCTGCAGAAAGAATTACACATCAAGAAGAAAAAAAGTCAGGAATGGGACTTTATATCCATTGGCATTCCCTGCCAACAGGCTGCAAATTAGTTTAAAAACTAGAGCCATAAGGAAAAAAAGATCAAAACCAGTGACAGACTGCAACTGACTGGAATTAAGCAAGGCTCAGGGGTGGGAATGAGATAGCTGTAAACCACCTTTGCTCCTCTCTTAATTTAGTGCTGATCTTGTTCCAGTTTAAATTGGAGAATCCTGACGGCTGCTCTGAGTTGTAAGAGTTGCCAGCATTCTCAGGAGGTTTTCTTCTTTCTGCTGTTTGCGAAGTGAAAGTCACGCAAGGAAAGTATCTCGTGTCAATCATGGTCTGGGATTCCTTTGATGCTGGCATTTACTTAAACTTTTATACTGTTTTAATATTTCACAGCTAACTTGTGACAAGGACAGTAACAATTAAATTAAAGCAAATAAACTGGTTGGCTTTAGATCTACCTTATCAATCCTAGTTCTTCCACACATTTCTTAATGATTTTGCCACTGAACTGTCAAATGCATGATTTAAAAAAGGTGACTGCTAAAAGTCTTAATGCTGATGAATTTGATCCTAGTGCTCTGTTCCTACTCAGCACAAATGCTAAGCAATTAATTCTTAGCCATGACTTATGTCAGTGTCAATTAAAGTGGGGTCTGGCACAACAGTTTTCATCCCGCACAGTATCTTGCAGGATGTCTCCACATTCTGCTTCTTTTTTTTTTTTTTTAATTGTTAACAGTCCCTCCACATTCTTCCCCCGTCTTCCCCCCCCCCCCCCCCTTTTTTTTTGGTAGATCTGAGTTTGGTTGAATCATAGTAAATATATATTTATATTATTTCACAGTTATGAAAGCATTTGTAGAGGCACAATGATGTGGTAATCACTTCCTTATTTGTGCGATTGTTTTCTTTTATAGATTAAAACAAAGCACTTAATTCATCCTCACCAAGCTGTTACAAAAGACTGTAAGAGAGTAAGTCTCCTGGAACTTCTATGCACATCTCTTGAAGAAATCATCGTACTTTACACTTACATAGCACCCTACATGTGAGTAAGTCAAAAAAAGGCGAACAGCAGATTCCCAAGATTTTGACAGAAGAAACCAGAGATATTCTCATGGGACTCGGAGAGTTGCCGAGCAGGGATGGAAAATATAAAGAGTGAGAAGATATTTTTTCAGGTTCTGCATCTTAGCAAAAATAGAAGTTCTCTTGGGGGACTTCTCTGAAACTTGTCAGAAAACTGAGATCTAGCCATCCTAGGCTAATGACAGTCATCAATGAAATTTGATTTTCTTTCAGCTGTCAGGTCAAAGAAATAGCTAAAAGCAAGAATGGAAAGGCACGTTCTTTTTTATTTTCAGATTTTTGGGATGCTACTACCTGATGAAGATCATTTTGCAAAAGATTTTCAATTGATGCTGTAACAGAATGTGCAAGAGTAACAAATCTGACAAGATTATAGGAGACTCATGCAAATCTATGAGGTTACACAATGAAATAATACTAAATTTTAAGATTCCTGTCTAGATATTAAGAAAAATTCTTTAATTATCGGGAACTAGTGACTTGTTGGAAGTTCTACCTCTATTTTGATCCCAGTATAAATGCAACAGCATCTACACTGACACAAAATAACAAAACATTATCACCATGCCAACATTTCTGAGCATAATTTCAGAAACCTTATCTGTGTTTTTTCATTAGAAAGTAATTTAAACAATAGAGATCTGACAATGGCTACTGAATCTTTCCAAAACATCTCAGAGTTTACTTAAATTAAAAAGAGTTTTAGATTTTTTAGGCAAACTGATTGTTGTCATAAGTATAAAAAAAATTTCCTTAATTAATCCATCACTTAAAAATTTCACTATTGTAAAAATAATTTTATTCTAACATAACTCATTTATAACATATGTTATAATTCAGAAAGTTTATATGAGGATGTATACTGAAAAATTTAAAGTGAGCATTAGTTGGAACCACCTGGTTGCGAAATAATATTTATGTACAAGGGTATATTTGATTTAAAAATATTATCTTACAGTCAAATTTTGTGTCACATAACAGTTAAATTAACACTTTAAGTTTTATTTGTGCTTCTTAATTTTGGAGTTAAAAGAAAAGGACAAATTATTTTTGCTATTCTGTAAATTGCAGTATGTAAAATAAAACATACATATCCCTAAAAAACATCAAACAGGCTGCCACTGCAAATGCAGATACACTGCTTGATTCTTCCAAGGTTAGTAGTGTTGGGATTTGGGATTTGTCTCAGGCTGATGTTGATCAAAGGCAAGATGAGAAACCTGTCTCATGGTTCTGAGCCTAGAAAAAAAAACCATGGAATTCTTCATTTGGGATATCTGTTTGTGCCTATGTGCTGCATCACTGAGGGGGCTGAGGTGTCCTATATATTCACTGTGGCTTCTCACTGGTACACTACTTCGTGGAATTACGCATTTTGCTAATATCTTGGTTGTCAGCTTAGGCATAAAGAAGTATTCTTTGATAGGTTCCAGTACATCAACTCTCTTTTTAATTTGAGCACAGAAATGGAAGAGACTTGAGTGAGAACCATCCAGGACATTAATATCTCAGATGCATACATGTTCATCCCAACAGTGATTAGCCAACTGAACAATGCACCAACACAGACTTTCAGTAAAATGTTAGAAATACTGTTTTCAAATATTTTCTATGTGAGCACTATTTCTTTGCTGTTTTATTTTATTACTTTCTTGTTATTTTAGCTTATCTCCCTTAATTTCTTTCTTTTTTTCCCCCGTACTAATTTCAACACTGATAACAATAGATAGTCAGTCAAAAAAGAACTGACTTTCAGTTTTACTGAAATGCCTAACCTCCTTCTCACCCATTTCTGCTAGGCTTTTGTGGCCTCTGGAGGTGTGAGCTGTCATGGGACAGAAAGGCTTACATGGATCTTAAGTTTTACGGATGGGCTACTTGGACAGTATCAAGCACATTTTCACACATACTACAGTATCACACTGATTGGTGTAAGAAATAAATGGCTGTTTTTCTTTCCATAACTGTCATCTTTTTCAGTTTCTTTGCTCCTGGGTGCTTCTTTTCCATAAGAGCATATTTCTGCTCTGCTTGTGCACTCCTATCTTTGTTTCTTTTCCATGTTTAACCCCATTGCTAGGAATGCTCATGTTAGATGGGACCTGAGTACCATGCTCTAGTGAAATGTGTTCCTTTCCACAGTAGGGGACTAGAAATGCACTGTCTTTAAGGTTCCTTCCAACTCAAACCATTCTGTGATTCTGTGATTCCACGCACAGACTTGTCATTGGAGTCATAAAGGAAGACACCACTTCCATTTCTGATTTCAGTGGTTGGTGTTCAGTACTGGGATAAATGACTAAGAAAGAGAGGTCTGAGCAGGCTCCTTGTGTTGTTCCATCATCAGGCTCCACTGCCAGTATGTGTAAGAAATCTTGCCTCAACTCCTACAGCACAGAGAATGAATGATTTTGTGTTTATAATTTGTAACAAATTATTCCTGAGCAAATTAGTTGAGAGCACTAATGAAATAAGATGGAATAAAGTTGTGGCACCTGTAGAGCTCTGAGGCCTGTTCTGTAAAATCAGTGCAAAAGTGATAAGCTTTGTTTTCCTCTGTTATTATTGCTGCCTCTACTGCTACTGCTTCTGCTGCTGTTTTGACGCCCAAAAGCTCAGGCTTTTCTGAATTTCATTAGTCTTTTCATATTTCTGCAAAATGACATCATTTGCATGAAGTTCAGAGACAAAAAACCAAATCAAAACAAAAAACACATGAAACATTTTCCATGGCGGTTCTTGAAACATTAGTTCATTTTTATATAAAATGGGAAATACTGATATAATAATGTTCTGGAGGCTAGTAATCCCTGACTTGTTATGAGTAATTAGAATTAACGCCAGGGTGGTTTTGTCTGAGGTCACTTGCACTGCTGATGACCTTGTCCAGCTCTTCCTTCTGCACTGCCACTTGTTCGCTGGCCCAAAACTCTTGTGTAACTAAAGAGGGATCCAGCTGACTCCAGCACCCCTCTTCTGTGCTGGCAGGGTTATGATATGGCCAATGAATGTAACACAGGGCTTTAAAAAGCAGCCAGGAGTTTGTAGGGTCATTGGTGCTTTTGGCAGAGTGCAGGTATCTCAGAAGGCTTCACTAACCAAGATCTCCTAACTAGTGACATTAGGTCCATATGGATCAAAATCTCACCTGCTCATACCGTTTTCTAGAACACAGGATGATCTGTGATGCTTTGGATTCCAGAGGTAGGGAATATTTCAAAATTTCTCAAATTGACATTGGTTTTATAAAGATAAAACCAAGAAATAGACATGTGCAAAACCAGAATCACATGTACCTCTTCTGCTAAGTTGCTGTAATCTGTTTAAGGCATGTTTAAAAGCATCATTTTCCCTCTTGCCAGATAAATAAGAGGTAGCAGGCACTGAAGCCTTTTTACCATCCATTTGCGCAGAAAGGAGAGCTCAGGAACAAAGGCTGGTACCCAGAAAGAGCCAGCCAACATAAAACATTTTTAAATCATCAGACTAAACAGACGGAAAAACATGCTGGATCCTCATTAATAGTTTACATGGAAATGAGGAAAAGATTTTATGTGAATAAGAATCTAGTGAACCTAAGGATGAAATGAAAATTTTCAGCTGGTCTGAATGCAATAAATAGAGTAGTTCAGTTAAAAATTGACAAAAAAGGAAAGAAAATCACCCCAAATATCCTTTCATAAACACCCTAGTACCTGAGAAAGAAAACTGAATTAGTTAAAATAGTCTCATGAAAAATCCAGTTACAGTACTCAAAGATTTTCCATTTACTATACTATTTATTTCCATTTATTTTATTATGTGCTCTTTTCCTTATAGCTCAGCGGATCTTTCCCAGCATTTTAAACTTCTTTTTTTCTCTCAGCTAATTAAATAACCTTCCTGCATTTTTCCGTTGCCCTGTATTTCCTTATATTTCTATGATAGCTTTCAATGTACCAGTCTGCATGTATAGCACAGAAAGCCAGAGTAGCTATTTCTGCCTTTGCAAGTGCTTTGAAACAGGCAGGTCTCTATCTCATTTTTAGAACTTTTTCTCTAATGTAAGTTTTCTACGATTTCAGGTCAGCATCCGTGAGCATGAGTGACAAATTCAAGAATGGGATCTGTAAAAAGAACCTATATATATATTCTTATGACATACACACAAATATATATAATAAATAACATGTTATTACCAGTTGCAGTGTGTATGCATTTGTGTGGCTGCTAATTCCTGGGCACCATCACAGGGCCTGTGTGCTTTTCATCTGTGTTAGGAAACTTGTCAGAAGTTGCAAGCAGCTCCGTGGCTGCAGCCCTCTGTCAGGGGGCTGCACAGATGACAATGTGCACATACCCCGCCAGAGAATAAAATGTTTTTCTTCCCGTTGGGGTGACCATTGTCTCCCGCTTGTTCTATGCAGGATGAGTCATTAATTAAACCCGGATTCTTTGCAAGTGGCCTGTTGCAGGGCTGTGGTTTGTTCTTGCTGGTTCTGCTCCTGTGAACAATATTTTGAGGGATTTCAGGCCAATGTTATTTTTACGATTACACATTTTCTTCACTCTTCCTTCTGCCACAAGTATTCCTCTAAGAGACAGAAAGTGAAAGGCTTGGTTAAGAAAAACACAGCCACCTCCAAAGTGCTAAAACTGCAATAAACCCATCATCTCTAACAACAGCAGAGCATGAAAAGATAAAAAACAGCCTGCCAAGAATGTAGTAACCACCCATTCACTTTTAAATGCTCTCCACACTTCAATGCACAGACCTAATTACTTTTCTGCATTCCCAAATCCACTTTGCAGCACTGCAATCAGAAACCTGGCGTTAAAATATTTTAGACTCTTAGGATCAAGACTAATTATGGGCCTAAGCTGCACCTTTTGGTTTCCTTGCGGTCCGCTCCCTCCTCCCCCAGCCCTTCCACCCCTTTCTCTTCTGTGGGACACTTTAAAGCACGCTCCACTAGAAGAAAGGCTGTCCAGCCTCAGTCGGGGGTGAAGTAAAGAGAGAATAAAACAAAAAGCAACTCAGTTCAATTCAGTAAGCTTCAATGAGGCTGGTATATTTAATGTGAGCCCAGGGTTAGCCTACAGAATTGCTGCAGAATGCAATATTCTCAACAAAAAAAGATGTGTTTAAAGTCGGGCAAGGCCCCATAAGGCTGTTGTTGGTGTTTAAGCAGTACACCAAGGTATTTAGCTCTGAGGGTTTCTAAACATTCCAGCTGAGAATAAAACCGCAGCTTTACAGTAGCTTCTTAAAGGTTTGGGGGGCTGGGAATGTTCCCTCCCCCTTGTATTGAAAAGTCAATAAACAGTAGGAAAGATCAAGTCATAACAAAGATGAAGCCACCTATTACAGGGTGTAGTGATGGCTAATGGCCTTATCAGAGGGACTAATCCCATATATTAAATGGGGCAATTGTTATAATAATATCACAGTTATTAGAACACCCAAGCGTGAGGCATTTTTTATTTTGTATGGACCATCCACCCTTCCCATGCCAGACTCTTGCTTAGACATGGAAATAATGACACCACTGACCAGGCGGTAGTCTGTGCCCCAAATTTGTTTTCTGCTACATGTATCTGATGTGTCATGGCGTTCACTGTGCTACTTCAGGTAAATTTCTTTGGGGTTACACTTCTCAAAATCTTTCACTCACACTGCATATTATTGGCAAAAGTTGTCGTTCGCATCTTACCTCTGTGAAGCACTTTTAGTTTTTTAATAACAACAATAAGTAAAAGGAAATCAATTTCAAGGGAAGCTCCTGAAGCTGGCCTGTAGAAAGCAGTCATGGGGGTGTATCTACTGTATGGAAACTTCAGTGCCCTGCTGGAGCACTGGGTGAGCAGCCTGGGTCTGGCTCGAAATGGTATGGATGCAGGTTTTCTAGATGTGCATGGCAGTGGCTCTGCGTGGTGATGGTGACTGGGTGTTACCTCGATGCGACTGCAAATATGGGACTTATGTTGATGTGATCTAGAGAGGGGTCAGTATGGGGATTTTTCTGTTTCTGACAAGGCCTTACGAGGGAAGAACTGGTGGATGGTGGTGAGCCTGCTCCAATGACCATAACGATTAAAAAAAAAAAAAGCAAAGAAAATATTTGGTTCTGTAAAGGCTCACTCTCCTCCCTGGATATACGTTATTACAGACTCAGATGACTGCAAATCCAACAGTTATGGGCACATAAATGCTTTAAACCCTGGTCCAGTTTAGGATAATCAAAATTAAACAGTCATCTGCAGCTGCTGTGATGAGGGGAAGGGTTAAAACAACAAGGCGTTCTGTGGGGCGATAGTTCACATGAAGGTTTAAGAAAAATAACAAGGGAGTTAGCAGAGAGTTGCAAGCACATTGGCTTGCAACTACCAATTAACCCTCCTTGTTAGATAGGTAATTTATTCCACTCAGCAGCATCAAATATCAGACAAAAAAGGTGGCCAAAACAGTAATTATCTTTGTGGAATTCAAAGGCATGAAAGCCATAATTCCTAAGAAATAAAAACAGAGTTCTGTTCACAGTATATGCTTCATCTAAAGACTGTAATAAGAGCCAGGCCCTAGCTGTGACCCTTTACACTTCAAGGTGAAAAAGTAGGTTAAGAAAGTAATGGCAATAATCATGGGGCTTTTCTACATAAAACAGTCTCTGAGTGGAGGTCAAAGATCAAACACTCAGGGCACTACCTGCGTCACACAGAGATCTCTTCCACAATAGAAATGAAGAGCAGGACTGGCAGGAAAGAGCAATAAGACTAATCAATTCTAAAATTATTAGGAAAAGAAAGAGGAAAAAAAAAAAAGATTTCCAAAGTCTGGATTAGATTAAAAAGAATTGCACCCATTCTCTCCTTATTTTTTTTTTAAATAAGTCCGAGGATTTCCTGAACTTCACAGAAAGCTTCTGTCAGGAATGAATGTTAAATATTTCCATTTCATCTTCATCTCCACCCACCAGCTACATTCTTTTGTGTCATCTGAAATGGGCTTTAAATTCTTTTTTGAACTCGTTTGAACACCTTTACAGAGAACTGAAGATCTGTATCTCTTGGGATTATATTCTAATTTTTTGCAGTTATTAAGCTTTTGGATGATTCTTGCACTGCAGCAAGTTATATCCCTAATCTGAGCTTGTATGAGTTATTGCATCTAGTTTCATGTTAAGCACCATCAAACACTTCTTCTCCCCATTACTCCAACAGTTTGTGAGTTCAAAGGTATATCCCCACAATGGCATGTAAGAGCCCTCTGGACTTGCTGCATTGCTGAGGGGGCAATATTCTTATTTTTTCTTGAGCAGGTTAAGATATGCATCCCATTGCCCTATTTATATTATTCTTTATTTTACAATCTTGATATAGGCCAGTTTTCAGTCTCATAGCATGTATTTTAATATGAAAATACCACTTATATTTGCTGGAAGGCAGCAGACATCTTAGGATTCAGCTCCAGCAGAGCAGAGTAAGTTGTAGGATGTGCATCCTCAAAAGGTAACTTGTCCATCTCCATCCACCCTTTTCTTGAAAACCCCCAGGGATGGTGATTCCACCACCTCCCTGGGCAGCCTGTGCCAATGTCTCAGCACATTTTTGGACGTGAATCTTCTGCTTACATCCAACCTGAACATCTTCTGACACAACTTGAGGCCATTACCTCTTGTCCTGACACTGTGACCTGGGAGAAGAAGCTGATCCCCACCTCACTACAGCCAGATTATATGATAATCTAAGTGGAAGGGAGCTTCTCAACGTCAGAGTCATCTGTTTGAAACACATGCTCAAAAGAAGACAAGTTCCAAGAACCTGTGTGACCTACTGGGGGGAATGTGCTTTAGCAGGGGTTTGGACTTGATCTCCAGAAGTCCTTTCCAATGCTTGCAATTCTGTGATAATGCCCAGTTGTTTAGGGTCATACTCAGTGGAGTTTTGAATATTAACTAATACTTTCCTAATATGCTCATTGCCAGAGAGGTTGTTGTTACCCCATCCCTGAAGGCATTCAAGGCCAGGCTGATGTGGCTCTGGGCAGCCTGGTCTGGTGGTTGGTGACCCTGCACGTAGCAGGGAGGTTGAAACTAGATGATCATTGTGATTCTTTTAAACCCAGGTCACTCTATGATTCTATGATTTTATGATAATCTATACAAGCTGGTTGGAGGACCTCCGTACCACCCAAAAGTGTTGCTGCAACATGTAAAGCTGATGGTGAAAAGAAGTCTGGAATTCAGTGCTCAAGTACAGAGAATGGGCATCGCTTTGAGGAAATATGTCTTGCAGAAAGGACGCTGAAGGCATCAACTTTACAACCTATAATGGTGCACTACTGGCATGTAATGTTAATTGTCCAACCTTTTATTAGCTGATGACCGACTGAACTTACTTTGTGATTTCTCAACATATAGCAGAAGAGAAATATCTCGAATAAAAGTTTATCATGATATTTCTGGCAGGTACTTTGGAGGAAACTTTCAAAGACATGTACTGCATAACGAGTGCTTCCTTTTCTCTAGGTAGAATGCAATAAAACAGTAAGTGTACTGTGTCATCCCAGTTGTTTTTTTTTTTATTATTATTATTATTTCTTATGGTAGTAATGACAGAAGAATTCTCTCATTCTTTGCTGCTACTATGGAATAGTCAAAAACTTCTTGGATGTAACATTTTATACCATATAATCTAATAATTCAGCATAGCATCAGGTCACAGAAGGCTGATTCATCTATCTGACACATTCAGCTATCTATTAGATATATGATAACCCTTATGTCCATACTGTACAGAGCACATTCTGTAAAAACTGAAGAGAAATATGACTTGACTTTATTTTTTCTAACAGGTCAGAGAGGTCACAGGGGTGAAAGGCAGAAGCATAGGTGCATTGTTCATCTAATATTTATTATACTGAGTACATACAGATTCTGTGAACATTTTCTGTTTGCTGAACTGCCTCTCCAAGATTTTAAGACAGGCCAAGAGGATTTGAGACGTGAAAATACATTCTTTCATCTTGCAATTTTGGTTTCTGAATTTTCTTCACTGATAGGCCTTAAAGCATTCTGTAACATATGTCATTATAGATACATCCCTAATTATTAAATTGCCCTTAATGTGTTTAAGTCAAATTTTTGCATTTGTTGTCAGATGCCAGAACTCATTTCCTTGTGATGTAGTTTCAATTAGCAGTTATTGTCTGATGACTCTTTAGTAAAAAGAGGTCTTAATAGCCACTGCAATAGAAGGTGTAATAATGGTTACATTGGCTTATTGTTTGAGATCTTGGCCAACTAGCAGAAGGTCACTGAGCCTCATACCATTGATGTGATCTGACTGAGCATGAAGTTAAAATTACAGTCTCACAATAAGCTGCTATGTTTTGGGTTGCTATGTTTGCAATTAGCCACAATGTGACCTTCATGTTTCATCCCTTAAAAGCAGAGTTACATTATTGATTATTATTCCTGGCATTGCTGTCATTTATTAGTTTTGTCAGATTTATTTTATATTCAGTTATTTGCCACATGAGGATTATGTGGCAAGTTATGAAGTATGTGCCACACTTTTTTTATTACAGCAGATGTTCCTAAAATAGATGTAAGCATCTCTGCAAAAAGCAGCCCCTCCGTGCCAAATTCCAGCTTGTGCTAATGTGGGAACCCAGTAGGATGAGATAAAGAGTATAAAGAACCTTTATCCATTGCTGATAGAATGACACTTTCTGAATTTTGAAAATGCGCTGCAGATTGCAGTGACTTTCAAAGAGAACAAGGATGGCAGAAGCTGAATTTTGGGTTTGGCTCTCTCCAATATGTGCCATATTATTCTCCAGGGCACAATCGGTACCAGTTTTTAGTGCAATGTAATCACTCTCTGATTGCTGGAACTCAGCCATATTTTGTCCAAATTCAGTTAATGGACTGCAAAAAAAAAAAAAAAGAATAAAAAAAAAAATTGTCTAGCATACACACACCTCAAAAGGTGTTCATAACTGTTCCCCAAATGTACTAATTTTGGATGTGGTGAAAGCACCTAACTGCAACCTCGTGTATTCACCTATCTTATTTCTTTCAGTTTCTCTCACTGTGGTCTGCAAGGGCATGCAACTCTTTGAGAATAATCTTTTACTCTCTTTGAGCATTGAAAATGCCACTATAGCATCTGTTATTGCTGTATCTTATTTTTGATCCAGAATGTGATGAGAGTTTCAAGCAAGACTGAAGGAATCTTGAGAAACTTCAGTCATAACTTCCCTTCAAAGCAATGTTTCGGTTTAAATCATGTTTGTCTTGGAATATCATAGAGAACAGTGTTTTTTACACCAGTCCCTGCCCTTCAGCTTCACCAATGATTTTTTATGTGAGATACTTTATCAAAACCTAATTAGATGTGATCTATCTAATTTCTTTTGTCCATACAAGCCATGAATCTTTCCCAAAAGATCTGTCAGTTTATCTGGAATTATCTTCCTTCAGTTACTGTAATGTTTTTAATCCTGCTTCACATTTATTCTGATGACTTTAAAATCTGTTCTGATGTTTACACCAAAGCCACTAGGTTATTTCAAGGCTACTTGATGAAACAAAACCAGGGTTGAGTGAGGATAACCTTGGCTGCTGGGAGGAATGGTGGGCTTTGCCAGGTCTGTTTCGGCAGCCATAAACACGTGAGGGAGGAAACCAACCCCTGTTCCTGCTGCTTTAAATTACAGAAGTAGAAATATTTTATTTGAACTGTCAGGGAAATTTTGCAGCTAAAGTCAAACTCATGGTCCTGAGTTTAAGCAGAAACCTTATTTGGTTGGTCCCTGTGTCCTATGAGTGTGACCAGAGAGACAAATTCTCCAGTGCTGCATTCAGCTATGCTTCCCTACCTCTCAAACCTTGTTACTCCAGTGAGTACCATGTCTCTGGCAAGTTTTCAGTATCTTCTGGGAAGTGGTTTCACTTCCTTCACAATGTGCCAGAACCATCCAACAGGCTGTGTAGCCGTGTTATTTTTAGGAGAAATTGTTAGGAAGGTCAGCTCAGCCTTGCAGGTTTCTGGCCCTGACTATAGAAACTGGGTATTCCCAAGCAGTACCTCATGCTGTCTCTGGCTGAGGGGAAAGCATGCACAATATACCCAGAGCAAGAAATAATCCTACCTAACATCCACGTTTAAGTTTATATCAGAATAAAAGCTCATGTTAGAGCATATTTTGATTTCATGGAATTCCAGCTAGGCATAGCAGTCTGTAAAGAGAATGCAGTTTTATTTTAAAATAGGGCAGAAGGATGGAGAACAGAAGCGAGATGCTACACTGGCTAAAGGGCCGTGTATGGGACAAGATGTTTTGCCCAAAGCTGGGGAGTGGGTTAGAAGGAGTTTCAGGTAATCTGAGACTTCAGTATAGCTTTTGTGGATTTTGATGATTTTTAAATATGCTATTGCGAGCTGGAGAAGAAATGAGAGCCCTGTGTGTGTGAATGCACACAGTAGATTGCCTCTCTGACAGCCGATGATAAACATCATTTTTCGGAGAGTATATTCCCACCCGAGATCTCCAAAGTTTCACTTGCAATATTACAAATCTCAGCAATGACAGAAGATATCTTTAGGGTAGAAATTCTGCCAATGAGACTTGTGAGATAATGAGGTAATAGGCCATGTGTTGTGTGACAAATCAGCTCATGTTCAGAAGCAGCAATGATATGACCCTATTTGGCAGCATGGGAAGGCTGAGAGATTAGATTCCACCTGCTGTCAGTTAGGCTTTTACATTCATTTGCTTGTATTTGCCAAGATATCCACAAGCCTACACCAATAAAAGATGAATATATGTTCTCTAGACTGGATGAGAGCATCTTGTAACAAGTTTGTTAAGGATTTAGTCCAAGATCTTCGGATATTGCTAAAGATTAAAGTGCATTTCATTATTGACTGCTAAATTATTCACATCTAAGTATGTTTCCTGAATCTTTCTCTGGTACATGATTTTTTTCTTCTGCTTTTGCATGCAGAGCTCCAGGCAGATGCTCCAAGTATGCAATCACATTGCTCTGCCATTTTGTTTTCCTTCCTTTGCTGGCTCCCACTTTGCATCTAGGTGTTTAGGCATCTAGATAAACAGCCTTCCAAGCAGGCATGTACAGATTTCTTTGGGCAGGGTTTGGCCTCTGTGTGCTGATGACAGCTACTTCAGAGCCAGTGCTCTGTGACTGCCCCTGTTGCAAACATCTATTCAGTGCAGCCTCAGTGAGAGGGAACTTTCAAGCTGAATTCAAACAAATAATGAAATTCACCTTCTTTATATCACTTTTATACTGGGTTCAATGGCAGTTGCAGTTGCTCAGCAGCTCTGAAAAAGCAGGTAAATTAGGGAGCACTGGCTTATTTGAATTGTAAAAGCTCCGAAGGGATGCTCTTAGATATTTTGTGGAGCCAGCTGTAAAATAACTGGTGTAATGAAGTCTTAAATATGTTGCTCTTTACAACAAAGGGAGCAGATTGAAAGAAGCTTCCTCTGGTATGCAATGCTCCACAGAAGTTTCTGCATCTGGACCCTTGTGAGCATTGAAGTTGAGAGCCAAGGACTACTTTCTGTACAGCCACTACCTGTAGTTCTGTACTGCTTAAAATGTTTTCAGAATCTGTATGGTGAGAACTTCTAGAGATTTTCTGGGAGGAAAAATAAAATTCTTCCTAGGCTTGTGCACCACTTTGAGTACTATAGATCAAGGTCTTCCTACATATTGTTGGCCAATGGCAGTGTTTCCTGAAATGGGATAGAAAAGAAAATCTACCACCACATTTCACATTGTTTTCCAATTTCAGAACATATGGAGTCCTCTTATTTTCCTGTCTGCACTGACAACCAGCTCAGTCTGCAGCACCAAGTAGCCCTGTTAAAATACAAGGCACTGGTGCTTTTACTCAGCCTTGTGTGGGGCAGGTGGAAGAGTGCTGTGCTCTGCATCAACTTTTTGATGTTGCTGTTTTCCAGATCACTTGCACTGGGTGTTTTCCACCAGAAGGAGTCTGGAATGGAAAAGGCTGTCTAGGGAACCTAACCTCTAGAGTTCAAAGAGCATTTGGACAGTGCTGTCAGACATAGGGTTTGATTTTGGGTGATCTTGTGTGGGATCAGGAGTTGGAGTTGATGATCCTTGTGGGTTCTTTCCAACTTGGGGTATTCTATGGTTCTGAGTTTGTGACTGGCAGGTGGTACTGTGCTGAATAAAGCAAAATGGCAGGGAGTCCAAACATTGCCCTCTAATTGTGGCACTTTTTGTCCAGAAGCCTGTGAAGAAGTCCTGAAGGCAGCAGAGGAAATCAATCAGGTTGGGTGAGGAGCATGGTGCAAGAGGCCTGTCACTGCAGGAGGGTGGCAGGGATGGACATCTTCCATAGCTATTCTGTTGACAGGAAAATTCACCACTGTGATTCATGTTCCCATGTTTGGGTTTCGAAAGTAAACCTGCTCACCTGCGTGCAGGGGCGTTAGCAGGAGAGTTAGCAACCACCCACCTCACCTATGCCTTATGCAACCTTGAGGGCCACATATAAGGCTCTGTTCTGCCAACAAATAGGGCTCTGCCTTCCAAAGACTGCCTGGCCTGATTGATTATACCTTCTCCATCAGCAGAAAGACTCATATCATCACTGGGCCAAAGGTGAATTGCCTGGAGACAAAGCTAGAATGAATTTTTTGCAGCCCCATTTTGCCAGACACTCAGAGTACTTCATCCTGAGAAGAGGGGACCTTTAACTCTGTCACATTTATATATGCTTATAAGGATGGAGCAGGTTCTTCCTGCAACCCTGCTCCAGATGAATGTATTGAAACAGGTAAGCCAGAGGAAAGTGCTTTTACTTCTTTTTGTCCAGCAGAACTAATGCTGTTGGGAGGAGAAAGGAAGGGGAGAGATTCTGTTGTGGTTCCAGTGCACCCTGCATCTGTTTGCTTTCCCAAAGTTAAACGTGCATAGAGTATGCTAATGCTGTTAGCATTATGTGCCAAAGCATGCAAATATCTAAATCCACTTGGAGTAATGATCTATGCAGGGAGAATGAGGAGGTGAAGTAAGGAATTACTCATATTTGTCTTCTGGCCCAGGAAAATGTCGAGATGTTTTTAGCTGATGCCAGTTTTCTATTTGAAATGTTGCCTTGTATTTATATTTTTCTTAATCCCTAAAGCAAAAGGGGCTAATATTCATTTAAAACCCAAGAACAATTAAAATCCCCAATAACAATTAAAACCTACAATGAGCAACTGCTCTAGCTTTGTTTATTGCATGCATAAATAATCATACTTCAATGAACATGTTAGTATCTATGATCTCTTCCCAGATTAAGGTTGCCTTGAGACTGCTTGCTTTGGCTACTGTAAATGTGACATGAATTACACTCAGGAAAATGTGTCTTACATGCTGTGTTTGAAGTAAATTATTTTCTTCTAATATACCTACACAACTGTCACAAGGAATTACACCGCAGATTTAGTGATGTTAAGTGTCAATTGTAATTTGGTGACAGCCATTTTATTGGCTATGCATATTGCTCTGCTAGGACCTGCTTCTCAGTATGGAGGCCACTGTATCATTAAAAACCAGTGATCCTTCACTGATGACATAATTTGACTGGCAGAGAGAGGAGCAGTGAGAGGTTTGCTTCCACCTGCATGGAATCTGCTGCATGTCAGAGATGAATTTGCCTTCAAATTAGAAACAGCACAGCAGACTGGTGGTTGTGATTTTGCTTGATTTCTTTTAAGGAGTTTCACTGGAATGGTTACTGAGCAGCTGATAGGAGTCTGCTTTAATATGTCAAACATATATATTATGCAGCCTGTAAACATTTCAAATATTCTTAGCCACAGTATACAGTGAGTTATCTGTGAAATAGTTTCAGCTGAATTGAGCTACATGCTTTTTTTTTTCTCCCCTTCTGCACACTCATCCATCCATCCACCCATCCATCTATCCATTCTTTTGTGCGAAATTCTGCCTCTGCAGTAGACAGAATAGTATTAAATTTATGTGTTAAAAGGAAAAAAAATGTGCTAACATAAAACCAGTGTTTCAACAGATAAAATAAATCATACAAGCTGTGTAAAAATTTACAGTAAGAGCAGAACTATAATCATACATTCTGAAAATTTTATAAACTGACAATTCAAGTTATGTGTTTTATGCTAATACACATGGTGGTAGGTTCTAACAAACTGTGATTCACACATGAAGAGTAGAAAAGTTGAAGATATTATATATGTAATATCTATTTTTCACATGTACATCTTTATATATACATTATGTACTTATTCTGAGAAAGAGGAAATAGATTCTGAGACTTTCTTAGCAAATTTAATTCAATATAGATGCCTTTCCATTTTCAGTATTTAAATTAAATTTTTTGCTGCAAGGCACTGCAAGGAACAAAGCAAAGTACCTTAAAAGAAAGTGTTTCCCTAGTAATTTCACCTCATTTCACACCTATTTGGCAGCTTTTCTTAGCCAATTGGTTTCATTGAAAATGCTGACAATGTTCACCTATTAGAATTGTCCATTTGGCAAGGTGTGCTTTCCTCTTAGATTCACTTTATTAACTTTAAATGTAGAAAATAACTTTTTCTCCACAAGACTACCAATATTCCTCAATGTATACTTTTGTCTATCTCCTATTTTCTTCTCACTGCTTGTTCTACTTTTTTTTTTTTTCCTGAAAAATCTTTACCGAACAATAAACAGCATAAATTATTCAGCCAATTTCAGTACAGTGGCATAAATCATACTCTAGCAGACATGCTACTTATGACAAATGCTTTGTCTAAGAGAAACATACCACTGAAGGTTTAATCAGAAGCTCTAAACATTTCAGACTTGCTCAATTTTATTCTTGGCAAGAAGCACTGTTTTTTGCTACATTCTCCATGACTTTGGGAGAATGTTCAATTTTCCCATGAGAATGCTGAGGCCATTTTTACCCACTCCAGGAAAGAGGAGAGTGTTAATAAAAGAGCACTTTCCTCAGAAAAATTCAAATGGGTTTGGCAAAACTTCTTGCTCTTGAAAGCTCATTTCAGAGGCAACCTTGGATATTTTGAGTACTTCCTATATTATGAAGTATCAGAAGTCGCATGCTGTCCCTTTTGAAGGCATAAAGAGTACACATGAAACATAACCTTTTATGGGATAAAAAATTTCTTAAGATTTTATTAGCACAATTTTGGAGAAATAAAAAAACATAAAATCACAGTCTCCTGTTTGATATGCTTTTTGAATATCCAGTCCATTGAATGCCTGGCTCAAGTGCCCTTTATCTGATTTAGAACCACTATATACAATTCGGAATGTTGAGTAACTACTTCAAAAGGAACCAAGCCAAGGTTTTGAGGAAATCATAGGCTCTTAAGAATTTTTAGCCTTCTTGCTAACAATTCTGAAAATTATGTTTTGAAGAAGAATACATATTTCAGTGTTAGAATCATCTTAATTTTATGTTTGATGTAGAAGCCTCAAGCTTTATGGAATAGCCAATTAATATTCTCACATTCTTAAAATTAGTGCCTGTATTCTAATATGACATCTTGCACTGAGTTCATCCAGGGATTTTATTATGTAGCTCCAGTCAATGCACTTTTGTTTTATTGACTTCAGTACATTTTTAAATTTTATTTTATTTTATTTTTTTTTTATCATCATCTAAAATGTCAAATGAGGTCCTGGAAAAAGGCTCTGCTTCTTGGATGGCTACTTCTCACATAGCCAAGAAAAATACTGTAGAGACAAATTTACATAAAACAGCAACCTGAAAAAATGCTGGGATAACAGAATGATGGGAAGAAACTTGCAGATAAACTACTGTCATCAGCACAGTGCAGAGCTTACATACAGCCGTGTGAACGCAAAACGAATTAGAAATAGTTTTCAACAAATAAGCAAAACATTAAAATACATAGGCTCAGGATCTAGCTGGATTTTTTCAGATTAAAATAATCTGAAAAGTAACTGTAGTTAGAATTAAAAGAGCTAATGTGACCTTTTAAAGAAAAGTTGTTTTTGTTATTTTTAAGTTCTGGCTGAAATGAAAACAACTGCATAAAGAAGGACCAGATGCAGAATGCAAACGCCAGTTCTTGTTGTTTTGCGTCAAAATAATCAGCAGCAAATAAAGGAGAGCATACATATTCACATTCCAAATCAAAGCTGTGGTCTGCTGAGTCCCATAGATGCTTACATAAAGAAAGAGATGTGCCACTGGATGCAGTGCTACCTATTCAAGTTTTTTCCTGCTTCCTGCAAGTGGGTAATTTGCATAACTCTTGAGTTTGAAACAGTATAATCCTTCGACAAACACCTTTGGATTATATATGTATTTGTTTTATTAGAACTCCTGTTTGCATGTACTCAGCCAGTCTCTGTGACACTTATGAGATGCTTCATCTCAAAGGTATCATGTGGTGAAGCTCCACATAATCACAGGCTGAGGGAATGTTTCTCTTTATTAGTTCACCTTAGTAATATTTGAAAAAGAAATCCAGAAGTAGCACAAAGCTCCTATTGTAGACCACCTGTCCAGCACAAAAGAAGAAACACACTTCCATCTAAATAACTCTTATTTTGGTTAAATAAAAAACAAACAAAAAACAAATGTGAAGTCCAAGGGAGAGACTCTCTGACACATTTCATATCTCACAAAATACCGTGGCAGTGTTAGAGCACACTCTTCTAATGTTAAAGGAGTGTAAAAAGCGTAAGGAAAACAGAGTGACATTCTCCTTTACTTACTTAGTTGCTTATACCAAGCCTTCCAGTCCATGAGTTCATTCTGTCACTGTGACTTGTCTTGACCCTTATTCTTCCCTTGTCTTGCAGAAGTCCCTACTACAGAAAAGCACTGCATAAAGATTTAGATGTGGAAGCAGTTGAGTGAAGACAGTGGACGGGAAGAAGTTTGTATCTTTCTGTCCCTATTCTCAGAAACAAAATGCCCATTAAGAGAAATATCACATACTTCCAACCAAGCAATGCTCACTTATTTAATTGAATTTTTTTCCTCCTAAAGGACCAGCATGGTGAAGGAAATATGAAGATTTGTAGCCTGAATATTTTGGAAAAAAAAAAATCCTTTAGGAACACATAAAAAAGCAAGCAGTTTTTTGTCTCTCCCATATCACTGTAACTCAGTCTTATGTGCAAAGGATTAAAAACAGAACATTTTAAAATTGTATCAATGAATATATAAGAATAGCATAGCAGACTGTTATTGATGGCTCTATAGATAGAACTAAAAAAGGGCCATGACCTAGGTGAAATATAAGAGTCAAAGACTTGGTATGGCTTTCAGACCTTTTAATAATATTTAATTGCGTTTTAATTAATGGAGATGTGGGAGATCATGGTAGGAGGAATGCAAGAACAATGGAGGTAAAGAAGCCACAGATTACGTAAAAGGGGTCAACACTGATTTATTTTGTATGTCATGTGTAGAGTTTTACTCATAAATAAGGACCGGTAAAAGTGAAGCGTTTGTGATGGAAGTAGTACTCAAATTAGAGCAAAGACTTAATAAAGTGATGTTTTCTTCACTATTTTTGTTCTGTTTTGGTTGTTCCTCTGAACATTTTGGAAATCTGTTTTAAGCAGACCAATTCAAGAAAGTGTAACTATTAACATTAGGAAAGGTCAATATTTAGAAAAGTATATTTATAACAGTATCTGCAGCATTAGAACTAGTTGAAGCAGGGGCATACCTTCCTTCTGAAAAAGGTTTTGGAAAAAGACCCTTAACCAGCTGACCACAAGGTATCACAAAATCCACATCACCACATTCCATGTAATGAGAATATCAGTTCACAGACTGAGATTCTTTATAATTTTCAGCTAAAACCTGAAACTGGACACAAAAAGCTGATTGCTGAGGCATGCCCATTTGAGAAGATCCAGAACACCACAGAGTTGTGTTGGTTTGAAATTACCAACTTGTCCAAGATGAAGACCTTCTTGTCATTATAGAATCATAACTTCAGTTAAGAAAATAGATCATATATATATGTATTTTACAGAGGCTTGACTATGAAGCAAGACTCATGGGACCCACTCAGAGCAGCACAGTCTGTGAAGAGTCGTAATTGTGTTTTTACACAGTGGGCACTTTCTTGAAAAATTCTGTATTTTATTGTTTTCTTCCTTTCTTCTTTCCCTCTTACCTTCCTTCCTTCCTTCCTCTTCCTCGCTTCCCCTCCTTCTCCCCTCCCAAAATCATTTTTCTCTTTTATTTTCTGTGTTACAAGTGATGTCAAAATTCAGTGCAATTTCTAGAAGGGTGTTTTTTCTCACTAATACCACTTCTGTTCTTTTTGTACCTTCTACTTATATTTTAGTAGGCACAAATGTCATGACAGTCCCTCCACATTGGCAAATAAATGACTTCTCTTTTCCATGCAAATACCACATTTACCTAATTTTTCAGTGTTTTCTCAATTACAGCACCTCTCATCCCAGTAGATCCTAAAGCACTTGCCAGCTTAATGCTCCCTGATGTACAAATCACTGCATTTTTTCATAATGGTAACATAGGGTTTTAACTCTCTCTCATAACAACCTTGTCAAGGCAACTTTGTTCTTCAGTTATGTCTTTAATTGGGCACACACTAGCCGTTAGGGTAGGATTAATTGTGAGCATCTGGGCATTTATTTATTTACTTTTTTTTTCTTAATCCTAACAGGGAGAGTACTGAAGTCTTTTCTATGAGAAAATACACATAAAAACTTGGCACACACCTTGAATTTATAATGGCCTAAGAATCCTTGAAGGGGGATTACTCTTGAACAATGTTTCTTTAAATTTGTGCAATTTATGTACATCAGAAAACAGTAGGTTTGTCTGACAACTGGGCAAATAAGAATGTGAACCCACATTAAACTTCATATAAATGTGAAAAAAAAAAAAAAAAAAAAAAAGACCGAAATACTATAACAGGTAATGTTAGTTTTGTGAAAGGGGAGGCCAAAATTCTGAAACTGAAATTGAAGGTTGAACAATCAAAAAAAGCTATGACTTAAATTAGAATGAAATTTGCAAGGAGAGCTAAGTTTCTTAAAGCTTTTATACTCTCCGAGTCAGAAATATTGAAGTTTTCCTACAAGAGTAAAAGGAGCCCAGTGAAAGACTTGAGTTTCCAAGGAGTCTTAGATCAGTAAATGAGGTATACATGTATTGTTTCCAGTTATATTTTGTATTTTATTCACTGCAGGTTGCTATTAATGGACTGAAGACATCCAGGAAGAGACATTGAAGTACAAACACACTGCTCTACTAATACTTTTGAGTATGAAAAGGGGACCAGAAATATGAAGCATCGGGGAATTTTTTGGTAAGAGCAATGAAAAGCATAAGTCATAATCATTGGTGAACAGTACACGGAAGAAATATCTGTGAGACAAGGACATCTGTGTTGCCTTTTGAGTGTTGGCAGAGATTATATAAACACATTGACCTTGCAAAAAAAAAAAAAAAAAAAGAAAAAAAGAAAAAAGTAGAGCAATTTCAGATCTCATTTTCTTCATCATGGTCAGTGTTCTCAGCTTAGACTTCTCAAAAAGGGGATGCTCTAATGCTAGTGGATAAGGAAAAGCTCATCCATCCCTAGCTTCTGATTGACGTATAGAGGGAACTGCTTCTATGTCCCAGTCTAAGGTAACTCTACACCAATGTCTGTCCATACCTTGCCTCTCATTGCATGTAAACTACAGAAATTTTCATTCCATGGAACTGATGGAAATAATCACAGATTCACAGAATCATAGGGATTGGAAAGGGCCTCTGGAGACCATTGAGTCCAAACTCTGCTAAAGCAGCCTGGCTCCATTCTCTTGACACCTGACCTTTAGATATTTATAAACGTTAATATGATCCACTCTCAATTTTCTCTTCTCTAGGCTGAAAAGTTCCAGGTCTCTCAGCCTTTCCTCGTAAGGGAGATGCTCCAGGCCCCTCATCATCTTTGTGGACTTCTGAGCTCTTTCCAGAAGTTCCCTGCCTTTCTTGAACTGGAGAGCCCAGAACTGGACAAAGTACTCCAGGTGTGGCCTCACCAGTACAGATTAGAGGGGGAGGAAGCATCATGTAAACATATGAGAAGGACAGTGATTATTTTAAAGTTATCTGAAGATCAAAGTTCTTTCATTAATGCTTAGCAAGTGTTTCAGCTATGGATAGTAACGAGTCATAACAAAACAACACTACTTTCTTTCTGTACAAAACCATCCATGTAAATTTTGAAAAACACATTCATTTGGATCAGAACAGGCAATCATGGGCCAGGAATATGGTCTGTAAAACATGGCAGGAATCTTTGGATGAAAAACCTCTTGAACAAAGCCATTTCAGTAAAATTCTTCCTGAGCTTCCATCTTTTTGTGTAATACTAGAGAAAAAGGGGGCATTCAGAACATGGCTCTCTGGGGCAAACATGCTTCAGAAAACCTTACTAATAGGCTAGAGATCCCAGTAAATGCTTCAGACACAAAAATCATTTATTTCCAGAAAAAGCTAGTTAATGAACATATCTTTTTCAGCACACTTTTACTATGTTTAGTTTGCAACCCATTGCTAAAGAATGGACTGACATGAAGCTTGGAAATCCAAAAGGGAAAGATTTCTGTAAGCATGCAATAGCCATACATATCTCAGTCTGGAACAATGAAAAAATTTCCTTTTTTTTCACCTGCACTGTGTATTCTACCTAGTTCCTTCCCTTTAGAATCCCTTAGGCAAAGCAAAGCCCATTTAAACACATATGGGCATGCAAAAAACTTTACTGAGGTAATTAAAATTAACAGAACAAACCTCTTAAGCTTTCAGGAGAGGTAGGAGGGCTTTTTGTTTCTGCTGTTTTTTTTCCTGAACAAAGTACTTAACAACTTTTGTAAAATGAGAGGTTATTTCTCTAAAGGTGGAGTGGTGCACATTCCCTGTATTTTAATACTCATTCACTTTGCATCGACTGTGATATGCTCTTTTCTGATGAAACGTGGAAGTTTTCATTTGAAAAATGATGTGTCTTATAGATAGCATGGTCTAAGCAATTTTAGCTATGGCAGAGCAATAAAAAACATTCTTACCATGGATTCATTGAAGGTGCAAGGACAAATATTAACCTTGGAGGTCTATTATAGCACTTATTTAAAACAAAAGAAGAAAGGAAGGAAAGGCATTCATATTTAAATTGCCTCTGTTTCTTCATATGAGGAAGCAAATTTATAAACTCAAAAGAATAAAGGCTTAGAAGTTGGGTGCTGTTAATATGCTTAAAACATTTTAAAATAAAAAAAAGAAAACATTTAATTACATAGTAGTTTGCACAAATTCTAGAACTGAAATTCTTGGCCATTTTTAGCAATAAAATGTACATTTATTTGCATATTAAGATAAAGATATGGTTTATTATGATAATTTGCTAATGACACAGAGATTAGCAACTAATAACACTGATTCTAAATAAATAGTGACTATAAGAGGCACAAATATGATTTTTTCGTATGTACAGTAGGAACAGAGTTAATTGACTGTATCAAATGTAATACAGAAAATCTGTATCTATCCGTACAAATGACAAAAAGGCAAATCCTGTTCATTCCAAGCAAACAAGAAACCTATTGAATCTGATGGGACTATTCCCATGAGTAATCCTAAAAGGATTTGGCCCATGCACATTATTTAGTAGCGAACTGAACCCTGACGATGTGGGCAGAAAAGAGAAGTAGGAACTCTGAAGTGGAGAGACCCGCTATGTACTTCACAGTTCTGAAACTATCATTTACTATTTACTCTCCATTTTTTGAGGGGTAAGCAGCTTAATGAAAATTCAAAGCAACAGAAAGTGACTGCCCCAGCTGCAACAGGAAGCTGCAAAGTCAGCATGGGAAGGGCCTGTCTGACTGGAATTTCTCAAGTGATAAGAAATGATGGGCTACAATTTCAGATTTATTTTGCTAGTCCAAATTCCTAGTTGTTCCCACTTTTAGAACTGATGTGCAATATTTAGAGCTTGGCAAGGAGCCAGAGATATCATTAAATCCTCTCTGCTAGATATCGCGGAGAGCGGTTCCAGGCTAGGAGCTGTCTTCACATCAGCACAAGATCTTAAATACCCGTAAGATGGAAAAGGGGAAAGTCAATGAATTATTCAGTAGTAAGTTTGGTAATCAAAGACTGAGAGGTTTTATTAAAACAAGAACAAAGCACTTGCCATCAATTAAAGCACTTCCGTCTTCATGTAAATGCTTAACAAAAGAAATGAAGCTGTTTCCAGCCCTTCCTGCAACGCATGGTGGGCTCAGTGATGAGTGTGCCGAGCCTTCAGCCCTGCCCTAAGAGGCCATCTGCCCCCACTATGAGAACACAGCACACTTCTGGTTTCAATACGAGGCTGTCAGCATGAGCCTGAGCTGTTTACAGAACAATCCTCCATCTCCAAACCCAGCTTTTCTTCTTCCTCATCTCGGGGCAGCAGATTGAAGCAAACATCATTTTCAAAAGGAAAACAGAACTATTCAATGCAAAGACACTAATTCTGACATCTTCTCTTTCCCCGTGCTTTTTTTTTTTTTTTCTTGTTGTGAATTAAGACTTGTACATTAAGCCGTTTGTTTTTTTTTTAATTTTTAGGGGAAAATATTTTAAGAAATTCTTCATTTGCCTGTATTTTCCATGCATATGTGTTTGAGAATTGAAGAAATAATGGACTAGTTTATCACTGTACATACGAACTTCACGGACTGCACTGAATTATTGGTTTCTCAAGGAAATAATATCATCAGGTCGCCATAATGTTAAGCACTATTACATTTTAGCTGATAATTTCTGAAAAGTGCTTACTTTTGAAATGGAAAAAAAAAAAAAAAAAAAGGAAAGGAAAGGAAAAAAGCCTGGCAACAGTGCTGACTGAAAAAAAATATTTATATTTATATTAAACCCCTCAGCTAGATTCTCAGACACATCACTGCTTAAAATGCAGTCACCTGACAAAAACAGTTCTAATTATTACCCCCTTGGGCTAACATTTTTCAGAGTGACTGGCTAAAATGCACTCCAGCTCATAATTTCTATCTCTGACAGTAGAAGACATAACCTAGTTTCCTCTAATGTAAAAGTCTCTAATCTAGAGGGCAAGACCCTGTTCGGTATAACACTGAAGGGAGAAAATGCAATTTGAGCACAAGGAAATTGCACACATAGTTTGATAGTTCTACCATTCTCATTTTTTTTCTCCAGGATTAAATGTCTTGTTTTATTCTATGCTAAATTATGACCTGGCTTGGACTTGTATATATTTTTCATCATACTCTGGAAATTTTACACTATAAAAACAAAGGGACACAGAAATGCAGTGTAACTTTCTTATTTAATTTCAGCCATCAAAAAAGTCCAAATTTCCATACATTGGGGAAGGATGTTTTTTCTTAATGGATAGTTTTTTCTTTGGCAAGTGGCACTTGCAGACGCAAAGCTTCGTTCACCTCTGGGTTAATCCAGTTGTATATCAGCCCAACATGATTGATTTCATATTGGTGTAATGCAGTAGTGAATCAGGCTCCAAGGTTTGAAAACAGAGCACTACATTAACATCTACATTTGTATACTGAAACACTGGGGAACAGATTTTCAAATGGGCTTCATCCCAACATCGCTTCCTTGCAGCACATTTTTCACCACCAAAAATAAAAAAGTGTCCATAATTTTGTGCTCATGAACACCACAGGGAACAAAAATTAGCAAGTCTCTTGGATAGAGAGCTCCCTGAATTATACATGCACCTGCCTGAATTATACATGCCATTGAGTAGTTAGATGCTTAACTACTAATATTTGCAATAGAGGGTACCTGCCAAAATCTGGGCCTCGATGTGCAAACTCGACGCTAACAGCCTCTCAGCTGACAAAACGAGCAGATTTAGCAGGTTACATAGAGGGAGCTGCCTCACTCCAATTAGCACCACCCAAATGGTGCAGCCTCCCGCAACGGCACTGGGGACTTGCTGCCTCTGCCCCGGCTGAGCCCAACTGGGCAATTCCTGGAATGAGCTGGAAGAGCCAGATTCACGTTCATGTAAGCAGAGGCAGAATAATAAATTGACCTCAGCCTGATAAAGCCAAAAATGGTGAAAGAGTTTCAAGGAAGTGAGTTAGGAATCCAGGAAGAGATGCATTTTGTAAGGGGGCTTATTAACAATTATTTCTCCTTGCCTAAGAGCCACTTTCCTTTGCAGCCTGACAGCTGATGCTTCACACCTTTTTCTTCCAGCTGGCAGAGCAGCTGGGTGAGTACATTCATGGTTAGTATTGCTCCACTGCCTTTGTAAGCAGCAGGGGCATCCATTCCCTCCTGGAAACGCACGTCACCCTCATGCTCCTTCCACGACTTGGAGGAAATACTGGTGGCAAAAGTACAGTTCCAATGAAGGAGAATCAAAGCTAAGATCTAAAAACTCCAGTTGCTGACATGTTTATATTTAAAACTCTTAGATTTGTGCACCTGCTCCGGCAGGAGAAAGATTATTGCCACACTTTCTTCTTTCATTTAGATTCAATTTTATTTTTTTAATGCCAGAGCATGATGATTTTTCCATGAATTATAGTACTTTGTCCTGATAAGTCAGTACTGGATGAGTGGCCATTTTTTTTCATGGCAGAGAAAGGGTGAATGTGAATAGTGCAAACAAATGCCTGAGACCATAATTACTAGAAAGCTTAAATCTGTGAAAATTATTTGGATTCTCACTATGGACAGAGAGAATTTTTTTATATGCATTCTCATCTCTGTGTGCACATCTGTTTGCGGGATCTTGGCCCACACTTGCACAGATGATCACAGTTGGTATTTACTGATACCCACCCTGCAGACTGAAAATGTAAAGGGAATGCAATTACAAAAGGAAATTGCGTGGTATGTGGTGCAGGAGCTACTGCACGAGGCCATGAAATGTGAGATGCTCAGTGGGTGGATCCTTGTTTAAATGAGCTTACCCTTTGCAATCAGAAAAGACAGCAGAGGTGTTGACTATTGAAGAGCAAGCCTGGGTTTAGCTGAGCTATGCAATCCCTGTAAAATGCCATCTCCCCAGATATTACACATTATTAGAAGGTTTCCCTGTATTTGTGTAGTTAGTGAGGCAAGCAGGGAGATATAAAGCAAACTATTTATTTGCTACTGTCAAGTATCACACTATTAGCAATTAATCTCTAAATTACCTTGTTTTCTATTTTTTTTTTTTCTTCTGATTGTGAGGACTTCAGCTCATAAAACATCAGCAGAATCCTAAGGGATTTTTAAGAAAACTTCTATTCTGGAGTAATTCTGTCAATATTGAACATACTGCAGTCAGCCATATTGGTAATCCTCACTCCTGGCTGTGGCAGGTTACCTGTAGATGTAGAAGAGTTTTTGATGTCAACTCAAAAGAACAGACCTCAGGCAACCTGCCAGACCTATACTTGCCAGCTTGCACAGGGAGAGGAGAAGCCCAGCTTATCTCAGGTACTATAGGACACAGGAGCTTTTAGTCACCTGGTGAGTGAGATTATAATCAATGAGAAGGGCTTGACATTCAGAGAAACTTCTGTCCTCCAAAAGCATGATTTCAAAAAAGCCCTCTCTTTCATACAGATTAACTGGTGGCTTGACCTTCAAAGTAATGCAGGGCAAATATTGGAAGATCCACAGAATCACAGAATTGTTAAGATTTGGAACAGACTTCTGGAGATCACCTAATCCAATCCCCTTCTAAAACACATTCCTTACAGTAGGTTCCACAGGAAAGCATCCAGGAGAGTTTTGGATATTTCCTGAGAAGGAGACTCCATGACCTCTCTGGACAGCCTCTTCCAGTGCACTGTCATCCACAAAGTAAGAAAGATTTTTCTCCCATTCAGATGGAACTTTCTGTGTTTGTGTTCATTGTCCATTGTCCTGCTGTTGGGCACCACCGCAAAGAGTCTAGCCCCATCTTTTTGGCACCTGCCATTTAGATATTTGCAAGTGTTGATTAATCCACTCTCAATCTTCTTTCTGGGCTGAACAGTCTCAGGTGTCTCAGCATTTCCTCAGAAGAGAGAGACTTCAGGCCCCTAACCACTTTGTGGTCCTCTGCTGGAATGTCTCTAGAAGTTCCTTCTCTTTTGAACTGAGGAACCAAGAACTGGATACATTTACTTGAAGATGGCATCCAGCATAAGCTGCTCCATCACATTCTGAGGGACAGAGCTGAAATGAATGACTTGTGCTTTCCTGGGTTCTCCTTCTTGCACTTTTTGAAGACTGGAGTGATATTAGCTTTCCTCCAGTCATATCTCCCGTTCTCCATGATCTTTCAAAGATGATAGAGTGGTTTGGCAATCACTTCTGCCTGCTCCCTCACCTGGTTGCATACTGTTGGTGCCCATGGATTTGTGTGCATTGACTTTGCCCAAATGAGCTCTGTCCAGATCTCCCTCAACTAAAGAAAAGTCAGCTTTTCCCCAGGCTATTTCTCTTACCTTTAGGGTCTGGGATTTCCGAGGATTAGCAGTAAAGACTTGAAGCAAAGAAAGCATTCAGTAACTCCACCTTCCAGTGCCTTACATTACCTCATTCAGAAAGCGGGGCTCATTTTCTCTAATCTTCTCTAACCTTTTGCTATTGATATACTTGAGGAAGCCTTTCCTGCTGTCTTTGGCTTCCCATACCATATTTAATTCCAAGTGGGCCTTAGCATTCCTTGTTGCATGCATGCACTGACAACGTTTCTACATTCATTCTATGTGTCCAGATCCCTATTCTACATTCTGTAGACTTTCTTCTTCCATTTGAGTTTTTCCGTGCTCATGCATGTGGGTATCCTGCCACCTTTGCCTGATTTCTTACTCTTAAGGACACATAGATCTGAAGTTTGGAAGAAGAGATGCTTGAATGTCAACAAACTCTCTGGGCTCCCTTACCTTCCAATACTCTATCAGATACCTCCAGTTAGGTCCTCAAAGACGTTAAAGTTGTCTCTCTGGAAGTCTATAGTTGCAATACTACTTACTGCCTCATTTCTTCTATGTAACATCCTTAACTCCTCTATCACATGGTTGCTGCTTCTAAGTATGCCCCCAGCCTTCACATTCCCAACTAGTCCTTCTTTGTAAGAAGATGGTCCAACAGTGCATGATTCCATGTTGACTCTTCCACTACTTCATCAGAATGTTATCTCTGATGCTCTGCAGGAATCTCCTGGCCTGTGTGTGCCTGTGATTCCCTTTGGTATTGAAATCCAGGCTTGCAACTGAGTCATAAAACTAAATTGGATCTCAGGCAGTCAATGATTTGGTGAGGCAAGAGCTTCCTACATGCAGTTCCTGCAGTTATCATCTTCTAAAATTAAAGGGTTAAGCAGTAAACAGCTAATACACATTCTAGGCCACCCCGGCCTAGGAAGGCTCATGAGATCAGCTACCAGCATTGGCAGAGATGTAGATGACAATCCAGAGGTCAAGGGGAAGGGATGAGACAAACTGGGAACAGGTACCATATACATAATATTCACAAGAAAGACACTGCTGATAAAAGGCTCAAAAACATAACCCCTAATTGATGAGTATTTATCCTTATGAAACACACTTTCAGTTTTTCAGTAGTACAAATGTTACCTCTGCAAGAAGCCCAACAGTTTTGTTCCATTTCAACATAAGCAAGTCCCTATTCACATTTCAATTATTCATCCATCTTCTATCAGCTTTTATGCTGGGAAACACCATCATCACCTTACCATCATCACTGGTTGGTTCATGTTTTGGATATAAAACCCAGGCCTGTGGATCTATCTACTGAAAGGACAGTTGCTTTTCCAAATATATATGGTTCTAGGAAATTTTAGTCAGTGCATCATCTCTTTATATTGTACTAGAAAACCTGAAATCTAACGTCAACATGAAATAAAATGCTTTTCTACCAACCCTTTAGGATGGAATGAGGTCATTCTAGCACAGAGAACAGAAGACGCCAATCTTTCATACATGGGAAAACAAGAAATTACCTGTTTCTTCAGTAGGAAAATTTATTTTAAATATCTGCTGTGTGTTTCCTAAGCCTCCTGTACAGGAGGTAGATGTAAATTGAACTCTAATATTTTTACCAATAATAATAATTTACCAAGAATTATCAATAATGTCCACAAAGCTAGCACACAACACAGAGTGGGGCACACTGAGAAATGCATGTAAAGAGCATGACATCTGTGGTGACCACTGTTGGATCTTGCAAGAATTTATGGTATTGCTTGGAAAGCGTAATGAATGATGGCTCAGACTCCTTAAGATAAGCCCCAGTCCTTAGCAGAGTCCCTAGAGACACAAGCCTGTGTGAATCTTGTCTTCTGATTCCCCACATTTTGGGCAGCGTTTTGCATTTTTGTGGTGACACAGACTCTTGTCACTCTTCAGTCCCTTATGAAAGATATTTTTTATCTTACCTACTACTTAAAACCTGACAGTTCTCTGGCATAAGGTTGTTTCCTCCATGAAGTAGGAGGTATGAACAATCCAGACCTAAGTTCTATGTAAGTTCTTGGTAAGAAAACAAAGATCTTTAAAATAGCCAATACCTTTATAAGGAAGAATCCCATTTTTAAGGAACAGTGAAAAAAAAAACCAATCCCTTTTCTTTTTAGTTTTTATGAAATACACGTAGACCAGAAAGAAAGCAAATGTTATAAGTCAATAGAACTACAAATGATTTGATACAGTACTTGGGGGCTAGGAAGTGTTTTCAAGCCAAACCTTGATAATATGCTGTTAAATGACTGCAGAAGAGAATTGTGGGGGAAGGAAAATCTGCTGAAGTCAGTAGAAGATCTGCAGTTCGCTTGACTGCAGCCAAGATTTCATTGCAAGTCTGTGGATGACAACAGTGTTCTCAATCATCTAAAAAAACATTAAAGTATTTTGTCATTGTTTAACTGGGGACTAAATATGTCTGTGCCTTGGGATTAATTCACGATATCATCTAAACAATTTAATCGTCTTAGCTTTTCATGTGTACTGTCAAGAAAAAGATATCAAAATCTGAAAAGGGCAAAGAATCTAAATACATTTAAACATCTAATGGAGGATATAAAATCCCATTTTTTTTTCTTAGGGAATTCTTCAGCTGCACTGTTTTTGGACTGTAACTCTATCTCAGTAATTTTCAGCCTGCTAGGTAATGAAGTTCACCATTACAAATTTTCACATTGAAGAGTAGAAAATTGTAAGGAACTGAAAAATGAAAGCAGTAACAGTTTATAGGCACAGTACTGTAAAATTATCATATTTCTGCAGTAGACTTACTGATTTGATTGCCCTTCCTTTAATCACTTATCTCCTTTCCTTAAATACAAATTATGTGCATGTGGAAAAACTGTGTGTTTCATTTTGGTATTTACTGTCCGCGTTGTCATAAAACAGCTGGAAAGGTCCATGAAGACACATGCATGAATGGACACATTAAGCTGTCTCCCTTCAAAATCAAACAGAAGCAAAACAAGGAGAAGTCCCATTACCAGTTAAGAACAGTACGGTATAAACTTTCACTCACCTATTGCAATCCTTATTTAGAAGTGGTGTGTAAATGACTTTATAATACGACACTTGGTATTTATGCTTTATGCCCACTTCCATACAGACCACATGAAACATTTCAAAGTGGTTTAACAGTGCAATCTTGCAGACAGCAATTTTTGAGCAGTTCAAACATCCTCATTAAACAAATCCAAACAGAATTCAGAACATGTAGGATTCCAACACTTTCCCCCAAGATCAGAGTACCGCTCTGCATTCTTGCTCAATTTAAACAAAGCAAACTGCGGTGAGTATACCCTCCCCTAATGGGCACCCCCACTGGGGACATTGTTCGATTACCACCACGGACATGGCCTCAGTGCAGCTGGATATGTAAACAAGGCCATAATCCGCCTGAAAGAGCACTCACAGTTTGGCGGAGCTCACTGTGTTGTTAGCATATTGTGCCAAAGCAATAACAAAGACATCACTTTAAAGTTTATTTGCAGGCTTTTATTAATCAAGAAATTTTCCAAAAAATTGTTTCTAAATGGAGAACATTCCAGAAATCCGCTGTTTGTGAGGAATGTTTCCAGATGACATTTTTACTTATCTGTAGCATGTTTTTCAGAATAAACCACAATTCAGTCCAACTTCGATTGAGACAGAAAGCACATTGCTCTTATACAATGTAAGGGAGCCTTCTGGGTTTTTGTTTCGCATGCTCTCAATTTCCTGTAAAGCCAATCAGGTTTTCAGTCATAGTTCTTCATTAGAGAAGAGATCGTCAATGTAGTTTGGCTTGCTAGCAACAAATGCAAAACATTATCAGTTATAAATTCAATACAATTGTTCTGTGCATGCACAGGACAGTATTTCCAGTTAGGTACTTTCAGGAAAGTATGTCTGGCAGCTTTCCTAGTCCAGTTTGGTATTTTTTTAGCAGGTGGGTTCTTAACATTTTCCTAGCATATTAGGGGCAGCAATAAAAATGGCATGGTGGTGATGGTAATGCAACAGAAAAAGCAATCATTTTGAAAACAAGCACTGTAGGAGCCTTTTGCCTGATAGAATCAATTGCCAGGGGTAAAACCATACCCAGAGATAGACAATGATAAGACTTTTTATGGAGATGACTAATCAGTAGCAAATCTTAAACCTGTTTTCAAAAAAAATCCAACAACCCTGATTTTAGAAATTAAGGACAAAGATGTTCTTGATGTTTTTAATGAGAAATGAAACCTGAATAGAGCAGGGAAAATGATGGATGGTTAACTTTACTGTTAAAGATCTTCATTGTAAATTAGCATTAGGGACACACCCTGCCATGTTTTTTCTTTCTTTTTTTTTTTTTTTTTTTTATAGTCAGGTAGTTTGGAAGATAGATATATATTAAGTTCTATTATGTTTTCAGTACAATATATTTTGATGAATCCAAAAGGCCTACTTATGCAGCATATATTTGACTATGAGTACAACCACACCTAAAAGCTGTTGTTAGCCATGTTCTCATATGTCAACTCTCCCTGCTGATGCTCTTTTGTGGTGTTCAGCTGGACAGTGTCTCCTATGCTGCATTGATTTTGGCTCCATGTTGAATTAACTGCATATGCCTTGTTTAACAGAGCATGTCCAGGAGGTCCCACGTCTCTACTTTGCTGCACATGTGAATGCCAGGTGTTACAGTTCAATTTATCACTTTGATACTTGTTGAATACAGTATGTCTGTGTTTAAGCTGTTTTTCAACAAAACTGTAACTGAAATGCCCTATCCATCTTTTCAATGAAATCAGAATGATGAATGTATTATGAAACATTATTTTTTTTTGTTTTGCTTGTTCTTGATTTGTTTCCTGGAGCACCTGAAGTCCAAGATACTGCAGATTTAGCACAACTCCATTTAGTAATGTTCTGTGCTATGAAAGATATCCTGAAGATCATAGTGTCATTTGCCTTAAAAGCCTCTGGCAAGATGTTTTTTTTTCAGAAGAAAGTTCTAATACCACAAATGTCCATGCTTTCAGACCTCTCTAGGAAGCCAGGAGTTTACAGGACTCTCAAACATATTGCTTTTGGCTGGGTGAGGTAAAATCAAACTAAAACCTTTAATGAGTTGTGTATGGCACCCTCCTCTATGTGCTAAGGTATATACATATCAGCCTCAAACTATGTATGTAGATAGGATCAATTTTTATAGTGGTCAGACGAGATATTTTTGAGCTGCCAGCTAATCTTCATTATTCTGATTAAACCCACATCCAAAACAGGTACACGTATTCTTTCCTTTGTCTACAAGGCTTCGTCTGGTTATCCCAGCCCCACAACATAGATATCCTTATGTCATAGTCATTTTCCTTCTATGATGACCATGAGAGATTTGTTATAGAATGAATACATGTAATGACAGATGTTCTTTATGTGAAACACAGCTCCAGGGGATGGCACTGAATTCAAATCAGTTAGTTATGAATGCTCACATCATTTCAGAAGAAATACTTTGAGCCGCTGGTTCATTAATAATAATTTATTTTAAAAAGTATTAAGTATTACTATTATTATTAACTAAACAACGTGATATTTGTGGTGTCTCTGACAGTTTCCTTCTCTTTCTACGGTTCCTTTTCCTTTCTGTAAAATCACCTCATAATGTCATTTAGATATCAACAGATAAAGCTGAGTGAAACTGCTGGAAGTCTGAAACAGTAAGCATTAGTTGTGTGAAACACTGTGTGTAGGTAAATGAACATCTAACACAATACTGTTGCTGCTGCTTATATATCAGTGCTGAAAAATACTTCTGTTTTGGTTGAAGAATGGAAAGCAATGGCTCAACAAACAATGGCCCTCTCACTATGAATGAAAAACTTGAGAAGTTGGGCCATGAGTGAAACACGTCACACAACAACGTTCTTTCATCCCACCTGCAACAACTGGATATCTGCATAATCTCTGCAGAATATCTGCGTCACTACATCAACCATAATGATCTTTCTACACTGCAAATGTATCACAGGGAGAACAAAAGAGAAGAAAGAGGGCAAAATATGTGTTTGAGAGGTCTCCCTTAATGCCTTCCAAATGAAAAACAAACAAACAAGAGAACTAGGAAAAAAAGGAGGAATATTTATGTTCAAAACATACCTCACTGTTCTTTTTTTTTCCCAGAAAATAGTTGGTAAGATGGGCATCTACATGTTTTATTACTAGCTAACAGAGAGAACAAAGACAAATAGAACCCCAGTTTCTACTGCTATGCCTCCTCAATCACTTCTTGGAGCATCAGAGGAGGATTGAGGTCTGCCTGTTTGGAATCTCTTAAATGGAGTAATTAAAGATATTACACGGAAGGTTGTATAATATGAATATGTAAATGTTTTTTTTTTTGTTTTTTTTTTTCAAAAATTGCATGCCAGGTGAAAGGCTTTTAAACTCGCCTTTCCATTCTTTGAAAACAGTGAATGGGCCACACATAGATTTTAGAAATACACCAAAATTCTGTTGCCCATTGTTGAGATTTGTTTTGTGTTGGGATTTCAGAAGTGAAATAGTTAAATAATTTTGCCTTCTGTTGAAACAATATATAACTTCTTCATTATTATGCATAGCTTTCATGCACACTATTTGAAGATATAGTGATTTATCCAGCTGGTTTCTTATATAATCTTGAGGTATAAATTTATATAGTGGGAGTTCTAGTGTATTTATGATGCATAGTAAATTGTATTTAAAAAGTAACTTGTGCAGTATATTATACAGTTTTTCTTTAGACCGTTCACTCAACACATGCACAGAAGCTTAAGAACTGATCCAGATTTTCTGTTCTGAACTTCAAAAATGAGTGGAAATATAAGACATTGCAAAAATCCCTAACTTCTTCCACTGAGAACTTATGTTGCAAGACATTTTTGCTCTAAATGTGAAAATACTTTTTGGGGGACCACAATAGCAGAAATTAGTGCTAAAGTTTGAGAATGCCTACATAATGATTACATGCAAGAAATAGAATAGCAGAGAAAAAGAATCTGGTTTCTATGCATGAAAACCAAAAGGACTGCTAATCTGGGCACATGGCTATTGCCTGAGTTGACAAATTCAGCAGCTCAACTTTGTCTCACATTCACTTTCCTACATGAACTCTGATATCCTCTGGTGTAATGATGGCCAACTGCTAGATGATCTGTGAAAATTTCTAAAAACCACAAATTTAGAAAATTGTTTAGAGGTTGAATGAATTTGAAAACCTTTGTTACAATAGCTTGCACATTCCATTTTGTGGTATGATCCAAATTTGAAAAGGAACCCTCTAGAATACCATTTTACACACAAGCAGTATCTGCAAATCACTAAAGACATCCAAAAATATAAATACCTGCAGTTGGCCCATATGTTAAGCTCACAGACATCAATCTCCGCTAATACTTCATGCCTTGATTCAAGCTGAAGACCCAGGTATATATCTTTTACTTCTAATATCTTAACAGGTATTACCTTGAACAGAGTGAAAACATCCAAACTGAACATGGATTACCCCGATGTTAAACTACTTACCTGCAGATTTGAATGAGAAATCAAATCCAACTGGAGATACAATTTTGGTGTGCTAATAGTTCCAATAAGTTTTAACAACATATGGTCCATATAAGTTAATGCATGAGCATGCAGAAGCACTGAAAACCATCATCTGTAGATTTTTAGTTATATGCAGGGAATTACTTACAGCATACAAACTGTAGATAGGATTTGCCATGTTTGCCATTTGCCATTACATGTTGCATGTTTGCCCAGGGAGGTGGTGGAGTCTCCTTCTCTGGAGATGTTCAAGACCTGCCTGGATGCCTACCTGTGCGACCTGCTGTAGGGAACCTGCTTTGGCAGGGGGGTTGGACTCGATGATCTCTGGAGGTCCCTTCCAACCCCTACAATTCTGTGATTCTGTGATTCTGTGAAGCAGCAGGGCCCATACTCTGCTCTTATAACAGCTCACTTCTTTGAAATTGGCAAGGCTTCAATGGTATAAACCAGAACAGAACAAAGCAAAATTCAGTCCTAAATTATATACATTTTTTCAGCCAAAGTCTCATCTAAAACATTCAGTAATGGATGTTAGATAAAAAGAAATCAGGTAGGCATTCATATTTTAAATTTCAGATAAAAAGATACAAACTCAGCAAAAATGTTGTTACTAAACTACTCCAGTATGGTACTTGCTAGTTAAATAAAAAACCTGCTGATATATTAAGAAATATTTTCTTACATTTGACAGAGATTTCTACTGCCCTTCACTGAAGCTGTGTTATGGGTCTGAGACTCTTGTCTCTGAACAGAGATATTGGTGAGGATATGGGTTCATATTTTCATATACACTGAAGACCAAATGAAGGAGTGAAAGTAGCAGCTCCTGAAGTAATTGTTCAGTGCCCAGAAGACATAATTTATAGAATCACACTATCACAAAACTGCTTATAGCAATGTGCAGCTTTCAGTGAAGATGATGGCCTGGAAAAAAAGTCTAATCATACTCAACCATATGAATATGCAAATGACATTGGTTTTGTTTTGGGAAGAGTTCAGAAAGGGAGCAGTTAACACAGTCATGCTGAGACTGCTTTGCCATAATTTTCACAGAATCCCAGACAGGCTGAGGGTGGCAGGACCTCTAGGTCCATCAGGCCTAACCTCTACTCCAGCAGCTACACCCAGACCAGGGTGCTCAGGCCATGCCCTGGTGCCTTTGGAGATCTCCATGAAGGAAACTCCACAGCCTTTCCAGGTCTCTGTGCCAGTGCTCCATCACTCTCACAGCACAGAAAAGCTGCCCGATGGTCAGAGGGAGCCTCCTGTGCTCCAATTTGTCCCTTGTCCTGGAAATGGGACCACTGACAAGAACATCATTGGGTGAGATCAGCATTTGAACAGGACTGATCACATGGTTCAAGGTCTTTCATTGAGCCTTAATATTCCAGGGAAAGAGTCCACCAAGCATGACTGCAAGTCGCCTGCACAACAGCATGAGCAGAAATGGAGATTGCAGAGAGACAGGTATTCTCAGTGTCTCAGCAGTGGGGCAGAAGTAGTTTACACTGAGTTAAGAAAGCAGATGTTGCAAGAACTTCATGTATGGAAACTTTAAGATTGTACAATGAGGTATGGTTTGTTGTGCTGTGTAAAGGTCACAGCAGTTGTTGAAGTGAACCACAGAAGGAATTGTGAGTTAGAGGAAGCACATACCTCATTTAAGCCTGCTATCCCTGCAAAAAGATTAAAAGGGATAGCAATTTTTTCTTTATTTGATGTTTCTGTGAATGGTACTACAGTACAAATTATTTGTAAAGGCTAGGAATAACAAAGTAGATTTTTTTTACACAGTGTTTTTAGCACATTTAGAACTTGTAGCCTATGCCTTTGTCATGCTCAATCCATCTTGGTCTAGGACCCTTCCTGATGAATTTCACACTGAACATCACGATGTCCTCTGAAAAAAAGGCGAGAAATCTCAAATTCCTTACTTTGTATACAGGAGGTTTTGGAATCATGCATATAGTTTATTCTTTGTACAGATTATATAGCAGTTTTATTTTAACACCTGTACAGGAATAACTGGATGTACAGTGTCACTATCTGTTCCAGTTTGGGCAGGCATGGTTTAACTTGGTTAAATATATCTTGATTAAGTGGATCAACAAATAGAAAAGGCCCCCCGCTTGGTAAAATGATAACGATTCTTAAGGTTCAAAAGCTTAAGTAATAAAGTATTAAGTAATAAAGTCATAAAGTATTCCAATACCCTTTATTCAAATATTTTTTTAAATTGGTGATAAACATTTTAATCTTTCTGTTACTATAAAGTGCAGTAACAGAAGGGATGGGAGTAACAAGATAAGCAAGTTCTGCTGTCAAATCCTCTAAACAATGAATTTACTTTGAGTCTTTTATACCCTCTGCAAAGATCTGGTTGACCATCCATCCTGAAGTATAGATAAGTGTAAATAAATGTGCAGGAAGATCTTCCACCAAAAAAGGCTTCAGGCAGGTTACAGCTCAGTGCTATCAGCAAGGTAGCTGGCCACAAAAATCTGTTTCATCATGCATGCTCTTATTTAGTATACACTTTTTGGGAAATGTATACAGCTTTAATTTGCAAGCTTTCTGTATCTCAAAGGAGGTCAAATGTGTGTAAGTATTTATGTAGGTATGCGTGTATCTATCTATCTATCCACCGATCTTTCTATCCATTGATCCATCCATCCATCTTTCTCTCTCTCTCTCTCATCTATACATCTATCTATATACCTAATGGCTCACTGATTTCATCTAGGAGAGAGATATTTAAGTTTTTAACAGTTTTAACAGAGCTAAGTTTAACTGTAATTGTAAGCTGCCAATCTCATCTCCAAAGACTGTTCACATTCGATGAGACACTGTAGCTTAAGACAAGTGATAAGTGAAAGTTACATAAATGTTCACAAATATTAGGAAACTTATGCTTATGAGCCATCTTTTTTTCTCATTAATTTATCTAAAACTCAACACTTTAAGGATGCTATGGTTTAATAGGCTTGAATGGAGAGGAGGACAGATAAATATTATTTGGTCCATTTCTAATTTCTTTGGAGCGACTTTTACAGTGTCAGTAAAATACCTAGAACAGAAAGTGAAAACAGAAGACTAAGAAGACAAGGATAAAGAAAGTCTACCATTTGGACTTTTTTATGTTATAGATTTCTATGATGAAAGTATGGGGTCACAAACAAACTTGTCAGTTTAAATAACTATTTACCTGATTTTTTTAGCCCCAAGTACTTGTCCATAGCCTTAACTTTTGTTAGTGATATATAAACAAGTTAGGAATTCTTTCCTTTTAAAGAATTCCTTGATTTATATTTCTCATGCCTGTTTCCCAGTTATAAGACATTAGAGTTGCTACTATCTTGCTGCTGTATAAGCATTTATCAGTATTGATATTTCCCTGTAGAATGGTTCTTTTTTTTTGGTACTTTTTCTTCTCTGTATTTCTCTGTTTAGCTTCTCTGTTCTTTTTAAAAAAATTTATTATTTTTTTTTTCTTGTGAGAACAGAAAAGCATATTACCTGTAATTATTAACAAGTATTATTATTATTATTAAGTAGATGTTGAAGGTTATACTACATTAGACTTCTAATGCTCAACTGTAAGAGATTAGAGCTTTTATAATAAGTATTGAGAAGATAGTAAAATCATTATTCACTTTTCTTAAGGTTACAATATTGACTTTACAAAGCCAAATTAAATAGAGATATAAATACACACCCCAAGATAGATTTTCTATGCCTGAACAGCATCATCATTTAGAGAAATATTTCACAACTTATGAGATATATCTTAGTGAATAGAAAGAAGAAAAAAAAGAGCAATAAATGAAGAAAAGATGTATAGACTGAGGGATTTTTGTTTTAAGTAAATAATCTGTGGTATCGTGGTCAGTTTCATCTATTTCTTCAACTCCTTTTTATCTGAAGTAATGTATCTGAATCAAAAGAAAATACTGAAATCGTTTCTACTAAAAAAAAAATCAACAAACCCAAACAAACAGCAGCCAGCAAAAACTTCCTCCTTTCTTCTCTATTAAGTTCTCCACCTCTTACGTTCTCACCTTCAGTTACTACATAGGATATTATAATGTTTTCACATAAGGTGATAGTTGGTAAGGCTTTTGCATAAAAACCTGAGTGAAATGTAAAGATTTGCAGCAGAACTGATATATGGTGCTATAGATGAAACAGTGTTAGCCAAGGAAGGAAACACTTCTGAGCCTCTCCTGTAAGATCCCTCTGCCTCTGCTGTTTCTGTATTCCCATTTAGAATATATTGTTTCTGGCACTTCCACATATATTGGTACTTCATCAGCATGTAAAAGCGAAAGGAACTGAGATATGTGCTACCAGTCCAAAATCTGTTCTTTACTGCGACATTTCATAGTTGTTCTGGTGTCATTTAGTTCATGTTTTTGACTGTGGATATTTGTGTTCTTTTGTTTTTTCTTTTCTCAATTTTGCTCTTTTCTTGTGTAAAGTTGATGTATTCGAATGTCATTTCTTGGTTTACTTACAATTTCTGAACTTACGTTGGAAGCATTAGCATTATTTTCTTGTGGGAAGTGACACTGAGTCATGAGCCTCCTCTTGCTTGCTCATGCGTTATAGAGAAAGAGTTTGTCATCATTTCTCATCTTCAATGCATCTGGCCTGTATTTTAGAGATATCACAACATGCAGGAGTGTACAAAGCAAGCTCCCCAAGCAGACGTTCCTATCCTTCTCCCATCCTTGAGAACATCCAGAGTCCCCTCATTTTTTTCTAGCTAACACTGCAGTGAAGGTTAATGGGTGGCAGCACCAGTGGGTTATGACAACTTCACATTCTTCCTTGGTATCTACAGTCTCAGATAGGAACATTTCCTCCCTAACAATCTGCCCAGAGAAGCTGTGGATGTCCCCACCCTGGAGGTGCTCAAGGCCAGGCTGGATGGGGCTTTGAGCAACCTTGCTGGAGGTGATCCTGCCTGTAGCAGGGATATTGTTAGTAGATGATTTTAAAAGATCTTTCCAATCCAAACTGTTCTATGTTTCTATGATTCTATGATCTAGGGATCCTCATACCTCGCAAATTATCAGCTGATATGTACTTCCGACTATACTGGAAAACATTAATTCAAAGAATTTTTAGCCTCTGCATCATATCACTAACACCTTGTCCAATGGCTTTAAAGGAAATCTTCAAAAATTTTCTATTTAAAGTATTTATGCATTTAATTCTCATTAAAAATAACCCAGATTTATCCTAGTTGCACTTAATGTCCTCTCTACTTATGATAAATCCCATCTGTATAAACATAGGCAAGAGGAATAGCTTATAGAGGACAACAGATGTTAAATAAAGTGTAAAAGGAAATGTTTCAGGTGTGTTTTATCTCGATGAAGTTTATGGCAACATTGCTCTCTCAAGTTAGAGTTCAATGCCAGCCAAATACTTCATGGCTGAATGTTATTTCTCTAAGACAAGCTCAACTTTTGTCAAATTTACCTACCCCCCATTATTTTTTTGACCTTTTTGTAAACTCGTGACAGCATGGAGTCTCAAGATTTTTTTTCACTGAGATGATAGTTCCTTCTAAAGAAGGGCTGTATCTCTGATTCTTCTCTGTATTTCATAGGATGGGGGAGAAGAAGAAGGGCTCTGATTCCCACTCTTCACAGCAAATAAAAATCAGAATTGTTGTAAAATACATTATCAGTGTAGAATAACATTTCATAAAGACTCTTTTTCACCATAATCTAACTTTGTTCTGATTAGACAAAGCTGCTTGGCTCTCAGGTAGGCAAGGCATACAAATATAAAGAGATGGGTAGTGGGGGTAGTGGGGGTGGTAGCTGTAAAGGCCAAAGGCAGAATCCCAAATGTGGGGTATGAGAATTGGAGAGGATTTTGTTTAATACAAAGCATTTTTCTTGGCAAAGCATTTTTGCGGTCAAAATTTAAATTTTGCAGTTCTATGCTATATTTGGCTTAGTTATCAATCTTTCAGCAGGATCAGAGGACAGGCTGTGTCTAAAATTATAACAAAAAAAATTCAAGATAGCAAAGGTTATCCTTTCTAAGAATTGCACAATGCATCTTTCTATTAACAAATGACATTATAAAAGCAGTTCAAAATTTCACAGGTGTGGAAAGACTGCACTTCTCCCATGACTGTTGTAAGTTCTTGAGAACCTCAAATGCAACATGAATTATGGCAACTTCTCTTGAAACTATATACTGCAGCTGATGAGGCAAAAAAAGAGTTTTTAAGCAGCTCTGCCCCTGTCAAAGTTTAATAGGTGCTCATAGAAAACAGAAAACTGTTGCAAAGGACGGAATAAGAAGTGAATATAGTCAGGAAACAGAAGGAAATTAGTCTGCTGGCTAGCGTAATTCTTAGTCAATTATAATTATCTATTTTGGAAAGACATGGCACTGTAACAAAATAATCTCTTAATTTCTTTTGTAATTTTTTTTTCTGGTAGAAATAATTTTTCATGCTTGGCATTTATAAACAATACTATCAGGCATTTAAATGTAAAACATGGACTTGGAAAACTTGTTTCCAACGAACTAACAATATTTGAGGTATAGTTTTTTATAAAATTTTATTAAACTGCTGTTTTCAGAGTTTAAATATAGTTAAATGATTCAAGGAAAAAAAATCACATACATTTATGTGTATAGCATTTTAAGAATAGTTTCATATTCAGAGACTCAAGGCTATTCAGTGAATATTGACAAAAATATTCTCTTTAAGATCAAAATTTGAAGTTGTCTATGAAATTGTAAAATATTAAGTAGTGGATAGAAGATTGATATAAAGATTGATATAAAGATTGAAGTATCCAGGTTATTTCTTCAATTAACTGTGCCTTTTTTTTTTTTTTCTCCAACACACTCACCTGTAATATGCTATACAACAAAATGGAAGTCAAAATTTTGAGCAAGAACAGACTAAGATCTCAGTGGACATCAGAGAGATGATGTTACTTCAGTAATCTAAGAAACAGATGTTCAATGTTCCTGTGCTTACCATCAGTGTGCAACTTACATGAAAAAGGTAGTACCCCAGAGTGTAGCATTGTTTCTCTCGTGTTTGACCTTTTCATATATCTCTTTTTGCTCTCAGCCTTGTGAACATCCAAGTCTATGAATGTTCATAAACGTTAACTGACATTAACCATTACAATCTCACTGTGATAACTCCAAATTCCCATTGCTGCATAAAGAATCGTCAGACCAGAATATAAGAACATATTTAATACCCTAACTTTTCAAATGGAAGAAATGTGGGAAAAAGTTGGTGAAGAAATTTCCAGAAGGCCATGCAATATGCCATTATTATTATGCATTTGTGATGATGAAAATGGCTCTTCTTCTTTGCTACCAATATCTACTTTTCCAGAGTTTCTGAATGCTCTGATTTTTCACAAACTTCAGTAAAAGCAGAGAAAATCCAGGCCCTTTCAAACTCAATATCATAGGAGTAGAATCATTCCATCTAGAGGAACAGGAAGCCACATGCATACTCACTCTATCATTGCATATTGTGTCTCTATCACCCTTCTGGATACCTATTTCTCTTACTTTCTGAATAACAGTAATAATTAATAAGAATATGAATACATTGTATTACACAAAATGCCAATTTTATTCTTCTTAATTTGTTAAAAATGATGGAGATTTGTTCACTGAAAATACTAGATGGTGATTTTCTAAACAGCTTTAGACTTCTCTATTCTCTCAGCATTTAATTCATTCTTTTTTGATGAGTTTAGCTCTCTTGTTACCACTCAAAGCCTCTATATGATCAGTTTGGACTTCTCAGATTGGTATCCTACTCTCCTGTGAAAAAATAACCTACACTTTCAGAATTGTAACTCTTTTACTTCCAAACTCCATTACATTTCCCACTGATATTTTTCTTAACCTCAAGAGTGATTTCTCTTGAGATGTGCAAAACTGCACAATCACAGCCCAAATAAAGCCAGAGGCACTTTTTTTTTTCCAAGAAAATACTATCTGATTTTTCAATTTTCTCCTTTCCATATTACCCATTCTTCCTGCCGTGTTCTGCAGGGCATTTAAATATACCACACACAGCTGGCTCTGAATTCTTCTTGTCCAGCAAGAGTAAGAAATTAGATTTCCCCACAGACATGTTCTCCTGCACAGATGCTAACAGGAATTTCATTGAGGTTATAAGTCCTTGCTAGTTTCCTACATTATCATTAACTTGTGCTTGACACAGGTTGGGTCCATGGCAGCAGCAGAATTACCTAGCTAAGGATTACCTCCTCAAGGATGATTTTAAAGTTATAGCACTATAAAACATCTCTAAAAATTCATCCAGATTACAGGCCAGCACTCTGGAGATGCAGCTTTTCCACACCAATTTTATCTCTCCTTTCAAATGCTTATTATTTACTAATATATGATCTAGCATAGTCTTCGAATTTACATCCAGTGCATACTGTTCATAAATAAAATATGTACCAAAGTTTGCTGGCATGTTGGCTAAAAAACCCCCCAAAAATCTAGCTATATTCTTACCATATTGACCAATATCTTTTTTATTGAATGAAGAAAAAAAAGATTATGTAAAACCACATTTGAACCGACAAAATCAGTTCAACTGAAAAGAAAAATATGAAGTCCAGAGTTCTGGTGAGGCAGAACACTAATGTTAACAATCTTTCCACAGGATTGGATATATCCCAGAAGGAGAATGTTACCCTGAATCTATGACAATATGATCTCTCTTTTTTAAAAAAAGGGAAAGGGAAAGGGAAAGGGAAAGGGAAAGGGAAAGGGAAAGGGAAAGGGAAAGGGAAGGGGAGGGGGGGGGGACGAAAGGGATGGGGAAGGGAAGGGAAGGGAAGGGAAGGGAAGGGAAGGGAAGGGAAGGGAAGGGAAGGGAAGGGAAGGGAAGGGAAGGGAAGGGAAGGGAAGGGAAGGGAAGGGAAGGAAAAATGCCATTGTTCGTAACGAAATAGCACATTTCTCTGGCTCTATGTTATTTCTTGAATTCTTTTCAAATAAACTGCTAAACGCTGAGGAGAATCAGGAGAACATTTATTCAATCTATGAAGATGAGCACTTTTGAGACCATGATGTAGGTGCTTGCAACTATATATTACATTAAAAAGCAGTAAAGGAAGCATCACATGAAATGTTTAGCAGAGGAAGGGAGTGAAGTCAAGGTGACAGGTTGCATACAAACTAAATCCTATTTCCATGAGGTATTCTGTGAAATTTATGATTATGATGATATTGTTGTGTATTTGATTATAGTGCAACTTCTTAGCTATCCTCAAGTCTTCTTGACAGTTCATTGTAGATACACCAACAATTTCTGCAGAAGGGCAAAACTACACCTTCTGTGAGGTAGCAGTGCAAGAAAATATTGCCTCTGATTTTAACTCCTTCATATTGAATGTGAAACAAAGACTAATTCAGTAGAGTTGAGCATGCAAGAAAAACATAATTCAGCAATGTTTTAGCCTCTGCTCAAATAAATAAATATTTTTGCAAACACATAATGAAATTTCAAGTCAGAAGCAAAAACCTCAGTCACGATGAGCTTTGTGGAAGATTGTGCTGCTGAAGTCTGCATAGTTTCAGCAAAAACTACTGGCTGACAGTAAAGTATTGAAGATGTCTTCCCACAACAATTGAGTTACTATGAAAATTAGTCTCATTTTCCTTCCTGTCCTTGTTAGGAGAAGGGAAAGAAAAAACCATGACCTAACTCTTCAGTTTGTCCTGTGTGTTGCTATCACCACTGTATAATAAGTGTGGTGGAGAAAGTTCAGCTTATATGCAATGGTAGTTATGTTGCATAGTTTTCTCGTGGAAAAGGAGACTCACTGGCTGTATGCCTGTAGCCTGGTATGTGGATTTTCTCATCTCTTTGCAGTGTCTAGTAGTGTTTTGGGATTATAATTGACTATATGGGTCTGAGTCGAGTACAGTATGACAGGGGAGGCTGCCCAAGACAGTGACTTCATTCTGAAGGCCGTATTCAGCAGACTTGATAAAAAAGCAGTTTTAGAATCATAGAACCACAGGGTGGCTTGGGTTAGAAGGGACCTCAAGCATCATCAAGCTCTAAACCCCCTGCCAGAGGCAGGCTTGCCAGCCTCTAGATTAAGTAGAAGATCAGATTACCCAGGGCCACATGCAACCTGGCCTTAAACACTTCAGAGGACAGAACATCCACCACCTGTCTGGACAGCCTGTTCCTGCACCTCACCACTCTTTCAGTAAAAAATTCCCCATAGCATCTAACTTAAATTTCCCTTCCTTGAGATTGTTCTTATCTTCTAAAACAGCAGGATCAGAGTGACTACTGAGAAATGCAGGATAAAAAAATCTGTAGGTAGTTTAATCTAGCTCGTTGATAGTTTTAGTAAAGTTAAACCCCAAAATATAGTCTTGCAGTGATGTCTGTGCTTTGTATGCCCATATCTGCATCCATTTTACTTTAAAATAGAGGCCAGTGTTTCCTAACAACTATTTGAAATAAAATGAAATCAAAAGCTAAACATGGATTCAAATTTTATCATGTAAAATTATCCACAGTAGAGATTTTCCGTTTTTAGTTCAAGCTGTGCATGTGTGTTTAACTTGTGCCCTAAGTTTAAGCTCAGTACAAGGAACAGGTAAATGCTGGAAATCAGGATTTGCAATGGTTAACTCAAGTCAGCCTTAACTACCTATACCACTATAATGTCCTATACTGGCTATGCAACTGTAGAAATACGCTTAAAGAAGTAATCTGTCCTTTTAGCTAATAACATCAAAATGAGACCTTTTTCTTCACTTTGCCTGGACCTCTAACCTTTAAAGGTGAGTTAGACAGCTGCAGAAAACCTGATCTCATTTTCTGCCCCTGGCAAGATTTTTTCAAGTTCATCTTCTTTTTTTCCCTTCTCTCAAAATCTGATGAAAAATGAAATGTCATGAAAACAGGCTCTGAGGCTAAAAAACCTCTGTCTGTCTCTGTGACAGATGTCAGTTTGAAAGGTTTCAGGTCACCTGTCAGAAGTATGTCAGTATGATCCATACAAACATCCACTCAACCTCTAACACTAACATCGAGTTCTGCTTTTTAAAATACCTCTTGAAAAAGAATCAAATGATTCCAAGTCACTGCCTTTTCCCCTTTCTTTTAACTCTGATTAATGAGCCAAACTCTTAGGCAAAAAAAAAAAAAAAAAAAAGAAAAAAAGAAAAAAAAGAAAAAAAGCGCCTTTAAAAAAGGACAGCTTGACCTTTTTGTGCCCCTGGCAGTGAACCAATCAGCATTCTCGTAATCCAAACACAGATGCCTGGAGCTAAACAAATCCTATACTTGTGAACAAGAATTCAGTTTGCTGTCAAAATACAATGACGAGCAGCAAAGTGCGGCTTCTAAGCAAAATATCCTGAATTAAATTAAAATATTTTTGATTAATAAAAGGAGTAATGTGAGTAATGTCATACAACACTAATAACATCATTTGGAAACAATTACATTGAGATATTTATGCATATATATTACATATATATATTTAAAGCACTGTATCTCATCTCTACATGAGACATAATCATCTAATATTTTATACCACAAGAAACATTGCTCATCTAATGTTGCCATTCAGTATTTTGCAGTGATTAATTAACAGGCTTGAACATTATTTTTTCCTGGCTCACTGTCATAATGTTTGCATTATTTCTCCCAACCGAGTTTTGTCCTTTCATCAAAGGCTGAGCCTCTGTTTGTTAAAAAAATTAACTGCAGTCTTAATGTGAGGATCCCAGCTGCATGACAGTTTTTATCAGCATGTTGTTCTAATAGTTTTCAACAATCTACCAAACAGATATGCTGGGAACTTTCTGACAGTGTTTGTTTTCAAATGCCCTGAGCAGATCCTATCAAATATGTTCTGATGTCACCAAGAAACTTTCTGGATATTTCTTAAAACTCTATGTCAATTTTAGGGTCCAAAATAACTGTTGGGAAAAAGAAAAACAATCATGTGGACATCACACTGATATACCACAGACACACCAGAGCCAAATTTCAATGTCACTGTAATGTAATTCAGAGCTAATTTTTATTACAGGGTTAAATGCATCATTTAATTAACTCAAGGAACTTCCCAGAAGACATAGTAGTGTTTTTATGCTGTGTTTCTGTGAAACATTCTCCTCAGGTATGCAGATCTCCTGTTAATATTTTTTAATACATTGCATGCTGCTGCTCTCTCAGTGTCCATTACGTCTCCTTTTTCTCTTAAGAATATATGCCAAATGTGAAAAAAAGCTGCATCAGATTTCAGTATTTTTTTTTTTTTTTTTTTTTTTAATAATTAATGATTACACTGTGCTGCTTTCCAGGAGTTAATTTCATTAACATTTAAACTGATTGCTGTGGTAGGAGAGCAGTCAGCTTGGTATCAAAGAGTTACAGCTCTTACAAAACAAGTATTGACTTCATTTCAGGCTGTTCTATGGAGACTTGGGGACAGTTGGAGACAGAATTCTACAGAAAATGATTGGTATTGTTTAGATGATGACAAACAAAACATTCGGAAATACTAAGGCTAATCTCTTAATGACTCATGTTCAGATGAGTTTTTACTTTAATATAGATTTCTTTTTTCTTTCTCTTTAAAATTCTAATTGAAGATTATTTTTAACACAGTTGTAGAGTGGAAATGAAGTTTACATATTGCAGTATGTTACATGATGGACATATGATTATTTCAAGGCAGCATTGGGTGCTGGTGGCTGGTCAAAGACCCAGCTGCACCAGTTCTCAGGTCTAGGAGAGTGAGACACAGACTGAGCCTGCACTTCCTGAACACCTCCTGGTGCAAATCCAACTCCACTTTGCACCAGCGGCAAACCACTTCAACAGTCAACTTTTCTTGCCTCTGCAGGATTGTAAATATTAAGCAGTAATTACAGAGATTTCCTTCCCAGTCTTCTCATAACTTCAAGGTTTGCAAATAAATCTGCAAGATACCACCTTTTCTTGTGCCAAAAAGCTTATTAATCCTATGGGTTAAATGCTAAGAGTGTTTAAACAGATGATAAACCATTTAATGTAACTTTCTTGCCTCCAGTTATTTTCAGCACTTAGGCTGTGACACTCTGCTCCATTGAATAAAAGCATGAACTCAAAGGTATACACATCCCTTATCACACTGTAAGCCCTCTTAGAACCTAATAAATTAATTACATCTCTGAAGAAAGTCTTTCCCTTGCTTCTCTCACTTAGCATTGCCAACTACATCTGGCCAGCCAGCCAGACACCGAGAGGGCATTACTGCAGATTACAATCAAAAATGTTGAAGCAGTTATTGGTGTCACACTGGAGTAGCATACTAACATTGCCACAAACAGCCTTTCCCTTGTAAGAATAGTGCTTTGATGTTCCAACCTCTAGCAAGAATATTAGGAAACAAAACAAAACAAAACAAAACAAAACAAAAAAAAAAATACAGAAAGAAAAGGAAGGGAGCATGAAAACAGTAATGATTGTGAAGACAGATTTCCCAGCTGAAATTAATAATTCTGAGCAGCACTAAAATTAATTACTCTGTAGTTGTAAGCAGGCAGCGGATTTATGGTAAATGACAGAGTGTTTGCAAATTTTCCTGACTACTCGATTAGAAAATGCACCAAGTACAGGCGTCAGCCGAGCATGCATTATTTAAGTGGTTGGTGTCTGGCGACAATCTGGAAGCTGCAATTGTTGTGGTTGCCTGTAGGAAAATTCGCACTTTCTGGGAGAAATTCTTTCACCTTTGTGTGCCCACAGCACGGATCTCTCCTCATGGCAGCTGTAGGATACACTGGAACTTCATGACCTGGAAAATGTGGGACAAGTGACACAAGGTGACCCCCTGAATGCTGGGGTAGGCCCAATTAATTTAAAATTTTGCTTGGCCTTGTCTCTTCCAATTTTCTAAATCCTCTGGAAAAATGATTAATGCGTACACTGCCAATGCGAAAATATTTTTGACCCTATTAAAGTCGACCAAGGGTAAACCAAGTGTAGGCTGGCATTGTATCAAACTAGCTTTATTAAATTTGATTGGAGGTTTGTATGAGGAAGGGACAGACAAGGACATTATTTTGCACAGCAACTCCCTTTTAAATGAAAATATGGGGAAGAATACAAAGTAGTGGTGTATATTTCTACAGAGCTATATTTAATCAGGTAAAATGTTACCAAAAAAGTGTTATTTCAGAGAAAGCTTAGTATTGCCTCTCTGTGAAACTAATTTGTCAATAAGGTTGATTCATTATACAGCAAGCATTTTTTCTTTTGCAAAGGAATGAGAAGTATTCAGACCTTGCCTTACTTCTTCCCTTTCCAGATTTTTGTTCCCCGCTTGTTTGTGCTCTGCTGGCAAAAGAAGCCCATTCTCTCTTTTTTTTTCCTTGTCAGTGAAGTGCCCCAAAGTTTCTCACAATCCAAAAATCAGTAAGCTTCTCAGCGTTTATCCTGCTCCATTAGTGATTGTCAGACACAAGTGTTCTTAGCTCCCCTGAACCTTTTAAGGCTAAGAAGGGCATACTGTCCAAATCTGCTTCCTCCTGGAGTTATGACAGCCAACTCAGACATTAAAAAAAAAAAAAAAAAAAAAAAAAAAAAAGGAAAAGAAAAAAACTTCTGAGAAGTATCAAGGCTTTTTCATTTTCTGAATAAGAGAGATAGCTGCTCCAGTTTTGAAAGGTGCAATAAAGGTGCCAGATGCCTTGTGGTCTGAGCTATGAGATCCAAAATGCTCTTTGAAGTGCTTCTCAAACCCCTTCACCCCAACAGAGGATCTGAGATACCATACCACCCTTCTTGTTGTCTCTTTTATAGCTGTCTGATTGGCATGCTTCCCTAATTTTACATAAAGGAGGTACATGGTTATAAGACTGTCTGTCTAAAGTATGCAGCTTAATCTCAGAAACAGCACCTCCCCTAATTTATGTTAAGGTGGCCAACCTGGTGACCAATTAGCATAGACAATGATCAATTAGCATGGATGCACAGGCTCTCCAGACCTGAGATGGTTCTTGCCTGCTTAGCTGCTGGACTGAGATGCTTGTAGGAGCCATCAGCCATCATGGGGTGCCGGCCATAGTGTGCAGATTTTTGAGGAATGATGTTTGTTAAATGGTCCTACCAGAGAATTTTCCTGCCTTATATTGGTTTAGAATAAATCACAAAAATAAACCACAAAAGTGAAAATAAATACAGAACAAACCAACACCACCAAAACCTTTTAAATGGAGCGGTCCAATCAATGTAGAGAACACTCAAAGCTTTTTACACTTTTTGATAGAGTTAATCTGGTAATAACAAAATGTTCTGTACTGACAACATAAGTAGTTCTTCAGCCACTGAAGGCAGAACAAATGCAGAAACTTCTTCCTGGGCAGACTTTGAGGAGCAGCAGCTTTGGTAAAGTAACCAGACTGTTTTGAGAAGATAGATATAATGAAGGAAGTGCTAGCATATTTTGGTCAGATAAAAGCTCCCTGGAGACTGCCAACAAAACATTCATGGATATATTTTAAATGATATTAGTGAAAAGAGTGAAGTCCTACTTGCATTAAACTTGATAAGCTAAATTGAGAAGTGCACAAAAAATTCCTATTGAATTTCCCAAATGCAAATTTAATATCTTCAGGAACAAAAGTCATCATATCTAAATATAGTATACAGATAAATACAAAAGCACACATGCACATTTCTTAATTGAAGAGATTTGGACAAACTGTCAGTTTTAGCCAAATTATCTTGAGCCAGAGTGAAGTGTTATATTCTTCCAAAATTATTATTTGAAATTTAAAGCTGAAAAAAAAAAAAAAAGTAAAGTAAGTAAAGTTTGGATCTTAACCTCAAGTAACTTTGTTTTTTTTCCCCAAACTCAGAACTCTTGTCTCTAGATCTCATTTCTTTAAATCTAAGCAACGTTTTATATAAGATATACCTGACTGTATGCTTACTGACATAAATTTAAATCAGCTTACTTTAACTGAAGGAGAGTGTAAATCTGATGTGAATCAACTTAGATTTAGGCATGTGAAAGAGAAGCATCATGATAGCTTATCCCAATCTAAGAAATAAAATATTTACAAAGATTGTTTAAATGCAAAATATATATAGTAGTGCTCTATTCTTATACTTGAATTATTTCATATTCTGGAAGCAAGAAAACTGGGTGGCTTCTTCAGTAAATTAGTCTTTTCAGAATGCAGTGGACTGCCTACAGCACTTCTGAGAACAGTAGCAGATTCAAGAACAAAAAACCCACCACATTATTTGCATGATTCTGAACTACTTTTAAAACTGAGACTTCAAAGATGAGTTCAACAAAGGGTGAGAGGACTCACTAAGTGTCCAAGTCTGATTTGCTGGAGATATGCAGACAGTTTCTAAAAGAACTAAATAAATTTTGATTCATTTATTTTTCCTCTTCTATTTTATCTCTGTGCTTTATATGTAAGACATTCATCATTTTATACTTAACTATGAAGTAGCTTGAATCAAATTCTCGTTACAGTTTCCTCCCAGTAACTGAAAAGACAAACAGATACCTGAAAGGCAGTTGAACCAAATACTTTACACATTTGTAATCCAAACCTCTGACTGTAGGGCAACATCTGTGGTCGATGTTTTACAAATGCTGTCTGGGAGGTACATCAAAAAGACAGTGTATTAGACCATGGGTTTAGTCTGATTCTAGAACTCCTACTCCAGCTGCCTTTGGAGATCTGAGAGAGAGAACCACCGCCTTTTGATTCTACTTTTCCTTTCTGGCTTAAGAACTCTCCCTTTTCTGCAACAAGCATACCTACAAATTAGAAATATGTTGTTGTGTGCTGCTGTTGTTGTTGAACTACATGCTCAGTGGTCACTTGTCAACAAAGACAAGTGAATAGACTAACTAGGAGGAAAGGAGAGATTGCTATTGTCTTGTAGGTATGTAATAGCCTGTGTATTGAATAAGACAGCACTTTACCTTCCAGAGCTACACAGTGGTCAGTCTTAGAGAAGAAGGCTTCATGCATTTTGAATGCAGTCACAGAAAGATTTTGCCAGGACTGACACAGCACCATATGAACTGAAATGATAATAAGCTAACAAACAATATTCTGGAGTAAACGGGCAATGAAGCATCAGTTGTGATATTAGTTGCAGTACCAAAACTAATTGCCTACCAAAAGGTTCAAGCTCTATCCTAGATTGCTGATTACAGCCATGACATCATCCTTCTCAAGGAGAAAATGTGACAAATGCTCTGAAAAATCACTTTGTTGTCCATCTCATGGAAGGACTGCTCAGGACCCATGCCAATTCAAGGATCATAAAAAGAAGTTCTACTGGCCTTAGTTCTGGTGACGTTATGAGTTACAGAAGAGATGGTCAGTCACAGACAAAGTAAGTGCATCGACAACATTCAGCATCAATAAAATCTCCTTAGATCTGTTCATGAACTTACCAGAGCTGGTACTCCAGAGTTTTATTTTTCAGACAGCTTAAGGAATCCAGGATATTCCCTTTTTTCCACTTCTTGCCAGACGAGAGAACCAGGAATCACTTTCTCATCAAAATAAATGGCATCTCTATTTTGAGTCTTGTGATAAGTATGTCTATCAAACTACCCCTATTTTTAATGGTTCTGCCTCTTCCTAATTAGACAGTAACCTCCACATCTACAGGGAAGAATCTGGATGGGCTCCATTTTGTCGCGTGCTAAGACTACTAGTACTAAATGGTAATTTCAGAGAGCAAAGTAAGGGATGGGATTGAATATCAGTTTGCAGAAAAAACAAAGATATTTTATTGGAAAAATGTGGTAATTCCTCATTTGAGCACCTGGCTAAGTGTAGGGTCGGTTTGCCAGCAGGATGAGATGATAAGACAGGTCTGTTCACGGATAACTGACTATACCCATTGCCTAAATGGGAATGTATTCACATCAGCAGCTGCTGTGGGATGATGTGAGACCTACAGAAGAGATGATAAGCAATGGGCTGATGGTGTCTCTACGTCGAAAGACCTTCCAAAGGCTGATGTAAGCTTGAGTTCAATCCAGTTTAGCTCCTTTCCTGTTCTAGTAATTTTTCAGTGAGATGTGTTTTCCACAAAAATATTGTCAGTAGAATATATGAGTGTGGATAGTTCTTCCTCTTTTGTTATGAAAGATACAAATACAATTCTCTGTTAAATACTATCTGCAATTTGTTAGCCATAATAGTAGATTTCACGTGTGTTCCTATTTAATGTTCAAAATTTCTTTAGCTGAAGACTCTGAAAAAAGTAAAGCCCTCACAAACAGGTGCCCAATTAGTGTAGTAATTCCCATATTTCCAAAATTAAGTATAAAAGTTGAAGTAATTAGTAGTTATTTCCTGTACTAGGTACAGTAGAAATTAGGTCAATCATAATACCATGATTCCTAAGTGACCGAGGATTACCTCTTATGCAACACTTCCTCCCAAGTTTGGCTGTGCTACCTACACTTTGTGGTTCAGTCAAGACTCACAGTCTCTGCATCCCAGAGATCTGATTACAGTTCCATGAACTTTGCAAGGCCTTGGTTTAGTTGCCCTGACAGACTGTGTAGCTGGGCATTTAGTTCTTGCTCACTACAAGAAGTTTGTGAAAGAAACACTATCTGGGATGTGGTGTTACTTAAAAGGAACCTACTTCACTTGCCTCAGATGGAGTCATTTCCTTTCTTCGTTATGTTTCTCTATACAGTTCGTATGTTTATTTTTCAATTTATTTTTGTGTACACTGAGTACATGAGCAAGTATTATGACAGTATTTAAAAAAGAATGTTTTTCTTGATATTTTCTTCTTTGCAGCAAAACTGTGCTAATGTCAGTACTACCAGCTGGCTCCTTTTCACCCCCAGTTATTTGTCAGGACCTTTGCCGGTGAACTATTATCTACTTATTTTAGTCATCCAAAGATAACTCAGTAGAATATAATATTATAAAACTTTGCATTTATTTTTGAGGTAGTGCACGTTGCCAGCACACTTCTATCATGTCATATTGTGTTACACAGACTTACAGGGAGAAGAAATTTAACGGGAAGTGACATGATGTAAGTGATGCACTGACATGTATAATTTAAAGACTATACTCTTATTGGAAGCAGACACCTGCAATTAATTCAGATACTGGGAATTCAAAATGAAGCTGATGATTAAAGCCAGAAGGGACTTAAGATGCATATTAAGCTCATGAACTGGTGAATTCCTCTGTTTATCTAGCAGAACAACCCAGTTACTGTTACTAAATTTGTTCTGAGAACTCATTTGCTGAGTATCATTTCTGCTGTTTTGGTAAGATATTATCAGTACATAAAATAATCAAAAATTCAATTTTCTTCTGTTGCTGTCCTATCCATAAAGTCAGAGCTTGATTTGAAAGCATTTTAAAAATGGAGACTTTTTTTTATTTCCTTGTATTTTTTATAAAACCAGTCTTATAATTGGTGATTCATTTCATCTGGGAAACTTAAGTTGCCTTCTGTGCTGCTGCTTCAGTGGGTTTACAGGATGTCAAGCTGTCTGTTCAGGGATCCTGCTTCACAGAAGTGACCACAACTCATAATTTTGAATGAGAAATTTTGCAAACATAGGATATAACATCTTATAGATATCCATTTGTAGACAGTTTTAATGTCCCAAAACACTATGGCCTTGAAGTGTACCTGCCTAGCCTTCAGATTTTTTTTGCTAAAGTTACATATCTGTAACCTGAAATTAAGCATTTTGATAAGCTGTGATCCTGGGAAAATACTTCTTTGTTTGGCTAGGCTGTAGTATGAAAGGACTAAATGAGCCAACAGCTTGAGACCTGCGTGCTAATAGTAATGAATGTTGTGATTGTAACACTGAAGAAATATGTATGCCTTCTAGGTACTGAAATCATCCCACATATGAAGGGTGTAGACATCTACACATCTGTTTACATAAAAAGAGATTTAAGAAAGCTACTGGAACAGCTTTGAGGAATATACAATGCAAAAACCACAGAAGAACAGAAGCAGAAGTATACAAGAACATATATAGAAGAATACAGATGTATTCTTACATCAGTACTTTCCACTGTACATTTATACTTATTAGCTTGATGGATATTTTAACAATGATTAAATGCTAACCTGTATTTACCTGCAGCTTGTCTACTATTTCCCAGTGGATGACAGATTCTTGATCAAAAAGACACCACTGACAGACAACTAAATTGGTAAACCAGAGACCATGATCTTTGTTTAAAAATAATCACCATGTGAACATTTTTGCTTACAGCTCTTTGAAAAGTTTTGACTCCTTCCTTTAAGTGTAAACTCTTCCTTTCGTGAGATTATGAGAACTGACAGGAAAAAAAAAAACAAGAAAAGTAAAACTGAGTATGCCTGGGAAATGAAGGATTACTGTGGCACTGAGTTCTTATATTCATCTGGAAACCCGATGATTGCATCATAGTGTAGGTAAAGGACATGCATGGCTAACTCAGGGGAAAGCCCCAGGTAGACTGAATGGGCCAAAATTTCAAATCCACGTAATTGTTGTACAGCAAAGGGGAGGTATCCTTGTCAGGATCCTCCTTTCTGAGCTCAGACAGACCTTGCTTTCCAAAGTGCTGGAAGATGTACTTCTCTGCCAATTGAAATAAGTATTTGTATTTCTAACAAAGTACTTAATCAGGCAGCCTGTCTAATGATCCCCAAATCGCTGATCATTCATTTTTCCACATCCTGTCATTTCTGGGACTGTTTGATAAAGTAAACATTCCTTTTTTTTTTTTTTTTTTTTTTTTTTTT
>NW_024962261.1:6557119-6758333 GCF_019238085.1 Lagopus leucura | reverse complement strand
TTTTCTTTTTTTCTTTTTTTCTTTTTTTCTTTTTTTCTTTTTTTTCTGGCTAGACTCCTTCTATCAGTCAATAACAAGGGCTTGAATTGCGAAGCTGGCCAGCCTAGTACAACATACTTGCTTCATTTTCCCTGAAGAGTTTGGCAGTCCTGAAAGACATGCTCAGTGTAAACGAACAACTGAGAATGTAATTAAGAGCCATGTTAAACTATAAAAAAGGGGTAGTAACCACAGTATGCTTTCATTAATTAAAGCACTTTCTAATATCAGCCAATTACATCAACCTCCTCTGGCCCTTATATTTCTTAGGCTTTGTGTAACTGGTCCCTTTATCTCTAATGGGATCCTTATAATGCTGACCATGTGGCTTTAGAACAACACCAAAATGCTAATCTAATCCCCAGTGTTGCCCAAAGGCATTACATGGGCCCTGACATGGATCCAAGATTGGTGGCACCCTAATTCAAATAAAAGCAAGAATTAGGGCTGATCAGGTGTCTCAGTGACAACAGTACAATGAGCTATGGGGGGAAGGTGGGGGCAGGTTGGGGAGGGGGAGATGGCAGCAGCAAACGATCAGGCACATTTCAAAAGTAATTGGTCTCTAGGGAGGGAGCGGGTTGCTTCCTAGACAACTTCTACAGAGCCCTTTGCACCTTGCCAGCTGGAGGGAAAGTGCAGCCACTTCCAGAGAACAGAAGCAGGGCTAATGGAACTGCACATACGTGTGAAAGTCTGAAACTGCAGGGGCAGATTAAAGTGGTAATTCCTTTCAGTTTAGTCTTTTTTTGTTATTTTAAATTCAATGTTATCATTATGCTGATTTCCCAGATAGTTAGGTAAAACTTTGGGTTTCCTGAAGGAATCACCTTAAAATCTGAATTCAGTCTCAGTCTTGCTGCCTATGTGGCATGAAATGAGATGTTTTCAACAGCGCAATAAGGCTTCTTCATATTCTTATGCTTTTTACCCTTAATGCATTGAGTTTCATGAAGTGCTTCTGTTCTGGAGATCCTAAAGCCCACACCAGTTGCCTGAATGCCCAAAGCCTCCCAGAACTTTCCCCGAGAACGTCTTCTTGCAGGTTCACCCTACTATATTTCAGGCATTTTTCTAAAAAACATAAAAATTAAAAATATCTTTTCTGCAGCTCTAAATGGAGCAGCTGAACAGGGAGTGAACAACAAACTGCGTAAACTGGGTGGCAATTCAGCTCCTGGTAACTCTTTGTAATTCCCAGGAATTTTCTCCATCAGACATACACTGTCCTTTTGCTCTGCCAAGTCAGGTACCAGCAAGTCTAACTCCAGCTATAAGAGCCATTCAGGCATGAGTAAGCATTTCGAGTGTGACTAAAACATGGCATTTAGTGGGAGGAATTTAACACTCCTTTTCAAGACCCATCTCTAGGTTGCCAGGTCCTGGGTAGCTGTTCTAGCCAATTTTTCCTTTTGGGCATTAGGGCAGAAAATTTCATGACTTCTTGGGAAGGTGATCCTCAGATTTGCCTCCAGAAAGTTGAAAGGAACCCCAGATTTCTACTGCATTCTTGTGTCTCTTCCTATTGCTCTGCAAGTAGAAGAAACACATGCAACAGATGATTAAACTTTGATTTACATTATTCCATTTGATCTGCTCCAATGGCAAGGTAAAATTGGAAAGAGCATTAGAAGGTTGCTCTACCTAATATATTGGAACAACTCCTGCAATATAACTCCTGGATAAAGTGAACACCAAATAAACTGGGAGTTTTTGTGTTCCTACCCGCCATCAGCAAAGCAAACTAGCTCTTGTTGGGCAGCTTGCTGTGCTGGTGATCTCTGTTCAACTTGATCCAAACTGATTTACTGAGTGGTTTTTTCTTTTTTTTTTCTTTTTTTTTTTTGTGTGTGTGTCCCATGCTCCTCTGAAGAACATACAGGTAAAGTATTTATATGTCTTCCTTATCTCCAAGTGTTGGAGCATGACTGCCTCAAAACTATATACAGGATTTTATTAATCCTGTAATAATGTGGGTTAAATGCAGCCTCATTGTCACCTTCTTCTGTTGGAACAAACAATAGAGACAGAGAGGCTTTGACTGATGTGAGGAAATCAGTGATGAGCGGGCATCCCAATTCCAGGTCCCACAGCAGTTGATGGGTACACCTTTGTGCAGTGCCCCAGCCTACCACACTGTCACCATATTCTTGTCTTTTTCCAAAGATGACATCCAAAATGGAGACACAGTTGTGAGTTAGCCACATCCTCATCTCATATAGAACTGTCACTCTGCTCCTAGAGAGATTAAGTGGAGTATTACCATGCACATCCTGCAATTTTTCTTTTGTCCTCTGTTGAATACATTGGCTTGTTAGTAGAAATATATTCCTTTAATTCCAGGGAGTGTAACTACTCTGGTTATATTTTTAACTGCATTACAGATCACGTAGCAGACCTATAATGCATGTTCTCAGAAAGACAACTAATTTTCATTTTCAATCAGCTTCTCCACAAGATTTTTCACATAGCTTCCTTTCACACCACTAATTTCATCTTTGAACCACAGTCATATCACACATCCCTTTGCCTGCTGTGCTAACATGTTTTCACATGCTTATCCCTCATTATCACAAGGGAGGCAGAACTCCTAACAGCACTCACCTCCATAGTTCACAAAAGTTCTGGGTCAGGACCCTGGCACCACAAAAATAACAAAAGAAATCAGAATGAGAAAACATTTAGGGATAAATTAGGACAAGAGAGGAAAATAAATTAGTTAAGAGTAATCAAAATCTCTAGTCCAAATTGATTTGAGGTGACTTCAGCAGCACTTAGCACCAAGTATGATCTGGCATTTCTCCAAAATATATATTCTATCTATATTCAGCTTGGAGACATGAGATCTTCTTGGTTCACATTATTGTTCAGGCAATGCACCTTTGTTACAGTCCTTTGAAATTTTTTTGTTTTGAGCTGGTCATGCTACCTGCCCTATGTGACCATATGGAGAAAAATGCCATGTTCTGGATGCTGTAAATACTAGCGGGGTTGAAGTTACATGGTAGCTGCCCCAGCTTGCTGCAGAACAAAGAGGTCTGGCAGGGGTGTAGGGTTTAGCAGCCAGGCAGCTTCTGCCCACACAGGTACCTTGCAGTGGAAAGTAGTGATGGGGAGACTCAGTCCTCCCACCTTTCCGTAACTTTCCGTAACAGCATCCATGCTGTGGCTTTCATGATTTAAAGGAAATAGATGTGGAACTTATGAGCTCCTTTCGTTTAACTAATTAATTTTTACTAGCATCTGAGTGGGCTGCCTATTGGATTTCAGCATCCCAGGGCTGAAATTGAGAAGGGAGCACTTGCAGACTGCGGGTCTTTCCTGCAGATGGAAGCTGGTTTGCATCCCCTGGGCCAGGTACCCCCACATCTGTCCTGAGAGCATCATCTTTCCTTCAGATCCCAGTCTGCCACTCTATGAAGCCACTGCGGGCAGAGGATATCTGCTCCAGTTAGTTACCCTTACACTAGGAGTGGTGACATATCTGCTGATGGCCACCACTCCTATTATGTGCCCACTGAGATGTCTGGCTTGCTTCTTTGTGTCCAAGTGGCCCCAGGTAATTGAAAACAAAACACAATACCGGGTCACTGCGGTAAAATATGGCTGTAAAAGGCATTAATGTGTCACACAACAGGGACAGAAAGGTGAGCAGAGACAATCAACTGTTTCTGCAAGAATGCCAGAATTAGCTGGAGTGGAGGCTCTCTTCTGCTCTCTGCCTCGACTTTGAGCTGGAAAAATCTCTTGTGCGTAACCACTTCTCTCAGCTGAAACAAAATTAATCCTGAAGTGGGAATGAACAGAATATTTCTTCAAGTTTGTTGTTAATTAAGAAAACAATTACCAAGGATTTCTAATTACTTTAGAAGTACACTATAACCTGTACCTGCTTCTCAGCAAATTAGAGAGATAATACTTGAAACATCTTATTAAACAGAATTGCTCTTCCTCCAGATTCATTCACATTTCTGCTTAACAGCCATTTTGAGCAACACCTCTGTGAAACATTTATTTCCATTATGATATTTTACTGCTGTTAATGCTATGCAGTAGTTTCTACATTTTTCTGTTCAAAATGCAATAAGGTGACAAAAGGGAGCTAAGGGACAGCATTGGAAAGACCTTTGGATATGTCTGTTGTAACAGATGGCCCAAGAAAAGTGGCTACGTAACATGTTAAGTGTTACGGTAGAAAGGTGATAATCACTTCAGAAATTCTATAGACAGGCTTGGGAGACAAATACCAAGCACCATGGTAAAGAGAGGGGATGACTGGTTAAAAGTCTCAGCACAGTCCTTAAGAAGAAATTAATAAAGTGAGTCCGATCTGTGTTGTACTGAATAGAAAATCACCAAGGTGGCAAAGCAGCAAAGCAGGATACATGATTTGGGGCAACAAATACAGAAGAACAGCAGTTTTGTCCAGATTAGCTCTGAAAGCTGCAGTTAGCTCTAAGCTACCAGCAACAAAATAGCTGTGATGCTATTAGAAGAATTCATCAAAAGAATACCAAAACCATAGACAGATTAACTGCAATCAGAGTGATTAGCGTTAAGCTCAGAGAAAAAAATTATTTAACAATAGGTATGAAACACTTAGCAGAAATGAACAGAGACTATCATCATGTGATGTTAAGAACTATGTCATGAACTTAGAAATCATATTATTTATACAGCTCCAAAAAAGAAAAAAAGAGCAAAGAAAAAAATAAAAAAGGTTCCTGACAAAGATGTTTTAGAGTTTGGAACGGTTTTCAAAAAGAAGCAATAGAGTCGCATTGATTTAAGTACTGGACTTTAGTTAAAGGGCAAAGCAATAGCTAGTAAAGCATATAGGCCACCTTACTCAGGACTTCTAATGATCTTATATTCTTTCCCAAATGTCAGTGGTGTATTTCTTTGTTTTATAGCCTGAAATCCTTGGACTTCTCTCAATTTATAATGGAAGCAACTGAAGTAAAAGAGAAAATAAGTACAAAAAATTTCACAGTCGTGTTTTTGGGGCTTACCATCTTCAACTCAGTGCAGTGTGGATTACAAGGTCCACTTCCTTCTTTTCAGCATCATTAATTGGTCTCTTCTGGAAACATATGGATACTGAAAAGCACTAATTTTCTGAGGCAAGACTTACATCTTCATCTTTTCCTCAAGTGCAAGCATGGAACCAAGACTATGTTTGCACTTGTAGAACCATCTTTGAGTTTTAAGTTCTTTTTTTAAAGAAAATTTCCACATTTTAAATACAAAATTATAATAAGAATTATTATTATAATCATCAAATCAGTTAATATTTTATGTCAAAACCTTGACGAAATCTTACTGCAAGCATTCAAATCTTATTTAGGACAAAATTTATTGTCAATTTGGGGGAACAAATACGGATGCACAGAGCATTGCTGTCTCTTTAACATGGGGTTTGGTACTTGTCTCGCAAGCCTCTCTGTAGAATTTCTGAAGTGATTATCACCTTCCTACTATAACTATATATTATATTTTAGGTAAAGCATGACCATATAAAAGATACAGTAGAAGACATCTACTGTACAGTTTATTAAGAAAAAAATTTAAAAATCAAAATACCAAAAAACCACCAAAACTCAAACTGCAATATCATGGAATTACAATTTTTATCACCTTATTTCTTACTTATCACATCTTTTGAGATGATAGAATTCTCCTTCCTCTATATTTAAAACCTCTCTCTCTCTCTCTCTCTCTCTCTCTCCTTTTTTTTTTTTTTTTTTTTTTTTAATTTTTAATTTTCTTGTATGGGTTTTCATGTACTTTGGCAGGAGAGAGTCCTTGCAAACTAGAAGGTCAGCTTGCGCTTGTGAAGTACAACATATATTTTGGTTACTCCAATATACTATTTGCTTATAAATCTCATTTAACCTTTTATGTTGTGCACCATTTCATATTTACATTCAGCACATGGCGACAGTAACTCTACTTATGCAATATACAATAGGAGGTACTTTTCCTGAAATAACCAGTTAGCTTAAGAGTTTCCATACAATCTCCCTCTTGAGTAAGTAATAAGAACAAAATCACATATTGAGTGATATTCTCAGGAACATATGTTTTAATTGGTTCCTGTGCACCATCATGTTTTTCAAGATGGCAGTACCACGAAGCAGCATTAATATCTATTCAAAGTAAAGTAGATCACAGCTGGCAGGTAGATTTTATTAGAGACTTATGAGGATGAAATAAATTAAGCCACAAGGGATAAAGCTGAATAGGTTGAGAACTGACTGAACTCAGAATGTTATCCAACTGCCTATGCCGAATTTATCTGTTTTGCAACCTTAACTAGGTTGTCCTTGAAAAGTACAAAATGAGGCACTCTGTTGTTGAGGACTTCTCTTCCACAAGGAGTAACTGGCACCAGATCTTGATTCCCTGTTTCTGTAAAGATCCTATTTCACTGATTCACCTCAGTGTTGCTAGCAAAATAACAAATTTCATCCTCTTAATTTTGTAGTAAGTCAAAATTGACTCAATTAAATCAAGAGGGTGTTTTCTTTGAAGTTTTTCTGGGGGTAAATATTTCCTTCATATAAACTCAAGTTGTTTATTTTAAAAGACCTTTACAATAAAAAGGTGTTATGTAGTGCATGCAAACATTAAACTCTATGACTACTGCAGTGAAGCACTGTGTTAGTCTTCATTCATTTATTTGTTTTGTGAGACAGTCCAGAATCTGCCAACGCAAGTCTGGCCTGAGATTTGATGAGTTTGAAAGTTTGATTCCGCTTTAGTTCCTCCAGGTGAGTAATAGAAGCTATGTCAGTACTACTGAAAGGAAAAATGCAATACTGTTAAAATAAACATTTGGTACTTTATTTTAAAAACAATTTCTAGTTCCTTTTCATAAATTTTTGCAAATCCAACTTGAATACAAATTGAATTATGGGATGTGGATCTTTTCTTGTTTGTTTTGATTTTGTAATGATATCTATTGATTTTAAAACAGATAAGACAGTGAGACATTTACATCTAAAAGGAAATATATTTAAAGAAGTATTTAATAACTTATCCTTTAAGGAAATTATTGAGATTGTAATAATGAAAATATTTCAAAAATTATGTCTGTTTACATTTTCCTTTTTAAAAAATCTGAAAGCATGTTGTGTGCATTTATTTCATCATTTCCCTGTAATAGGGAATCATTTGTCAGATTTACCTTCTTTTTGTGCAAATCTTCCACAATACAAAAGTGGAGAGAGAAACATCTATCAAAAAACAGCAATGTCTGTAAAGAGGTGGAAGTTGATGGGCAGTGTAAGGGGCAGATTTGATTTCAGTTAACAACATTTAAATTATTCTTTGTAATTGACCACATTTCAACTTGCCAGAGCGCCTTTAACTTTCAGTTCTTTGTAAGGACAAAAGTTTTATGCAGAAATTGACCTATATTGCCATATTTTTTAATGTATATTTTAGTACAGAAATATTAGTAGCATCTTAATATATTATATACTGTAATTATGACGTAGTTTTATTTGTGTAGTTTCAAGGCAGATGCACTTTTTTCATGTACTGCATGAGCCAGTTGCCTTCAATGAGAACTGAAGTGACCTCTTTCTTTCAAAAACTATTTATTATAGTTGCAAGACCTACATATTATATTTCCATATGCAGTGCTGCTGGTTCCTAGAATATGCCAGCAGCAGGCTGTTTTCCTTTAGCTGTCATAATAGTTAATAGAAAACAAGTACTACTATGGGTTCATTAACCCAATAAGCAATAATGAAACTGGATAATAATGGGTTATACACTTAAAGCTGTGAGAGAAGGCTATGAAGGCTTAAATATGTTGGTTTGAATGTTTAGATACGAAGATTCTAGATATTGTAGTATAAAGGCATAAAAGACCCCACAGAAGAACAGCGAAAGTGTATTATACAAATGTTCCTGTTGGAACAAACATTTTTGAAGTGAAGAATCTAAACACTTCTCCATTTTTTTCCCAGTCATCAGCCCAACACCTCCAGATTTCCACTAGAATGTTTGAGAGTTTTCTTAAATTTTATGATTGTGTGTGTTTTCCAAGAACAAATATTTAGTTACCTTTTTTTCCTTTCTTATAAATTTAAGGAAGTTGAAAAGAGTAAGTGTAAAATTATTCAAATGAAGGAATGTAATGGATTAATCTTGGCCAAACACCAGGCACCTACTGGTCTCTTGCTCCCCTCCCTCAGCAGAACACAGGGAGAAAATAGGACGAAGAAAAGGCTTCTGTGTCAAGATAAGAGCAGATTAGTCATAGAAAAGTGAAAGCTGTGTGTAGAAATCTTCCCATCAACAACCAATGTCCAGCCCATGGGAAGCATGCACTGTGCTTCAGTACACATTGGAGTTTCTTCTGAAGACCCCATGCCTGCTGCTAAGGAGATATTCTGTTTTTTTGTAAGCTATATTGGGTACTCGACTCTTATCTCCTGCACATCTAATATAGCTTTTCTACCAAAATAGACTCTTAGTTGCAGATACCACTCCAGAGGTCAGATCCTTCTGGGTCAGTACATCTCAAAGGCACTAGAACCTATTTTTACGTCTGGGGTGTTTGTAACTCCAGGCTGCCAGTCCATCTCCTTCCTCACAGTCACCTGAAAGATCTTTCAAGTCCTTGGAATTCAAAATGCCCCAATTAAGCCTCTTCTTTTCTCGAGCTACCAATCTTTCTTTAGTAATATTTCCATGTAACAGTAAGCAGACATAAACAAAAGTTTTAGGAAAGCAGCCAAAACACTAATTTCACCATTTTACAACACATTTAACAGAAATGGCCTGTGAATTAAACAAATTTTTTTGTTATAATACAGATTTGCCAATAATATATAATAATTATATATTATTATACTTTTTATTTTTTAGTGTAACTTTTATGCTACAGTTTTATGACATATTGGCTAAAATCTGATGAGGTTTTAAATCTCTTCGGTCAACCTAAGCTGTTATTCGTTGATGCTGAAGTCAAAAAGAATCATTTCGAGACTTTCCTTTATGAAATTCAGTGCTTCCTTTTAAGTATCAAGTCTTTCAGAGATTTGAATAGAATTAGATACGTTTTTACTGTATTTTGCCTACTATTTTATACTGTGGAAAATGAGTCATGTCACTGGGAGAAGAGAGTTCATGGCACAGAAGCCTTCTTTACAGAAGCTCTTATACACCTCACAAGCCAACTGCAATGCCACACTACTTAGGCTGTTCCAGGTGCTTTGTAATTTGAGTGTACCAGGAAAACAAATCTCTAAGAACTCAGGGCACACTTGTGCTTCTTTTTAATGCTCAGGCATTACTCTACAATACTGTGTCTAGCTTTGGGCCCTCCGGTACAAGAAAGATAACAAATTCAAGCAAGCTCATTAACACCAGGATGAGTGAGTACTCACTTTCCCAGGGAGGTGAGGTTGAGGAATCCCAGATTTTGTAGCCCAGAGAGGATCATTTTGCAACCCCTTGATACTAACAGAGAGATCATTGGGAAGACAATGCCATGCTCTTCTCTGAAATACACGATAGAGTGGCCAGAGATAGCAGGCATAAATTGAGACAAGAGGAGTTCAGATGGAATGCAAAGAGAAACTCAGTGTTGAGGATGGTTAAGCAGTGGAATTGGTGGCCTGGAGGAATTTTTCCAAACACCACCCTTGGATGTTTTCAAGACCCAACAGGTTAAAGCCCTAAGGAACCTAGTGTGACCCCATAGCTGACCCTGAGTTCAGCAAGAAAATGCCTGTCACATAAATACTCCTATTAGGATGTTTCTCTGCATTTCATCTAAATCTATGTAAAACTGGGTTGGAAAAGTTACGAAACCTCATCCATTTGTAACATCAAAGGGTGCTGAAAAACTGAAAATAACTGCTCAGCTTTGTCCTGGTTCTAGAATGGAGAAAAAAAAAAAAAAAAGAAATAATGAAAAATATTACAGGGACGAAACAGCTTCAAGGAAAATTATAGGTTTGAACTCAGAGAAAAGTTTAAGGTGACCTTTTCATTCTTAGTGCTTGATTGCTCTTAGAAATACTGGATCTGGTGAGAGCATAAGAAGTACATTTCATAGTCCTTTCTCAGAGTTGTCTATGTCTGAATAATGTTTCAGAAATCCTATTTTAGATAGTTCTTGTTAGGTATATGCAATGTGAAAATAAATCATAATTGATATTTTAACTCTTTTTTATCTAAAATCTAGTAATTTTCCATCTACTAAGAGTAAATGCTATTGTAAGTTTCTATATAACAACAATTTTAAAAATTGTTTAAATTTAAAATGTAAATTATTAGAGTGTTCTGGGTTCTAACCCTTCTCCCTCAAAGGAGTGATCATCAAGAAGAATTAGATTATGTATGTTATTTTTACAAATCATATAAGAGTTAATGATATTCAGCTGTGGAAAACAATGGCCTCATGATCTGTCTTCTTGACTGTCATATGGTCCTCCTTTCTTACTTGCAGATAATGCAGCTTCCTAAAATTCTAAGCTATACAGTAGTTTGCTAGATAACAAGCAATAATGCTCTTTTTGGATAAAGTTTTCTGTTGTTTTGGCAAGCATCTAGGATCAGACAAGAATTGGAGCTGGTGTGTGAAGGCAACAATGGCCTATCATGTGATAGTGAGCCAGTGAGCTTAGTTTTCAGAGGTAAGCACAACCAGGTTTCTGATTAGAACATGAACTCCTGTGAAAAGAAAAGTTATGTTTTGGATTGTAATTTGGGAAAAGAAACAATTGTACTGTCATATCTTTCAAATCTGTAACATCATGTAACATCATCCAGGTTTGTGTTTGAGTAAGTACCATCCATGGCTAATATTGCATTATCTGTTAGATACTATCCACCTCCTTGCAGTTTCTTGAGCTTTACATCCATGACAACAGCTTCTTAGTCTGAGTGGGAAAGCTGGTTAGTTGAAAGTAAATGGCCTGATCAGAACTGGAACAAATGTAAACGGAAGAGGAATCACAGGTAGTAGTACTCTATCTCATGGAATGACGAGTATGCAAAGTAGGTGGTAGATTTTCTCAACTAGTAAGGACAGCTAGCCAGATGTTTTAAATTATTTTCCATGTAGTAATAATTCTGAGGGATTTTGTTTCATTTGTAAGAATAGTAAAATAATATCTTTCTTTATTCACAATTATATCCCATAGTCACGGCCCAATAAAGATAATAGTTATCTGAAAAATTTTTGAGGATTCTTCTACCACATTATGGTAGAATGGTGGAATGGAATACCACAGCCATTTATTGCCTATATTGTACAAATAACACTTATGCAATAAAATTATGCCGTCTATTCTCAGAAACTTCATAAAATAATAAAATAAGAATATATTTAATTAACCATCCTTTAAAAAATTACCATAATTCTAAAACTCTTTAAAATGGATTTATGTATAGAATATACACATAGAAATGAGAAACTGGGAAACTATCAAAGATGCTAATGTTTGGTACCAGGTTAGTTATCGATTATTTTCTCTGAGACTGAGGCTTGTAGGAATATCTGAATGTACCATGATATAGAATTTGCAGGTAGTTATATCCTTTAATTATTTGGAAGTTGGAGTACAATAATTCTTTTCCCACTGGAATTTTGTTCTCAAACTACAGCTCTTGCAACCTGCAGAATAAAGCAGATTTTAAGGTGGGTTTGACATAAAATACGATATCTGTATGCAATGACCTATGCTGTTTGATTTTTACAAAATGAAACACGTTTTGATCACACATATGAATTATGAAATTATATGGTTCTCATCTGTCTCAGCTATTGCCCTGATAGTTGCAGTCATCTGGCTGCTGTCACCATTGTTGCAATGATTCAAAGAGATTTTGTCAACAGCAGTCTGAAAGGAGAGAAATCTGCCTCAAAAAACTCTCATCTCTAATCTGTATTTGTTCACACTGAGGATTCTGGAGGGAAGAAGAACTTGTGAAGGACAATGAGTACCAGGAAGATCATAAAATCATAGAAACACCAAAGTTGGAAAAAACCTCCAAGATCATCCAGTCCAAACATCCACTTATCTCCAATATTTCTCCACTAAACCATGCCCCTTATTACCAAATCTAAACATTTCTTGAACACCTCCAGGGACAATGACTCAACCATCTTCCTGGACAGCCCATTCCAGGACCTGGCCATTCTTTTGGAGAAGAACTTTTTCCTAATATCCAATCTGAATCTTCCCTGGTGCAACTTGAGGCCTTTACTTCTTGTCCTGTCACTGTAACCTGGGACAAGAGGCCAACCCCTATCTCACAACAACCTCCTTTTGGGCTGTTGTGGAGGTCTGTCCTGAGCCTCCACTTCTCCAGAGATGGAACTTATTTCATGCACATCTGATATATTTTGCTACCTTTTGCGAAGATTTTGAGTTCTTCTAGTGAAAACAAACAAACAAACAAACAAACAAACAAAAAACAACTCTAAAAGTAGAAAAGAAATCAATAAGACAAACGGACTGAAAAAAATGAATAACTCTAAAACAGGTGAAGCCAATGATCAAAATACATGTGGGTCATCTGAAGTAAACGCATTTAATCTCTATACTGTATTATTACTTTTTTTTTTTTTTTTTCCTAGCCCTTTCTGGATCATCTACACCTATAAGAAAAGCAATAGCTGCAGATAATAATCATGCTGCCAGCTGAGGTATCGTACCTGGGATTAGCCAGGGCTTAGGAGCAGGACAAGGTCATTGCCAGGGCTCCCCAATTACCTGTACTATCACTACCTTTTCTAAAGTGTCAAAAAGTGACAAGTTTTTGAAGACTAAATCCAGCAGCAGCTTCTGGATGTGTTAGTGGTAAATGAGTGACACTGAGTTGTAGAGTTTGATGTTTGTCAAGATATGTTCACAATGATGTTGACTTTCGTTTCCAGTATAAGCTATCATAAAAAAGATTTGCACCTTTAAACTGTGTTGCTAAATGTCTGACCCTGAAAAGGGAGATGGATTAAATAAACATAATGACAAATTCCCACCGTTTGGTATGAGTATTAATTGTTATTAAATTAAATGTTTAGTAGTTTTGTTTCATTTCTTTTTATTTTACAGATTTTTACAGAATTACAGATAAATTTACTTTCAATAAAGTGCATTTTTGGGGGGGGTAAGTTAAGCTGTCAAAGTGCTGCTCTGGTTTGCTTCCTAGCAATGCTTTTCAACATATATGCAATAATATTCAGTGAGTGGAAAGCACTGTGTAACCAGAGGGCTCACAAGCTGAATGTTATTTGTTTACTCTTTAGCATAATTTGATTCCTGCTTCCCCGATAAACAAAAAATGTCTTGATAATTCTCTCTGTCTTGGGGGCAGGGAGGGTAGAAGGGGACGAAAAGAAGAGTTTGAATAAAATATGGCAGTTTCAGAATTGAAATACACAAGATCTTCTAGAATTTGGCTCAAAACTCTTAAGGAAGTTATAGACTACCTTATCAGTATACCATGGTACTCTTTTTTTCCAGAAATTGCATTTATTTCTCATTATTTATTTGGCATATGGTCTACATATCCTTACCTATCCTTAAGTCTCAGATTATGGAAAGATTCTAATGAAATTCACCTCTTTCTGAGGGTCAGTGCTTCAATCTGGCTGCTCATCTTCAATAGCAAATGAATTTACTTCAGGGCACAGGGTTCTCTGGTCACTATGGCAAACATTTCAGTCTCAAGCAGTCTCAGCTTCCTCCAGAGTGGGATGTCATCAGGCGGTAGTGAACCAGTGTGAAGAATAGTTGTGGAAACTAAGGTCACTTTTTACAGGTATCGAGGTTTTCTAAAGCATGAGAAGAAGCACAATTCTGCAGATTCAGCAGCCAGTTTGGCAACACCCACAAGAAAACAGAGAAATATATACAACAAAAGTAGTATTAGTAAGCTAAAACCAAACTGAAGCTTATTTAAATAGTATTAAGAATTATTATACTAAGTTGTGATGTCATTTACTCACAGTCTTTCAGAAAGCCTATGTCAGTGCTGACTTCTGCCCACTCCAGGCCTTGTTTTCCTGTGTTCAAAACACTGCATTTCAGAAAATATGATAGAGTGTATCAAAAGGACTGCCATTAACAAAATGCTAGAATGCATGTCTTGCAAAGATTTAAACTGACACATAAAATAAAATTCTCACCCTCTGTTTAGTCCTTTGGTATTGATACCTTTTGAAAATAGCAGGCATTTAGTTGGTTCTCATGAAAATAATTTTATTGTAAAAAGGACCTGCTGTGAATACATTCTTGAAGATATATAGCAGATATTAAGAACTTTGAAATAACAGTACATCTGACCTATTTAGTATGACTTGTTGGGCATGATGTGTGTATTTGGGAAAAAAAAATCTATTTCAGTTAATTTTACAAGCGAGTTTTCTTTGTGACCTACAAGAAAGCTTTTTCAAGTGAATTTTTAATCCTAGACTTGATAGGAGACTTCTGACTCACTGGGATTTCACCTTTGGTATTTCTACTGGTGAGCAACAGAAAAACCCAGTTTCAAGTAAGAAGGAATAATATGCCAGTTCTGCTAATTATGGCTTCTAACCAGATGCAGCCAGTCAGAAGAAAAATCTGAATGGAGGTATATCTACTTGGCCTACATCCTCTCATTAGAAAATTAGTCACAGGCGAGTTTGCACATTCCCATGTAATCATCAAAAGGTACAGTTGTACCACTGTATATTAGAAAAGTCAAAAGTTAAAAAATTAAACTATGTTACTATGCCAGTATCTTCCTGTTGTCAAAATCTAAGTTAATACTTAAAGAGCTGGTTTTCAGAGTTACCATACTCCCAGAGCTTATTACTTGAACTCTTCTGCTGATGGGTTCAGCACTCAGATCCAGATTCAGGTGTACAGAATTTGAGCTTCTGCTTTCTTGACAGCAATTCTGTCTGGCTCAAGTTCCTGTGTTCTTGAGGATCTCCTAGATGCTCTCCACATTAGGAAATGTGTGTACCTTTTAAGCTGTGCTGAGATTTTCCTGAGAGCAACAATATTTTCCATACACAGATCTGGGTAACAAGAAAGAAAAAATACAGGATTTTTACTTGCACTTTCTTGCCTCTTTACTCTCAGATAGTTTAATAATTTACTATGAATTTACTGTACTGCTAACAGATTCCTTGTGTGTCTTGTTTCTCATCGTCTGAGTTATTCATTCTTTAAAATACAAAGATGAGACGTTCTCTGAGGGAAGAGAATGTGCTTTACATTTATTCCTTATTCTTTTCCCTACGATTTCTCCCAAACGCTCTAAAATTTATCTGGTCCTGACTGAAATGGTTCTAGAACTTTGTTGACCTTAGACCAAATAAGAGTGTATTTTCAGGAGACCTGGGACTAGAGGCACACAGCTTGAAGACATCTACTTTCTGCCTTTCTCTGAGGTATTTTTACTCCAGGTAACTTTTTTTTCTAGGAACTATATTGTTCTGCCATTAGCGATATTATTCAAGGTTGGCATAAAAACAGATGTCTGGTCCAAAAAGCTTTTAGAAGATGTGTCTGCCCTCAGTTCTCACTAGCTTTTGCATTTTTTATTTCTTTAAACACACACAGATCATTGCGTGTACTTCATTTTATAGTTCATTAGGTCCATGTGCACCAGCTATCTCTTTTGTGGAAACTTGCATGTCAGTGTATGTAGGTGAAATTTACAAAACAAATAAATATTCACCAAATCAGAGAATGTCATAAGCCACAGAGATGTCAAAAGGCTCTGAATACTTGGCCTGAATATCAGTGGCCTTTAGCCTCAGCTAACATAGGCATGGGTATTTGCTTAATAGTTCTATAAGAAAGTAAGCTAATGATGCATTTGGTAAAGCTGTAATCAGTTGATATCTAACAAACTCAACAGAATGCATAAAAGATTAAAATATTTATATAACTCAACTATGCTTAAGTACTTCTTCAATTGTCTTCAAAGGATTTATGTGCAGGTGTTCTGTTGTACAGGTAAAAAAAAAAAACACTTCCTACTACACAGTGATCATTTTTTTAAAGCTTGTTCACCACTACAGTTTCCATAAAACCTGAGATGCTTACATTAAACAATAAACACAATACCCAGCTCAATCTTCATCATATTGACAACAAACCATGATGCTACAAAACTATGAGTACCTCCTCTTTCTTACAGCACAGCAAGAGTTTTGACCAGGAATGAGCAAGTTCTTGATTGTTTGACTTTGGATCCAGGTTTAGACTTTAAAGGTCAAATTTAATCCAAAGCCAACTTAAATGAGTTTCTCATGATTTCCCGAATCTTTTTTCCTTTTCCTTCTCCTTCTTCTTTTTTTTTTTTTAAACAACTTGGATGTTTCATTTCAGCAATTATTGAGTGAACGAATCAAACAGTATGAAAGAAAGAGAAATCAGAATCCCTGAAAAGTTGTGCTCAAACTGAAAAAGTAAAATAGTGGTTTATACTGATAACAAGAATTCTAAAATGGTGTGTGAAATCACCACGGTACGAAGAAGCATACTGAGGTGTGTACAGGCAGACAGTAATATCAATGTAATAAGTAGCTTTTTTATTTTTTAGCCTGTTTTTTTTTTTTTCTTTCTTAGTTGTACTTTTCTTTTTAATGATTTTAGAGCAGTTAGATTCTGTCCTTGTGGAAAGGGCACAATTTTCACATCTTTTTTCATTTGGGTTTATGTAAGCTGACATTTACAGTGCCATTTCTCTCACTCTTAGCTATTTAAAGGCGCTTGCCCAAAGAATCCTTTTGGGAACTGGCTTTCTAGACTCGGGGCTGATGTTGCTTTCTGGGTGAAACCTTCTAACCTCTTCAAAGAAAAGACAGGTTTGACCCCAAAGCCCTTATTTATAACAACCAGTCACAAGGTGACCATCCTGCATGACCTGTGGAATATACTACGCACTATTTTTAGACACCGTAGAATGCACTCAAGGGCAAATGACATGGTCCATGATTAACAAAGAATTCCTGCAGAAATATTATTCAATATTAAGCTGCATAAATGGACCCAAGGAAAAGAAAAGACATAAAATGGTACACAGAGTCTGAAATAGTGTGCAATTTCTTCTTGGACATCTTGAATTTTTAATTTTTTTTCCCTCTAGCTAAACAAAAGCAGAGCTAAATTAAGGGTTAAACTAAATGCTTTTGTTTTAAAATTATAAACACGTGTGTGTGTGTATGTGCATGCATGTAGCAATCTTAAATATCCAGTATTACATATACTGAAATTTCATGAATATCTAAATATACTTCTTGTAATTTGAGTTTTAGTTTTCCACAGAGAATGGTCATTCATATGTAGAAAGTGACTGATAATAGATTTAAACAAAAAATTACACACCAAAACTTAGTGGTCCAAATGAAATTGAGCGCAGAAGCATAAAGAGAATAAATAAAAGAGAATAAATGATGACAAAAAAAGCTTTCTGTTTAGCCACAAATGGGTTGAAAAGTTTCTCTGTAAATAGTTCATAGAAACACGTGTTTAACAGACAGCAAGACTTAGGAGTCTAAGAACACAGGAAAGGACATGAAACAAGCTCAATATTCAAACACAGCTTTTTCTTGTCTTCGGCAAATCACTTAACCAGTAGAATTCACATACCTTAATAATTGGATAAATGTTAGACAAGTGTACTAATTTTTTTTTTTTTTTCCAAGAGATTGTAGAAATTCCAAATTATATGTAGAGTCTTCGGGTACTATAAGTATTAAGCAATACTTTGATGATCAAATGCAATGCTATGTGGCTATTTAATACAAGGAAGGAAACAACACTACATTTAATTGCCACTAGTTTGTTGTTGTTTCCATTTTATATATTCATGTTTGAGAATCAATATTCAGTAATAAAATACATTTCTTATATTGAAATGTGGCATTAGCATCCAAAACCAAGAAACTTGGTAAGTTTTCTTTTTCTGTACAAACTTGTGCACGTACTAAGTGTGTGTGTACAAATTATCCATAATACAGACACAACTTCATAGATAAAAATTGCTATTTTTAGGTAGAATAAATGCATGAATGCATGCTTCGGGATGTAAGTTAAATGTACATGAGAAGAAGGGAAAATCTTAAGATTTCAGAAGTCTACCCAATAGATTTAAAAGCCATTATGTCCATATTTGTCATCCTCTGCATGTACTTCCAGTTTTGTGACTTTTATTAGTTATTCTTCCCTCAACTGAAAATGGTTTTTTTTTTTTGGTGGTTTTTTGTTTTTGTTTTTGTTTCTGTTTTTCTCTTTCTGGAAATTTTCAGTTACATTGGCCTGTCCCTTCAGATCTCATTGCGTAAATAGGTTCAGTTCTGTTTTTCCTATGGCAAAGCAAGAAAGAATGGTGCTGATTCACTCTTTCCTCTGAATCAATATTATGCTCATTAGTATGCTAGAAGTGAAAGTATTCTTTTTAAGGAGGTCAAAACTGGATTCTGATTGTTTCTGACTTAAGGAATTCTTGATGTCTTTGGGATGTGGAGGACTGTGTCTCAAAGAGAGATTAAAATTTGGTCATAACTTTCTGCTGCTCTACATTACCCTTATGGTATCCATTAGCTGTGGTGCTCTGTTCTAAAGCACTGCTATTGCAGGCATTTTCTCATATGCATCTGTTAAGGTTCACCCTTAGAAAAGCCTAGAAATGCCTTTATTTCCTGGTACTTGTAGCGTTAGATTTTTTTCCCCAGTTGTAATTCACTAAAAGTCAAGCACCACTTTGCAAGAGTAAAGGAAGTAGTGAAATAATCACATTTTTAGAGGGCATGATTTTTCAACATTTATTCACTCTTCCAAATTTAATCACTTTATATGGGTTACCCTCTAGGAAACAGCTTTTTTTTTTTTTTTTTTTTAAATCTGGCAACATTTAGAGATAGTGGAATGGAAAAAATAGTGTTGTTCTGTGCATTTATTACAGTACTCTAAGACCTTATTAATTCTTGCCTTCCTCCTCAAAAACAGTGAAAAGCTACCTCGTCCATGTGAACCAAACCTTTCTTTACCCTGAAGATTTCTTCTTTTGCAAATTGTTTTTCATTTTTGATGAGGACATAATTTTTGATGGGCATATCATATTAAACTAATGTACACTGTCATAAATGTGGGAAGGTATAAATGCAGAAGACAGAATTTGAGAAAAGTATGCAGTGAGCAGCATCTTCCATCTTCTAAAAAGAATTTCATGAGAATGATAACAAAGCATAAGATGCTGTTTTCTCCCTTTTCTCGCTGCTTTGTTACCACTCTGGATACAGCTTAGAAAATAAACCACAGCAAATAGTTTTCAGTCTCTCTGCACATGTGCAAGTGTGGTCTCAAAAGCTAGCAAGATATCAATATGCACAGTGTGTAAGCAGGAAAACTGTGAAAAATACATGGTAAAGCCATTGCACATGTCAGTAATGCAGTGGGCTTGTGAATGTCACACATAGCCTGAAAAAGGGGATAACAATGAGAAAGGGTTCACGGAGGAGACAAGAAAGCAGGTCAGCATTTGGAAAAACTTAGTGATAAGGATACAAATAGATTATAATTCTTCTGACTGGAGAATTACTTTCCCAAGAGAAAATAACTTGTGATTTTTTTGTTGCTGTACTTTTGCATGAGAACAAGGTAACAGTCAGTGAAATTGATTTTGAAGCAAATGATGTAAATGGAGTAAACATCTAGGCAAGTATCAAAATTATCCTCATGGTGTTTAAAAAGATGCAAAAAGGTTTTGTAAAGCTTGGCATTTTCATGTTCAAGCCAGATACCAGCTTGAAAGGTGAGTGTCATTCTGTGGCTGAACTCTCACACCTTCACTTAAATCAATGATTGTTCAATGACTGATGTCACTTCGAGGGACAGAAAACAGGGCTAAATAAACTTCTTGTGTAATCTGGCGTGACAACATCTACATTCTCTTCTTGAAAACCCTCTGCTGTGGTAAACAAAGTTTCTGAAGATTGTGTTTTATTCTAATGGCTTCCCTGAGGTACAAGGAGTAGGATGAATATACTGTTTGAAGATAGAACTTCACTCTGCATGCTTAGAACACAGAAACTGAGAAATCCTCGGTTCTCCATTATTATTTCAGTTGCCTCTCTATACTGCTGAAATTACTGCAACATGTTTTTTTCAGTAAATACAGGATTAAGCTGAAAAGCCACATCACTGTTTAAAAATGTGAGGCAGAAAATTCCCCTCAAGAGTTATAGGAAATATACCATAGAAATGTTTAATAATTTCTGTTTAGATTCAAGAATGGTACAGGCAGAGAAGAGATTGTGTTCTGCAAGGTATTTTATTCATTCTTGTCTGTGAAGTGGAGGCAGAAACAATAGAATCTGTGGATCATTCATTTTAAATACACAGAGTTAAAGTAAAAATACTGCAAGTTTATATGAAAGGTGCTCTAAATTTGTTAAAAATATTAGTTGATCCACATCAAAATCCAACCCTTGGAGAACAGCCAAAATTTTGGTGCAACACGTTAGCATGGGCCTAAGGTGCAGTAAAGGAGAGTTTTAACATCCCCTTTTCACTCTTCGAATTAGGGCAATTAATCCAGTTTTAGGCAGAGGACTGGATGCTCTGATGAAATTTGTCTTCCATCATAAACAATCCTTGAGGAACTAAAAGAGAAAGCAGTCCTACCAGACCACAAAATAATTGTCCGTTTGTGCATAGTGCCGGATTGCTCACTGTGCAGGGGTTTCACCGAGGAAACTGGCTCAGCTCCTTGCAAGATCCAACCTCCTGCAGGATCAGGCTCCCTGTGCTTAGAACTAATCTTTGCAAGCACTTCTTACAACGTTTCTCAGGGTGACAATGCGGTAAAAAAAATCACAGCCAGCAGTTATATTTTGCATATGATTCTGGGGAGCTGCTAATGAGCTACACAATTTATCTTCAGAAGAGGAAAAAAAAAAAAAAAAGAAAAAAAAAAGGAAAAAAAGGCTTATGAAACATTTTTGGCAGCTCCTTCAAACTATTTCAGAAAAATGCAAGGAAAGGTTAAATGCCTTAAAATGGGTATTTTTGACATTTGCCCTTTTATCTCGCTGAAATTCTACCAACAGCTTTTTCATGTTTTTAACCTCATATGTCAACCGTGCAGTGGGAAGGAAAAAAGCGACAAACTCGAGTTACAGCAGAGCCGCAGTCATCCGAGCAGCCGCTGTTTGGAAGGGGAATGCAGGTCTGGAGTCCCTGGGAGGTGGAATAAGGCAGTGTTCCTCCTGCTGTCGGCTACAAGCTGGCCGTGGTACTCGGTGTTTTCCTTAAGTGCGATTTCAGCGAGGTCTGTGTTCTGTCTGCGCTGATGTATCTCAGCGCAAACAGCTCACTGTTAGCCATTATGTACCTATTAGCACTGATTACTTTCTGATAGCTCCTCGCCAGTTGGTTTCACTCACTTTGACAGATTTGGTGCTTTGTTTAACCTTTAAACTAGTGGGGCAATAACACTGCTGACAGAATTGGAGAAATAATTAAGGAAAACTTAGCCAAGGCATAAGAAAACAACTGTAACAAGACAGGTCTTTCTGGTGGTTTGAGGAGTTCTCAGAGGACACACAGGAAGGGGATGGAGCACCCACTGCAATACTGATATGGCATAATTATGGCTATTTCCGACTTAGTCTACAGGAATGCTGTTCAGAGAGATTTGCTTTTCTAATCTTTTTTTTCTTTTTCTTTTTTGTGGTACATAGTGCCTAGCCAGGAAATAATTTGTTTCTGCACTTGTTACAGAATGTATAACTGCAATGAGAAGACCAATAGTTTAAAGAGAGCATTCCTGGTTTGATTTATAAGGGGAAAAGGAAAACTCAACATCTTAGAGCACTATCTGTAAAGCTGCTTGAAGAAATGATGTGAAGTTAAAATCACACATTGTATCTCCTAGTGTCACAAACTATCTTGAACATTACCATATATGAAAATGAACAGAAAATAAAAGTAACATCCTTTTCCATTGAACTCTCCACCCACCGAATTTATTTACTTGTGTTCATTAGTTTGTTGGATGAAAAGCCTTTGGGTGAAATTTATTCCATTTCCACTAAAACTTTACAAGGAACCACGGTGAGAAGTCTCAAGCAGGAGTGAAATGCCCATGGATCAATGAGGTTATTAATGCCTTGGCCACACACAAGGAGCATCACCCAGACTGCCTCCTCAGCTAGGAGGTTATTGTATTACTGCAAGCAGGCAGTTTGCATCATTGCACCAAACTGCAATCTGCAGCCACTGCGCAGCTGCATCCTGAAGAGCTGCAAGGGTAAAAGCTTGTGATAGAAACACAGTGTGCTTGCTTGCTCACCACTGCACAGCCATCTCGCTGCATTTTATCACAGGTTGGAGGATCAACATCCTCATCATGCTAAGGATGATCTGAAAAAACTGCAATACTAGGGCTGTTGTGGTCCTTGTGGGATGCAGGGCTCAGAGGCTGGGTGGTGAGCACAGGTTGCAGGTGAGCATATTGGCTATTTCTGTCAGACTCCTTTTACTCATCACAAGCTTGGTGGTTTCCTCTCATCATTAGGAGCTTTCTTTTTGTTTGGGTGAGTATTTAGCATAGCCAGAGGAAAAAATAAATAGATAGGGAAATATGGCTGTTAGTCTCCACTAATGCAGAGAACATTCCCAGTAACTGCTGTGCACTTCAGCCACTTGAAAGAGGACCATCTACTTTGAATCTTACAAATGAGTTTCCACATTGCCACTCTTTTACTGAGAGAGATTCAACCTGTTTTGGAAGAAATATAGTTCTTTCTTTTATGATCAGCATATGTTCAGGTTTATGATCAGCATAATTTTCACAAAAGCCTGGTGAAGAGGCAGAGTCCTGAAAGGCAGCCTGGTATTCTGCATCAATTACAGCTCACGAAATCTGGGTCCATATAGTCTGTACTAGATAGGAGACATCAAACAGAAATGCATTTAGGAAATGTTTGAGTCTGAGTCTTTTTTTGTGTGTACATTTAAATAGCTTGCTTAAAAATGGATCTGGTCCTAACATTTTCATCTTCCTATCAGCCCAATTTGGGATGTAAATCATGGAGCTTGAGAAGCATACTTCACTGCTGCATGCAGACAATTAAAATCCAAATAATATTCTGATACAGTAGCCAAAAGAGTCTGCCTGATCATTAATAATTGAAGAGTTTGTAAGTCATTAAAATATAATACATTCATTATTTTCCTCAGGTTGACTAGTTCATTATAGGATGTGATGTATTTATGATTTGTATCCTTTCTTGCTTTACTAGTACTTTCTTTGACCATGATTGTAACTAAAATAGGCTACTTATCCTTTTTGTCAGATGTAAGATACTGACATCAAGCAAGTAGTGCAGTTGTCTCTTAATTAAGTGTTGTAACCAGTCTAATTTAGTGTCCTTTCATCAGTCATTTATCATCACTTTTACTGCTCATAGTATTACTTCTTATGCTAATTGCCAACTGTAATGCTTCTAAACTACATAACTGCATAAATATTTCCTGGGAGAAGAGTTCAGCCTTTCTCGCTGTCATTGGAAAAAATCCTGCAAAATCTGAAGTAATGTGATTTGTCCATGGCCAGGTAAACACAGCACATTTTGTGGTTCCCGTGCTTTGACAGCTTCAATGATTGGGAAAATCTAGAGGAAGGAAATATTACAGATAAAACAACCCTGGTGTCAATACAGATGGAAAGCCTGACCTCTCCTGTCATTCTTTTACCACATGTGAATTTTTTTAAGATGATCCGGAAGCTGGAAAAGCTTTTGGCATCACATTTTTTTGCCCCTCTGCATTAAGGTCCCTTGACAAATATGACATCATGTAAAGGAAATGAGAGTGATGTTTCCCCTACTACAGTATGCGAATTTGAAATCATCTTTATCTCATTGTAAAGTGTACAGCATGCTTGATACCTCAAGAGGGTGTGCTTATAATGAGGGTAGGGATAAACATATCAAGAACTGTGTTAATTAGGGGATTACAAAGCAGTTCTTGCAACAGAAAGCGGGAATATGCAGAAACCACATACAGAACTGTTTTAAAGAGAGCCCGATTATAAAAGATGCAGGTGCTATGGCTTGTGGTGAAAAATAACAGTATTTATTTTGATAGAGCAGATCAGCAGTATTGCAGGAATAAATGGAATTGGGTCATTATATGTAAACAGAAATCTCCTTCTCTAACTGCAAGAATGGAGCACTTATACATGAATTCATAAACCCTGGACCAAATGGATTGGTTAGAGATCAGCAGCCACATGAATTTCTCAGTAAATGTCTCTCACCCCATTGCCACTTTTTTCAGTACTCCATATGCTAGATTGCAAACTACAGATTTAGTCCTTTTGCCCAAAGGCATCCGAACCTGTGAAAAGCCTAGCTGAAGCACTGTCTATTGTTCATTGACAACTTGTCAATTTACTTCCAGGCAAAATAACTCATAAACATGATAAGTAAGGCAGATAAAACAAGAATTCTTTCACACTTTGCAACTTTACTGCAAAAAAGCCTTATTTTTCATAAATGTGTGAAATCTCCCCTCAGAATTGTGACTGTGCATTGAACTTTAAAACTGTGTGGAAACCACACATGCATTGCATGATTCCTATCTATAATAAGATGAATGTTAAATATTAAAGACGTATTAAAAGTGATAAAATATAAGATATTCAAAGGCTCAACAACATTCTCCTATCACTAGCTGTTTTTCCTGAGTTAATAAAAGTTCATTTTAGGGAAAACACTCCAAAAGACAAATGTTTGAATATCACTCTCTAAACTGGCATTTGTCTCTTCCTTTAATGCTTATTGTATAAATCTTTCAATTTCTGGAAGCATATAAAAATCCTTTACTTCATAGCGAGCGGCAAAAAGCATTAAACAGAAATCAATGACTTGCCAATTTAAAATATGTCCTTACAGTTTGTCTTCCCCATGTTCAATAACGATGATGATACTTTTCACAAAAGATACTTAAATGATTAATTTTTTATGCAGTGCCATACAGACAATTCTGCAAGCATACATTCAGCATTTAGATGACTGCATATTTGGGAAAGCAGATTAGTTATTAGCAAGAATTTTGGAACCAGTTTCAAAAAGCAGTAACAGAAATGAGCCATTAGGCTGAGACCATGTTTATAATGCTGAAAATACTACTTTTTTCCTTTTTCTTCCTTTCTTTTTTTTTTTTTTTTCCTCCTCCCTAAAGACAGCTAACCATCTCCTCTTCCCTTTTTGTTGAATTTCATTCTGTTTCCCAATCTGTGCTGTATATCGGAGCCCATGTGAGGCAGAGCCTGCAGCACACTGCGGTGCTATAAGGGCACTGCCACAACAGTGTCAACAAATACTGTAAAGTGAGCGATTAAAGATGGAAAATTGAGTCACCCACTGCATAATGGGTTTCAGGCTACTGCTGGCCTGGGAAAATAGCATTCTCATGGCTGATGGCACGTCCTACTCAGGTAATGCAGAGGCTGTGGTGGTCCTAGCTAATTGGCTGAGTGGTGAAATGGACAAGTTGGTTTCTGGATGTTTTCTATAAATGTTGCTGCATCAAGTGGTCTTTGGGAGACAGGTCAGAAAGAATTTTGTGCTGAATTTCTGCTTTTCTAGCAACCAGAGCCCAGGGACTAAAACACTTTCTTATGTTTTCCTTGTTTTCTGACTACATTCTTTCACCTGTGACCATGAAATATCTCCAGCATTAAACTTTTATTTCAAGTAAGGAACTGGAGTTACCAACATTAAAAATGCAAACAAATATTTGTGAAACATTTTCTCTTAATCCAGTCATAAAAAAAGACTCCAACTTTAAAAACAGTATTTGCATTATGCATATCTTATTAATATTAGATGACTCTTTGCCACTTATAATTAGAAGAAAAAAGGAAAACAGAATTATGAATATATCATAATCTATTGATTCATTACTGAAATTCACTTTCTGTTTACACATCCTTTCAGGTTTTTATTACGCATTCATTTTAACCAATTACAGCTATAATTATAATTTACACAGCATAGTTAATACCTTGTTTTCAGTTTAATCTTTGGGTGGTATATATCATTTGCCGTTGTTTTTTGAAGTGCTTTATTTCACTACCATAGAAAGAATGGAAGAGCAATTTTTGGGAGCTGTGCTTCTAATAACTCTGATATATAATATGTATAAAACTGTGGAGTGATCTGAAGTTTAATGTTCTCTAATGTACAAACACCCACACATATTACATTCTGCATATATATATTCACAAACACACCTGAATTATATAGTCATAATACTCTTCACTTCCATATTACAATACACAGAAAGTGTCTTTTTTTTCTCCTTAAAAAGTAGGAATCAGACTCAAAACCACAGCATTGTGAAAAATTACAAACCCTCTAAAGATAATCCTGTTTGTCCATTACAGGCACTGAAGTTACTGCTGACAAAAGTGCCAAACTCCTCAGAGTATGCAGGACCATCTTCCTGAGCATCCTTTTCTCCACATACCCTTTTACCAAGCTATTTTCTTTCTGCTTCTAGTAATAACTATTCAAAGGATTTGAACATAGCACTTGGAACCCGAGCAAAATATTGCATATCCAAAGACAGTAACAAAGTAAGAAAGAAGACAAGTTTTAATTAGTTTGTGTCAGAGCTAAGGCAACAGTTCATGAAAGGGCACTGAACTTTATACTTATGACACTTATTGATCACAGATCATCCCCTCCGTGCTGACGTACACACAAGTAAGTTAAATACTGTTAATTCACAGATTGCACCAGCAGTCCTTGAGATATCATTCTGCATGGAACTGAGCTTATTTTTCTGCACTATCCTCCTGCCACTCTCATTGAAAACAAGTGACATCAGTGGGAACATCTTTACCGAACTATTTATATGTGATCATGAGCAATAGTTCTTTTCTTCTATTGATAAAAAGTGGTGGATTGTTTTTCAACCATCCCTCTCTTTTCACAAGTGATTAAAATACTGAACATTGCCATGGGCAAGTTGTAAATGAAAGAACACAATATATCTGTGAAAAATGGGAAACAGGCAGACTAATTTTATTTCAGAACTACTAAAAGGATCATTGATTCCCTCAAAAAAACACAAATGAATTTGAAAAACACTTGGTCATTAAGAGAATCTGGATGTTGAGATATTTTTTGAATACTTTATTAGCATCCTAAATGACTGCATATTCTTTGAATGACTGGAAACTGCAAAATAAATGGGCAAGTTAATACTGCTCTTTTGTATAAGATAAAGAATAATATGACTTTTAATTAAAAGTAGTTGATTTGACATTTATACTATACCAGTTCAGAAAAGAAATGCAAGAACTATGATTTAAAAAATGTAATATTGATGACATTATTTCTTTTTCCCTTTTAGTTCTGCTTCTCAGTGCCATTCCATAATGCCACACTGTTTAAAAAAGGTTTCACTTTTGCACAAAATGCACTCCTTAATGTGATGAAAAATACAGTTCATTTAATTTATAATTTTTTATCAGTTCAGGTGAGGGAAATTAGACTATGTACCAAAATATTCTGTTGATAGCAGCTGTTGGATAATTTCTATCAAAAAGGGAAGAGATGGATGGAACCAAAGTCCTATTATTTTCTTTCTGATATGAATGCACTAGTAATATGAAGTAATGAGACCTTTCAGCACTTTGGCTCTACAGCATCAAGAAAAAGTTACAGCAACAGTGTTTTAAAAATTGTCCAAAGTGGATGCTACCTTGGAAATAGGAAAGAGAAGAGGTGTATCTGGAAGATGCAGAACCAAATTTCACCACCGGTGTGAGAGGCTGGAAGTCTTTTGAAGCCATTATAGCTGTGCAAGTCAATGTCACCACAGAGTTCCTCCTGGATTATCAAAACTTATTCTGCATCTTTCTAATACTTCTGCAATGGGAGTACAGGCAGATAAAAACATTTGAGTTTATTACCAGAATTATTGCTTTGTACACTGTCTTTTGGTGTTGTAATTTAATTCAGTAAATCAAACTGCTTTCTTGTAACTCCCAGTATGAACTGTGTGATAACTGACAGCTTAAACTGGGCTTGGTGTTCTGTAGGAAATATCAGTCTAACAGGAACAGGAACATTTCAGAAGAAACTTGTTTATAAGAATTCCAGGTAATTTTAAGAAGTAGCCATCAACATTATTTTTGTTCAGGATATTGATAACATTGTCTGGAAACTGAATCTCAGAACAAATACTTTGAAAACACTCATTCTTTTATATACTCTGAAAGTAATGCCTTGTCTTTTATGATGATAGCCCACAAACTCAGAGGCAGATGCTGGAATTATATCAGTAGAAGTTGAACCCTCCCACCAGTATCCTGTTACATTTTGTTGCTGTATGACACATGGCAGCAGAGGGGCAGTCTGACAGAATGGTATCTGACTTGGAAGTGCAGGTGAAGCAAAGGTGTGTCACTGAATTCCTCCACGTGGAATAAATGGCATACACTAACATTCAACAACAACTAATTGACAGTTGCTGAACATTTATGGAGACCACTCAGTGGATGTGAGCACAGTGAAGCAATGGCTAGTGTGTTGCAGCAATGGTGACAGTGATGTGGAAGACAAACCACGTTCTGGACGGCCATACACAGCTGTCACACCATAAAATGAAGAGTTTCTCAATCAGCTGATCCATACAAATTGGTGGATTACGACTAGGGAACTGTGTACAGAGCTGAACATCAGCCCTTCAGTGCATTGAAAATGACTGTGGAAACACTGAAATATTGCAAAGTTTGCACTGGATGGGTCTCATTAATGCTTACACAGGAATAGAAAGATACAAGTTTGTTGGATACTTTTGAGCACGTGCAAGGCTGAAGGTGACAGTTTCCTGGATCACACTGTTACCAGTGAGGAGATATGGTGTCACCACTACAAGCCAGAGTCGAAACAGTAGTCCGCGGAGTGATGACATGTGAATTTCCCATTGAAGAAAGTTCAAGATGCAGCAGCCCTCAAGGAATAAAGAGATATTCACAGTTTTGGGATAGAAAATTCTAGAGTTGGTCTAGTCAACACTGTGACAGGACCTTCTCCACTTAACTCAATGTTGGCGAAGACAAAAGGCAAGATACATCTCTGCAGTGACAGTAATTGAGTAAAGAGTGATGAGAAATGGGGAGAAAAGGAGCCCAGTTTTACCCTGCTTTTGACACTGCAGACAAACATCAAATTTGGGATATGATCCTGTGCCCATCTAGGAATTGTTCAATGTTTCTAAGATGGCAGCATAACCAGAGAGCTGTTTGAACATCTTTTAATAACTAAACAAATCAATTAATTACCCACTGGTTAAAATTTATTTCAGATTAGGTGTTATCAGAATGCTACCAACACAGTCAGCACTGCCTTCTAACAAGATACCTATTTGTTTAATTCATACCAGTTCTCACTTAGACTATTAATTTTTTTTGTGTGTGCTCTATGGAAGCACAGCCACCACTTCACTAAGGAGAGAAAATTACAGACTGAGTCTATTTGGGTTTTAGTGTGTCTGTGATAAACCACTCAGCCACTTTCTCCAAAATAGTACTGCTCTAGACAAAACACAAGAAGAAAAAAGCTATCTTAAATTTCATCCAGGTACCTTCCTCTGCAAATTATTCCAATTTAATTGAGCTACTGCATTATAAGATATTTAATTTTTGGAGTCAACATTAGTTTTATATATATATTAGATATATTTTGTATTCAGCACTGGTGAGGCCGCACCTTGAGTGCTGTGTCCAGTTTTGGGCCCCTCACTCCAGTTTTGGGCCTCAATGTCCTGGAACGTGTTCAAAGGAGGGCAGCGAAGCTGGTGGGGGGTCTGGAGCACAAGGCCTATGAGGAGAGGCTGAAGGAGCTGGGAATGTTCAGCCTGGAGAAAAGGAGGCTCAGGGGAGACCTCATTGCTCCCTATAACGTCCTGAAGGGAGTTGTAGTGAGCTGGGGGTCGGCCTCTTCTCTTGTGTCATTAGTGATAGGACCACAGAATCACAGAATCACAGAATCACCCGGGTTGGAAGGGACCCCAAGGATCATGTAGTTCCAACCCCCCTGCCTGGCAGGGCCACCAAACATACACATTCAGATCAGGTTGCCCAGGACCCCGTCCAACCTGGCCTTAAACACGTCCAAGGACGGGGCATCCACAACCTCCCTGGGCAGCCTGTTCCAGGGCCTAACCACTCTCCTTGTAAAGAACTTCCCCCTAACATCCAACCTAGGACCAGAGGGAATGGTTTCAAGCTACGGCAGGGGAGATTCAGGCTGGACATGAGGAAGTATTACTTTTCAGAAAGGGTGGTCAGGCACTGGAATGGACTGCCCAGGGAGGTGGTGGAGTCACTGACCCTGGGGGTGTTCAAGGAAAGACTGGATGTTGTGTTGAGGGACATGGTTTAGTGGGAGCTATTGGTAATAGGTGAACGGTTGGACTGGATGATCTTTTAGGTCTTTTCCAACCTTGGTGATTCTATGATTCTATGATTCTAGATTATTTAATTGAGTTTTCAATTGAAATGTTTTAGTCAGACTTGTAGGAATACCTTTACTTATTTATCTTCTAACTTTACTCAGTCTCCCTGCTCTATTAGCCCTCCTTTCAGTTGTGTCCATTCATAGAGGCTCTGCTGCCTCATCTCTATACCCAAACCAAAGGCAGTCTTCATGGTAGTACACAAATGAGCCTACAACCCACACCTGGAGCAGAGTTTCTTGGCATGCAGGAGTGATGTTGAAATTGTAGTCAGTGAGAAATGCTTGCAATTTCAGAAGTCTTTAATGCAACTAGGAGGTTAATGAACTCAATGCTGTAAACACCAGTGGAGGGTTCTGTGACCCTCTTCCTCCACCCAGCTGTTCTTCATCTAGTGTGAGCCATAGCTGGCTCAGATCCCAGCATTTCTTCTCTTGCAGAGAGCCAGTAACAAACAAAGAGATTGCTTTGTAGGCTCTTCCAAGAACCCGAAGTCCCTCTTATCTCCAGCTGGTATAAAATCCTTTGGACCCTTTGAAGTCAGTGGAGTTATGAGACTACTGAGATTGAGAATATACCTATCTGCTTCTGATGCTCATGTTGGGCTCATACAGTGAAGTAGCTAGAGATAAGAGTGGAATGACTCCAAGTACTATTCCATGTATTTGGTTTGCACTTTTCTCCCACGTCCCTCTAGAATTAATGTAAATAATCAACTATGATGTAATATTTGAGTTCTACACATTAGAGATGTATTTTACCTCACACCCTAAAAACTCCCTGTCTCACAGGTGTGATAGAGCTGGGAGGCTGAAAAAAAAAATTCTCAGAAACTGGAGATTCTTGAGATTCTGGAGATTCTGCAATATGGCTTGAGGTCCTCTGAACTGAGGAAATACGTAAAACTATTGCCTTTATCAATGAACAAGCAGTTTATTGTTGTTCCAGGTAAAACTTCCAGGATTTAGTATGACACTGCCCCTATCTCAAGGTTGCTTTGCAGCTTGAACTGGGACAAAGATGATAACATCCATGACCCTACCAGCTTCTATTTATGTGTTAAATTAAAAAATAAAAATTACACACTTATATGTATCTCGTTTCTTCTTCTCATTTCTTTTTTTTCTTTTTCTTTTCTTTTTTTTTTTTTTTTTTATTAAATACAGAACATGTCAGGTTAAAAGGGCTTAGCTGTGTTGATTAACTATCCAAATGTTTAATCAATATGGCAATAGCTAGATGCATTCTGGCTGTGAAAGACCTTGGAGAAGTCCCACTTGCCGTATTCCCCACCCCCATGTGGGACATCAATGAATTATTACATGGTCCTTGCATATCAATGTAGAGGGGCTTAGACAAATATAACACTAATGGATAATTGTGGGTCACCTTGTCAAAATATGTTAAATGCCCCCTAAGTATTTTTCCTGTTTGTTTTTGATTAAAAAATAAAATGCCAGTAAGCTGACCTTGCTGATATCACACAGTCTTTCAGGAAGTGCATACTATACATTCTGCAACCAGCTCATTGATTCATGGGTCAAAAATCCATTCCCACTAAATTATAAAGGACACATCCTGGTGTATTGATACAACCCACAGAAACAGTCTGACAAAGTGTTAAACAATTGTATTCCTTAGTGCGAGCAGCACTAAGGCCTTTGCTGAGACTTATCCAGAAAACAAGTCGAGGCCTCTGAGTGATTCGTAGGCAGTGCCCAATCATCCCTGGGTGCTCTGGATGTTAATGCACCGCAAAGTCAGGGAAAGTTCATCGGGCAACCACGGCTGTTGGACGCGGGCCAGGAACACACCATTTGCAGCAATGGCATTAACTGGAAGAGGGCTGTTGTGGGATTTGGATTCCTGCCCCTGTATTTATCTGCTCACAATGTCATTAACACCCACATTGATCCCGAACTGCTGCCGGTGCTGAGACTGTGCACAGGATTGCTTGTTTTCTGCTGTCACAAATCACAAACGGGAGAAAGTCCTTCTGAGAAAGAAAGCAGCTCCACACCTTTGCATTGTTATAAATGAACAATAGGAGCCCTCCATACCTGCTAGTAATGAGCTGCAATGGTTTTACTTACCCATTATTTAGAAGCATTACCTTTTCTTTGGCTGGTAAAATTAGTACTAGAGGACTGCAGCGTGATTTGCACTGGGAATGTCACAGTGCATCTGTCATTATCTTTCTGGTCTTGGTATAGTGCCTAATACAATGCTGTGGGTCATAACTGGCAAGAAGGACAAAACATAATTAATTAGCTAAGCTTGCCTTCATCATGAAGCTTGTTTTGAAAGGGTAAGAGAATCACAATGAATAGCACAATGTTTATCTACTTTCTTATGTATTACACAAAGTCTACCTGAATCTCCTACATAGTGGTAGTAATTGCAAGCCCATTTAGATGCATAAATAAATACAGAGTTAGATAACTGCATGTATAGATAAATGTGCATGCATAAAATATATGTGCTGCATATGTACTTTCATATTTGTGCACAAGCATAAATGTAATATTTATAAATAAGTGACTGTTCTATCATCATGATTACATTGGATGCATCAAGAAATCTTGCCAGGCTTAATAGATTTGTGGTTGCAGCATACCAAGTTGGAGCATATAAGGCAGCACCTAGTGAAACAGTTACTGCTGCTGCTATATAACTTTTCAGTCTAAGTTGTCAAAGAAAACCAGAGTGAAAGGACTTGAAGACACAGATCCTATAGAGCATTCTCTTAGTCCATGTCATGTCACATATTTTTAGTTAAGAAACAAAACCTGGTGATTGCAGGGGGCTTATGACTAGCAGCAGGTGTTCACCCTCACTTTTCTGCACCAGCTTCAAACACTGGGAAAAGTTTACTTACAAAACCTTTATGAATAATAGTTAAACAGCCAATTGAGGCTTCAAAGAACCTGAGCCATGTGTAATAGTAGGCACAAAAAAGCTCACACATTATGTACATGGAATATTACGTATTAATATCCCAGCAAGAGGAAGAAATAAGCAGGCTTCCAGTCTGACAGAGGGCGAACATATGCAGGATGAGGGAGACTTGGACCCTTGTCTCTGCTCAGGGCAGAAGGAGAAACCTCCTCCTTGTCCCTGAAGTCTTACTAACCAATAGATGTGAAGCTCTGGGAATGGAAAGAGAAGAAGATTTGGACAGTGGTTCAGAACCAGAAAGGGACAACCAAATTAAAAGGGTTCAACTATGAACCCAAGTCACAAGCAGTGCTTCCAAAAAAAGGCAAAGCATCTTAGAAATTGGAGACTCTACACTGAGGGGCACTGAGACACTCATCTGCCACCCATATAAACTCTTTAGTGCAGTTCGCTGTCTGCCAAGTGCCTGCATTCACCTGCATTCATGACATCAGTAGGAGGCTATCAGCTATGATAAAACCTGAGGACTACTATCCATTCCTGGTCTTTCAAGTTTGGTTGAATGAGGCCTCAACTAAAAGATTAAAAAATATTTAAAAAACAGACTTTACATCACTTGAACATATGCTGAAGGGATAATGAATGCAGGTACTGTCCTCGATTCTCCTTGCTGAAGCCTGGGAACCACAAGGAAGAACAGATCAACTGAATGAATGGCTGCATGGATAGTGCCATGCCCAGGGCTTTGGGTTCTCTGATCTAGGACACACCTTCATTAAATTGGGAGTGTTGACATGGGGTTGGACACAACTGACCAGAAAGGGGAAGAATATACTGGGCATCAACAGGGCTTTGAATTCGATTTGATGAGAGGAAGGGGTGTGCTGCTGAGTAACAGAGAAGGGCCAGGTAACGCTGTCACTTTAGGAAGCAGTGGGGAACACATCAGATTTGTCTCAGGGGTTTTTGAGAGGACTTCCTTAAGGAGGTAATGTGGCTGAAAGCCCAGCTGCAGTGCCTCTACATAAATGTATGCAGCATGGAAAATAAGCGGAAGGAATTGGAAACCATGGTGCAACTGGAAAATTACGATCTTACTGTTAGCAGAGAAATACAGTGGAATGACTCACGTAACTGTAATACAATGATTGAGAGCTACAAGCTTTTAGAAGGATTAGGTGAGGTAGGAGAGGTGGGAGAATTGTCTTCAAAGTTAAGAAGCAAACAGAATGCTAAGAGCTGGCTCTAAGAAACAGTCTTTAAAAGGACTGTGTGTTAAAATTAGGAAACAGACCAATGAAGGACATCTGGTAGGCGGAGTCTACTACAAGTTGCCTGATCAAAGAGAGCAAGTTGGTGAGAACTTCTTGCTTCAACTCTAGGGGTGTCACACTCATAGACTCTTTGGTCAGAAGAGACAAGCAAAGGAGAGTGTATCCTCTCTGGTGAACGAAAATGAGAGCTGGCCTCCTCAGACTGAGGTTTTTACTGAGGCAGTTCATGAGTCTTGTCTCAGTCTTGATTCCAGTCAGGCTTCTCATGCCTCTCAAGTCTCAACTAGTAAGTGAGGATCAGGGGGAGTACAAACTCTCTCAATGTAAGAGCAGAGAAATTCTATGACCACCTCATGAGGCTGAATGTGTACAAGTCTGTCTGGTTGGAAGATATGCATTCTAGGGTCCTGAAGGAACTGGCTGACATGGTTGCCAAGCCTCTCTCCATCATATCCTAAAAACTGTGGCTGTCAGGTGAAATTCCTGGTGACTGGAAAAGGGGAAACATTACTCCAATTTTCAAGAAAGAGAAAAGAAAGACCCAAGGAACCACAGGATGGTGAGCCTCACTTCTGTGCCTGGAAAGAATGTGGAGCAGATCTTCCTGAAAGAGGTATTAGAGCACATGTGAGACTGGGAGGTAATCTGAAACAGCCAGCATGGCTCACCAAGGGCAGATTTTGTCAGACTAAACTGATGACTTTCTATGTTAAAGTCTCACTCCCCGCTGCCCCATAAACAGCTGGGGAGGGGAAACGGCATATGGGATAGGGGAACCAGCAGGCTGACAGTGCTGCAGTGAGCCTCCTGTCCTCTCTTTCCCCTTTGAACAATTTGAGAAAGGGGGATGAGTGGAAACAGGTGCAGAGTCCACAGAGTGGGCATCCCCGATCCCAACCATCCTTGGCTCCCCAGGTGCCTCTGTGCAATAGGTTTGAGGCACTGGAACTCAAGGGAGAGGTGAGTGGATGTGGTCAATGAGGAAGGTGGGGAGAAGTCAGTGGGGATGGTCAAGGGAGGTCAACCTGTGAGGTTGCCTCGGGTAAAGCAGTCGACCCCACACCTCAAGAATGCCTCCACCTGGAAGGACAGAAGGGTAGTTGTGGTAGGTGACTCCCTGCTGAGAGGAACGGGAGGCCCTATATGTCGGCCTGACCCTATCCGTAGAGAGGTGTGCTGCCTCCCTGGGGCATGGGTCAGGGACATTTCTAGGAAACTTCCTGGTCTGGTTCGCCCTTCTGATTATTACCCCTTATTGACAGTCCAGGCTCACAGTGACGAAGTTGCTGAGCAAAGTCTCAGGTCTATCAAGAAAGACTTCAGGGGACTGGGTGGGTAGTCGAGGGAGCAGGCGTGCAGATGTTGTTTTCTTCTATACCTTCAGTGGCAGGGCAGGACACTGAGAGGTACCAAAAAACCCACGTCATAAATAAATGGCTTAAAAGTTGGTACGAACACAGGAATTTGGGGTTCTTTGATCACGGGGCAACTTACTCAGCACCTGGCATGATGGCAGCAAATGGAAGTAGCCTGACTCTGAGGGGAAGGACAATCTTAGCTGAGGAACTAGCAGGACTCATCAAAGGTCTTTAAACTAGGTATGAAGTGGGAAGGGGTCAAAATAAGGGCCGCTGGGGTTGAGTGGGTTGTTCAAGGCTCGTACCAAACTTGATGGGCTATGATGGTGAAGTACAAAGGGATGGACTGGGGCAGTGGGATGCTGGGGATGCTGCTGTTCTAGGGGAACCTAGATCCTCTATAAAGGTGGTGAGACAGAAAGCCCAGCTGAAGTGCCTTTATACCAATGCCTTTATACCAGCCTGAGAAATAAGCAGGAAAAACCTTGGAAACCTTAGAAATCTTTATGAGTTTAGAAAGTTATGACCTTGTTGCTATCGTTGAAACATGGTGGGATAACTCCTATACTGCAATATCTCCACTGAGGGCTATCAGCTCTTTAGAGGAGATAGTAGAGGTAGGAATGGTGGGGGAGTTGCCCTCTATGTCAAAGAGTAGATAGACTGTGAGGAGCTCCCTCTGAGAAGCAGTCAGGAACAGGTTGAGAGCCTGTATAACTAGGGATGGTCTAACAAAGGCCAGCTGGTGATAGGCCTATACTACAGGCCACCCAATCAAGGGGAGATGGTTGATGAGGCTTTTTTGCTTCAGATGTGGGAGATTTCATGCTCACGGGCTCTTGTCCTGATGGGGGACTTCAACCATCCAGATATCTCTTGGAAAGACCACATGATGAGTTGCAAGAGGTCCAGGAGGCTCCTGGAACGTGTTGGTGATAACATTCTGGTCCAGGCGTTGGACAGATCGACCAGAGGTGAAGCGTTGCTGGACCTGCTGCTCAACAAAGTGGAGGAAATAATTAATGGTGTTAAGGTTGGAGGCAGCCTGGGTTGCAGTGATTCAAATTTGGTCAAGTTTGTGATCTTGAGGGATGTGGGCCTGGTGAAGGGAAAGGTGCGTACAAGCTCTGGAAACAAGGGCGTGTCACCTAGGAATAATACAGGGATGCCGTCCGGACTTGCAGACGTGGGATCGGGAAAGCCAAGGTGCAGGCAGAACTGAACTTGGCGAGAGACATGAAAAGCAATAGGAAGACATTCTACAGGTAACTGGCCAAAAGAGAAAGGCCAAACCGAGTGTACCCCCTTTGGTAAATGTAAAAGGAAACTAGCTTCAACGGACGGAGAGAAAGCTGAGGTCCTGAATGAGTTCTTTGCCTCAGTCTTCACTGGCGGCCAGGATTCCAGTACTTCTCACATCCCTGAGCTCTGCATCCCTAAACCTCTAAGTGGGGACCAGGGTGGTAAATCCCCTCGCTATGAGGACAGAGCAGGTCTGAGACCACCTCATTAGACTGAATGTGTATAAGTCTATGGGGCTGGATGGCGTGCATCCCAGGGTTCTGAAGGAGCTGGCTGAGGTGGGTGCTGAGCCACTCTCCATGATATTTGAAAAATTGTGGCTGTCAGGTGAGGTCCTGGATGACTGGAGGAAGGGTCACGTCACTCCCATTTAAAGAAAGGCAGCAAGGAGGACCTGGGGAATTACAGGCCGGTGAGTCTCACCTCTGTGCCTGGGATGATCATGGAACAGATCATCTGGGACAACATGCTTGATCACATGAGGAATGAGCGTGTGATTCGAGACAGCCAGCAGCACCTGGCTTCACCAGGGGAAGGTCATGCTTGACCAATCTGGTGGCCTTCTATGATGGAGTGATGGCATCAGTGGACAAGGGAAAGGTAACCAATGTCATTTACCTGGACTTGAGCAAGGCCTTTGACATGATCCCCCACCCCATCCTTATCTCCAAATTGGAGAGATGTGGATTTTATGGGTGGACCACTCGATAGATAACAAACTGGTTGAAAGGCCGCAGATAGAGGGTGGTCATCAATGGCTGGTGGAGGCTGGTAATGAGCGGTGTCCCCCAGGGGTCTGTCTTGTGACCAACCTTGTCACAAGGTTTTTTGTGCTCTTTAACATCTTTATCAATGACACTGATGACGGAATTGGGTGAACTCTCAGCAAGTTTGCTGATGACACCAAGCTGAGTGGTGCGGTTGACACCGTGGAAGGAAGGGATGCCATTCAGAGGGACCTCGAGAGGCTAGAAAGGTGGTCCCACGTGAACCTGATGAGGTTCAACACGGCAAAGTGCAGAGTTTTGCACTTGGGCCGGAGGAATCCCAGCATCCATACAGACTGGAAGGAGTGATCCTTAAGAGCAGCCCTGTGGAGAAGGAGCTGGGGGTCTTGATGGATGAAAAGCTTAACATGAGCCAGCAGTGTGCTCTTGTAGCTAGAAAAGCAAATGGCATCCTGGTGTTCATCAGAAGAGGGGTGGCCAGCAGGGACAGGGAGGTGATTGTCCCCCTCTACTCTGCTCTTGTGAAGCCCCATCTGGAATACTGTGTGCAAGTATGGAGCCCAAAATACAAAAAAGACAGAGAGCTGTTGGAGAGGGTCCAGAGGAGAGCCACAGAGATGGTCAGGGGACTGGAGCACCTCTTCTACAAAGACAGGCTGAGAGAGTTGGGCTTGTTCAGCCTGGAGAGAAGGCGGCTGTGGGGTGACCTCACTGCAGCATTTCAATACCTAAAGGGAGCCTACAAAGAGGAGAGAAATCAACTCTTTGAAAGGATAGATAACAGCAGCACAAGGGGAAATGGTTTTAAGTTGAGGGAGGGGAGATTTAGGTTGGATGTCAGGGGGAAATTCTTTCAGAGTGTTGAAGTACTGGAACAGGCTGCCCAGAGAGGTTGTGGATGCCCTGTCCCTAGAGGTGTTTAAGGCCAGATTGGATGGGGCCCTGGGCAGCCTGGTCTGGTATTAAATGGGAAGGTTGGTGGCCCTGCATGTGGCAGGGGGTTGGAGATTCATGATTCTTGAGGTCCCTTCCAACCTTGGCCATTCTGTGATTCTGTGATTCTATGGAGTGATGGCATTGATAGGCAAAGGAAGAGCAACTGATTTCATCTATCTGGACTTCTGCAAGGCCTTTGACATGGTCCCATGGTCACAACCTTATCTTGAAATCAGTGAGATATGGATTTGAAGGCTGGACTAAATGGTGGATAAATAATTGGTTGGATCATTGTAGCCTGAGCATTCTTGTCAGTGGCTCTATGTCCAGGATGAGGATAATCATGAATAGCATCCCCCAGACAACCATCTTGGGACTGCTGGTCTTCTACATCTTCATCAACGACACAGACTGTGGGATTGAACGTACTCTTAGCAAGTTTGCAGATGACACCAAGCTGAGTGGTGCAGCTGACAAAATAGAAGGAAGGGATGCCATCCGGAAGGACCTGGACAAGCTCAAAAATGGGCACATGAGAATCTAATAAGTTTTAACAAGGCCAAATGTAAGACGTTTTTGGATTGAGGCAATCCCAGGTGGGAGTACAGACTGGGAGAAGAACTTGTTGAGAATATCTCTGTGAGTAAGGACATGGGGGTTCTGGTGGATAAAAATCTGAATGTGAGCCAGCAGTGTGAACTTGCAGCCTGGAAGAGCAATGGTATCCTGGGCTGCATCAGAGGATGATTGGCCATTAGGGTGAGGGAGAAAATTGTCCCTCTCTACTCTGCCCTTGTGAGGCCTCATGTGGAGTACTGTGTCCAAACCTGAAGCCCCTAGTACAGGAAGGATGTGGAACTTTTGGAATGGTCTAGAGAAGGAACTCAAAGATAACAAAATGGTTGGATCACCTCTCCTATGAAGAAAGAATTAGAGAGGTGGGCTTGTTTTGCTTGAAGAGTGCTCCAGGCAGATCTCAGTGTATAGCCTTCCAGTACTTGAAGAGCACTTACACGTAGGAGGTGGGCCAACTTTTTACACTGCCTGATTTTGATAGGACAAGGGGGAATGGCTTTAAACTAAAATAAGGGAGACTTAGGTAAGATGTTAGAAGGAAGTTCTTTACTCGGACAGTGGTGAGGCATTGACACAAATTGCCCAGGGAATCTGTGGATGTCCTGTTGCTGGAGGCACTCAAGGCCAGGTTGGATGGGATCCTGGGCAGCCCGAGCTGGTGGGAGGCAGCCCTGCCCATGGCAGGGGGTTGGTACTGGGTGGGCTTTAAAGTCTTCTCTAACCCAAGCCATTCTATAATTCTATGATTATCCTACAATATTTTCCTATATGGATCAGAGGGAGAGCACAAGAATATTGTTTACAACTTTAACAACAATTCTTCAAAGCAGTTAAAACCCTGCTTCAAAACTAAGTTTAGTCACAGATCTCCTCAGATCTGCCACAACTTCTCCTGTCCCCCGGTCCTCAGAGCCAAGCGTGCAGTCCTCCATCAGCATGAGGACCCTCGGCAGGGGGCAGGGAGAGGCTGAAGTGTGAAGTTCTCCCTTTGGAGGGTTCTGAAGTGCAACAGTCCCAAAAAACTAACTTCTAAGCAAGCACTAGACAAGATACTCCTACTGACTGGCTCTGTTTCTCTAAAGTCTGGTATTTTCCTACCTTGTTTAGTCTTCTTTTGATATTCTTGCTAAAACAAAAGTTATCTTTGATTCAGTCAGTGATTTCAGGTCAGTTTTTTTTTCCAAGTGAAACAGTGTTCTGTTGACATTCTGTATTTTGGACTTATCACTAAGACTTTTTGCCTGCAAACACTTCTGACTTCTCAAAATAAGGAAAAACAAGGTGGGCTTACATCATACCACAAAGTAGCATTTCATTGTAAATTGCCCTTTACAAGCACTGAGCTCTCTGGTATCTTCATCTTCTCAGCAAGTGCTTTTAACTTCCTCTAAGGTTCTGCTTGTGGAATGATTTTAAAGTAATAGTTTCTCAAACCATTCACTGTGATCAGGCACTGAGCTGCTGAATGTTTTGGTAGAAAAAACAGGCTACTGACAGAAGATGAACATTTATAATACAAATACAAAAAGGACAAGCCTTAATATTGTCCTCCCAGTGATATCTAGAAATTGCTGCTCAACTTTAATGAAATCCCCACTCGTCTTCTGCTTATATAAATGAAGTGTGTTTAACACTTTGAGGTTAAATGCCTCCTTGCAGATGAGATGAAAGATTCCCTCATGCCTCATCTATCACAAGGTCTATGCCAACAGTAGGAATTTTAAAAGTGGTAGTTGCTCCCATCACAGAAATAAAAAAAAAAAACCAAGAAATTTTGGTTGGATATTTCCAAGTAGACATTTCACTGGTGGATATAACTCATGGATATCTGGTGACAGGAAGAAAAAAAGGACTTGATCTCCTTCAAGCTATTTTGTAAATACCTCTAAGGAGAGAAACAGTCATCTCCTTTCAGATACGCTGGTTTCATTCATTCAGTTTACTGAATCTGTGAACCAGCTCGTGGATCACTCTGCTTTGTCACTGCTGGACAGATCTCCCATTTGCAATTTTGCCAACTTGCCTGCAGACTCTCAAGCTGATCCATTCTCTTCTGTCTTCCATACAGCAAGAGAGTGTAAAATCCAATGGCAATCTGTAAAATGCTCTTATAGAGAAGTTTGTAGTTTCTTTTTTCTTTTTCCAATCTCTAAAGTCTCCGAGTGAGAACCTTAAGAAAGTATATCACATAAAGGAGTGCAAAAACACTGTCTAAAATATTAAGTGTGAACTGTAACCATATCCTACAATGCACTGTAATTCATAGAACTATTGCACACACAAAAATATTTGTAATTGATGAAGGGAGATCTATTCACTTTTTACTGAAAGAAGACAAGCTGATTGTTTGTCTTACTCAATACGCATCGATAAAGAAATGTTGCATCCTTTATCCCTTTATGAAATGAGAGAAAACCACATCAACTGAGTAGGCTTCAAATAAATGCCTTTGATATGTTATTTACAAATGTTCAGGCCCTAGTTCGTCTAGTGTTCTGGCTGGTTTTTGCCTACAGCACTGAATGCACAGCTAGAGGTCTCACAAACAATTTAAAGACAAACTAACCTATTCACACACAGAAGGACATGAAAAAGCCCTTTTGTATTCAGGACCACTGGTTCCCTACTATTAAAAAAGGGTTTTGTTGAGCATTTGACAAATGATAGACTGGATAGCTGATTTGGTAGGCTCACTCTACTCAAGTAGATATGGTACGGGAAAAGCTGTGAAATACAGCTGCTCACTGTGTTGTATATGCACAGCATCACACCGCAAGCATCTTGTGTGATCTCCACTGCTCTCATGAGTAGCTTCCATCTGTGGATTCGTCTTTCCCACAGGTTTGGAAAAAGTCAGAAATGGCAAAAAGGTCATGAAGTGCGATCTCATCTCTTGGTACAAATGTCTACACTGCAACTGAATTGTGTGCAATTGCATTTAGAGAAGAGGAATCATATGCATAAATTTGAAAAATGTGCTATATTAATGCATTTGTTGTTTTCTCCTCCTAGGCATCAGACTCCAAATCGAATGATGTATCAAGGATTTCAAGGATTGCACCAGTACACAATGCCAGTGATTACTTTTCCTTGTGGTTTTAATCAGGAAGAGGAATAGATGGTCTGCAGTAGATTAGAAAGAAAGTCTTTGTAGTCTTCAAGAATGGCTCCCTTTGAAGGTGTTGGACCCCCGCCCCCCCCCCCCCCCCAATTCATTCCCTTTCAAATTTGCAGTTATAACCTATGCTCAGTATTCTTGATAAAGCATTGAGTACAACTGTGTCTCAAAGCCACCATCTCAAACAAAACTGACTCTGGAAGACTTTGCAGCTCACCTTGAATCTTCCATGGATTTTTATGTCATAAATGGAACACCAGTCATAGTTGCCAGCTGCTTTTCAAAACGTACTCTTCCTTGGATACTGACTGGTTTCTCAGCTTGATCATTTCAGTGCAGTTCCTTCTGCAGTAAGAAGCTCTGTCCCTAATGATTGGATTTACCTCTGGAAAAATAACATCCATAAGGACTTGTTGGTTTTTTTTACTATATTCCTCCTTCATATACCTCTGATATGAAAGCATAACAATATGAATTCCTACAGGATTTTCTTTGCTATTTTAATCTGTTCCCCTATGATATTAATATTAAAGTGGCTTTGGATGACTGTAGGTGCTATCTAGCCTGTTCAAATTCCTTAATTCTCAAAAGTGTGTTGAGAAATTTTATGATAATCCTTTACTGAGATCTTTTGGTTATTTTTCAGACTTGATTAAGTCATATTCATGGAGGCTTGTCTTCTCCTTTGCCAGTTCTGTCTGACTGCGCTATCGAAGACCATTACTTGCAAATGTAGAGGATTATAAAAAATGTATGCAACTGTTGAATCTCAGAAAATTTGTACAACTACTTTTAGTCAGAAACTCTTCATGGTACTCATGCATGTTTGTTCTTAGGAAAAAATGGCAGAACTCTTTCATGGGCTGAACTTAAACAGACACTGCACAGAATCAACAGATACCAACAGGTCATTTTGTGACAGGGAAATAGCTGGTGTTATGAATAAGAAATAGAAAAGTTCGCAGGTCTAAACTTCTTCCCCTCAAAATCAGGACAAATTAGTAAAGGAGGGCATGCATCAGCAATGTTAGAGAGAAAAAAACAAACTGTGGGGACTAATCGTATTTCTAAAGTGCAGCACATGACTGTTGAATCAGGAATTAACCATAATAGGTCTCAGAAGAATGTCACATATCATAAAAAAAATAAATGAAACTCCTCCAAAGAAAGCAGATTAAACACAGGGTATATTTTACTGTCGCCACAAAAACTCGCTTTAGTACAGTGTTTGAGGCACGCTGTGCATGGTATTTCTGATTTTGTTCAACAGAATGGAAATGAATAGAAGCAGGAGTGATGAGAGTACTAAGGAAAACACAAAATTCAGATGAGACATACACAAAAATATTATGGGTCCGCAGCCACGTTACTAAAAAGGTTAATATTTAGCAACAGATATGTCACAGAATGTGTGTTAGGACTTACTTGCTATTCTAAAAAAGTATAATGTTCATGAAAGTATCATTAATTTTAATGTGGGCCATTCACATGCATCCAGAAATGTCCTTAATTTTTAAGCAGGAACTGAAAACATGCTTGTTTGGCAATGTTTTAAATTATTAATGTATTTAACTAATACTGGGATAGTTTTTATGTTAATATTTTATCGATGTTATAATTGGATATTGGCACAAGATCTGCAAACAGTTATGAGGTACATTTTTAGCTTATATTTGGGCGGTGTCTACTATAATGAGTTGAAATAGTACTTTGCCATGGAAATATCAGTGGACTGACATGTGAGGTCTAAGTAGCAGAATCAAATTTGAAAAATCTCTTCATCAAGAAGATTACTCAGCTGGGAGTGAGACAGAAAGGATATTAACTTTCTCTGTCTTCATTTAAAACAAGCATTTTATCTGAGAAGTACCTTTTAATTAATGAGATGTAACATTTTTGGCAAAATACGCTGTTCATCAAATAATCCTTGGAATACACTGATTTTGTAATCTTTAAAGTTTAAAATGAAACAAAAATAAGCAAAGAGCCAAAAAGAAAGCATGCCTTGATTTTGTGTGGCACAATTCCACATCCCAGTTGCACATGTGATCACTATTTTCTGAGACACTGTTCTCAGCTTTGAGTGATAATGTCTGGTAACTCACTGAGGTGAAACATTGCCTTATTCAGAAAAATAATTTGGGCCACTGCTGTAGAAAATGAATGCTACATTCTTTACACAGCAAAAGAGCATGGGATGTGATTTCCTATACAAGGAATGCTCTTCTGCAATACATCAAATTTCTTTTCTCCTGTGTGTGCAAATGCACCTCCTTTGTTATATTATAAGAGGGTGCATAACTCCAAAAGAAATGGAGTTAGTTGAAAAAGAGTCATTCCAAACTCTGCTGATTAAAATAAATATGCTCGTAAAAGAGACAGGAGAGTAAATTACTGCATCCCCAGAACAGCAGTAACTTATACACCAACAAGTTATTTTCAAGTTTGCCCGAGGAAATAATCTGCTATCAACAAGGGGTAATTGCCTGAGCAAACTAGTCTTTACATCTCACACATGCTGTCAGCTTGTGTAAGAAAGAAATACACCACATATCAATTCGGGAGAAAAAGAAAAAAGATTCTTTTAAAGGCTGCTTCCCTCAACCGTTTGAATAAGAAAGCATATACACAGCTAGGAACATATCTAATCTTTGCTCTTTTCTTATCACTGAAGAGTATCCAAACACACCACAAAATTCATAACCTAAGCAGCCTAGGGCAATATTAGAAAGGATCCATTTTAGATTGGAACAGGAATTTTAATCGGAGATTTACCTGTAGTTGTCACAGGTGAAAGCAGGTTAGCAGCAAAACCCTTCAGGAATAAATGAAGAAGCTATTAAGTAAAAGTAAAAATCTGACTTTTATACTAACATGGGCTCGTCCAAGAGCTAGATTCACTTCGTGAATATTCAGACACAACTCCTTTTGTATTTCTGTTGTACAAATATTCATCTCATTAAAATGCACCTGTTCCAGGGGTTCACAGAAAAGGGGCATTCAGCACATGCACAGATTAATTTTTATTAAAAAAAATGCAAGATTTGTCTGTGTGTATATAGTCACCGTGTATTTTGCCAAATAAGACAGATTGCAAGGTGAATTCAACAACCGTAAGCATTACAAACAGAAAAGGAGGAGTTTCTTGTTCATGAGAAGATCAATCTCTACTTCGAAACTTGGCACTAAAAAGACAGTAACTTTTAAAAATAAACAACAAAAAAGATAAATAGGTAGTAATCTATTAATACTCCGTGAAAAAACAAAAACGCTAATTTTCATAGGTTAATGTAAGTTATTTTGAGAAGTGGAGAAGAATCTCCTTCTTTCTAGATAGCATGGCACACTGTGCCTTTTAGCATTATTTTACCTTAAATTAAATACTTGACAATATTTTTTTGTCCAAAAACACATTTTCCTCCCTTTCTCTTCAACAGAGGAAATTATTGTTGGCTTAATTTACTCCATCTCTCTGACACTTATTTAATTAAATTAGCTCTCTAATCCTACCTGTAGCATTATTGGTATGAAGCTATGTAACTAAATGTTAACAGGAAATAACAATAATAAAAAAGCTTGAGTCTTCCTGATTACGGTTCTTTGATGCTCATTTTTTGGAGCCTGGTAGTTTTGCTTGAACAAGACAGTAAGAAATGCAAGAATAAAGTCAGGAATTTCACTAAATTAAAGGTTACAGGGCATATAGGTGGGTTTCTGTCTTCCATCTAATCCTTATGATGCTCTTTCAACAAATTAAAATGGAAAAGTTTTCCAAGATTTTTGGTAGCATTCTAGTAAAAGATACAAACTACTGTCAAATGTAGTATGGAAGAAAAGCCAGTTCAGTTGACGGAAACAACGTGCTTCAGTTATTTCAGTTAGTCATGATTTAGTATTCCAATGATATTTTGAATTCAAAATTAATCACAGTGGTTATTGAAGAAAAGAGTCCTGTTTTAACCATGGCAAAAGTCACGAACAAAATCTGTCCTTGTAGTCAAAGACCAATTCTCTGGGCTCTCTGTCTGCTTGCACATATTGATCTGTGTTTGGGAATGTGTCATGCCCCTGAAGTTCTTTGGTTCTGCTGAACCAAATAGGCACTGTATCCTGAGAACACAAAACCAGGAGGAACTCTGCTGCAGCTCCCCAGTCATGATACTGCTATCAAAGAGCCAATACTATATGTAAGCATGGCTTTTTTTCTGAAGAGTTGATTTCAGGTGGGCAAAACCACACAGAGCAGTTATAATATAATCCCTTCTCAGCTACAAATTAAATAAAAACCACAATATTTAATAAAAACAAATGTATTCTAATGCAGAGTACATAGGCTGTCATTTTTCACTCAAAAGAAAAAAAAAAGCTTGCTGTGTTTTGTGGCATTGTGAATGCCAATTCATACGAGTTTTGTGTATTTTATCAATGATACTTCTTAACGCAGGAAATGCACCTATAATGGATTGCTGCACACAAGAAAGAAATACATCACCTACACCTGTCCCTAGTACAGTCATAAAATGTTATAGATTTCAGAGATAAAAACATCACAATAAAATATGCTCTGTACGCAAATAATAAGACTACTTTTTGAATAGAAACAAAGATGGAAACTGTTTTCTGAAGTAGAAAACTGGAGGATTAAATTTGAATCATTACTTCTGTCTCTCAAATGAAAGAAAATAAAGGATTACAAATATCATTCAACTTTTATTAGAGTATAGCAGTCACTAGAGATGGAACTACTCACACTGGGAATGAAGTTGGTGGTATTTCTTAAAAGTGAACAGTTCCAGTTTGTTCTACAGCATTATGACTGAGCTACCAGGACACCCTTCTCAGCTTGGTTTGAAGGCAGAAGTGAGACTGCCGAGACTTCCTTGCTGATGAAGAGTGTTGGTGGTGAGGGCTTCCTATCTTTACCTGCCTTTGGTAAGTTCATCCATGACCATGACATCTTTTTGTGACATTTCATCTGTCTCAAGCCAAATACTTTTCTTCTGTGAACTACTTGCCACATATCATTTAATCATGCAAAAACACCATGTTGTTTAAAAATTGCTACTAATTACTGCAAAAAGATGAATAAATTGCAATTGCTCCATCTAGCAACAGCTTGTGCTCAGAAGCCTATGCCCAATAATGGATCTGTTTCCAGTCTTGTTAGCAGCTTTCAGAACACAAAGGGAGTACTCCTGATTGCAGTGGGTGTTGGAAACTCACAGAAATGTGAGAGCACAGACGTATTTGCTGTGCCACATCCTCTGAGAGGGAGAAAGACTTGCAAAAACTGAAGGGATACAGAAGATTACAGTACCTTTCACTCTATGAAGTTTTTTCCCATATTTGTTTATGCTTTCCATAATTATTCCAAGAAAAGTGGATGAGATGGACCTAAATAATATCTAACATTCATTATGAAAGAGCTGTCATTTCAAAACATCTGAATATGTATTAAATATACCATGTGAGGCTTTCTAACAAGCAGGAAAGACAGAACAACAGATACAGATCAACCCAAAAAAATGCCAGTGGAAGACACATACCACTTTTCTGTTCGCTACTTGTCTCCAGATGATGGTTCAAAGTAAGACAGCAAGTGTATGTACATATGTATGTTTTTTCTGGAACTCTATTTTCTGTTTCTCTGTGTCTGATCATTAAGACAGAGTCTTCCCTCTTGCATCACCACTGAACTACTCCACTTGGGCTCTCAGCTTTACAATAGTTACAGTATTTTTCCCTTTGACTCCAGCTCTACTGGGCTTCCTCCTTCAACAAGAGATCCTTGACTATAAGAGGGTGGAAGGGGACTCCAAGAGGAAGAATGTCATGAACCAAGAATACTATATTCCCCTTCCTTCATTGGAGGAGATCTGCCATGGGAATCTCTATTTCTTGTCTCCAAAACTTAGGTTATTTGCTCTTCCTCTTTTTACCAGCTCAGAACCCCACTGCAGCATGCTACTCTGTACAGCACTCAGAGAGGCCCAATTACGTGCCCTCTCATGTATTTTATCAGTAGAAAAGCAGGGAACATGACACAAAAGATAAATGAGGATGGTCCTTGATGACGTCAGTTAATCAGTCAGCTGTTTTTGAGTACAGACAGACTAGTCACCAAATTGCAGGCTAAAAAGTCCTCTCATAAAGAAATGTACCAGTCTGACTGACATACTCCTGCTGTTGAATGCCACAGCATTTGAAAGCACTCAAGCACTTTATAACTAATTTAACAGCTTTGGTCCTTATTAAGATTTTACTTAAAAAATTACAGGAAATGTCATCCAGAAACTCAAGAGATACTGAAGTAAACATCTGGTTGTAATTCTGAAAATGTGCTCCAAAGTCCTGTTTCAAAATATGAGGTCAGTGCATAATATTTCATTTTTACTTCTAGTTTAAGCAAAACTAGAGAGACATAAATTAAAAATCTGTAAATCTCCACAACGGTTATAGTTATTTATCTAGGTTCTAGCTCACCTGAAAAGATTTTACTTCCAAGGTTTCTTGAAACAATATCAAGTGAGCTATAGATAAACATAACCCTATGAGTCTTATACCCCTTATTTATAAACTGTATATCATAAATACACATTACAGAAATATTACCAGTGGGAGGTGAAAAATCAATATAAAAATTAAAAAGAAAAGTGCACATTATAAAAAAAGACTGCCATGAGTTGAAATACCTTCTGTTAAATGTATATATAACATACATCACATATAAAGGCTATTAATCCAATTTAACAACATTCAATGCACTTATGCTGAGAAACTGCTAAAAAGCACTAAATGGAATTTACCGAGATGAATAAAAAGCACAGTTACCAACTAGACTGGGGAGATTCCAGTTAGTAAATGAGACTGTGAAATTGCTTTGTGTTAAAAGAGTATTAATGGCTGTGCTAGCACTTGACTAATATTTTATGGTGCAGGCTGCTACTAAATTAGAATCTTTGCATGCCTTCCTGTAAAGTCACTTAGTTAGAGCACATTTCTCTCTACAGTGTTTTAAGAGTTTGCTGTATTTTCAAAGTTTCTGATCCTGAAGACTTTTCTCTAAGCCAAAATTACCTATGCGACCTGCTCTTTGCAGTCTGGTAGCAAAGCAGCATTCAGGCTGAGCTCTCGTTTAGCAGGTGATAACAAACGCTCTCTTTTGGCAAGCAGTGGAGGCATCAGATAACCCAAAGAAAATCACATCAGGGTACAGCTCATTCAATAACATAATCACATTGGTCTATCAGCAATGAGAAGTGTTGTGAACTGAGAATCAAATTCAAGGTTGGGGAACTGTGAAGCATAATTTTTCCTCCCTGATTCTGGCTTCTATTCAAGGCTGACTGCAGCCCTGAGATCCTTTTCAACAGGTCTTCTGTGACTAGCAGTGGGAAGGCAAGGAAGTATTTCCTGTTCTGAATGCTACTTGTGCTTCACGCTTCAGCTTTGACACTCATTCACCTGGCCTCTTACAGATTTCAAATTTTATTGGAACAAACAATATTAAGGACAGCCTTTATTAGCTGTCTCTAATAGTGGCTGTAAATGACAATTTGCTGGCACTTCTACTTGGAAGATATTCGGAAATCAGAAATTTTGGATGGCAGAAACATGAAAAAATATTATTGTTTTTATTACTGTTAATAATGGAAAACAGTATACCTTGCATCGTTTGCCACAGCCTTCTAAAACATTAAGTATACGTCTGAGCAAATTTTTTTATTTTTATTTTTTTTTTAATTCAGGCACTCTGAAGTCTGGCAGTGCTCAAAAATACTCTAGTATTTAAGTCAGAAGATGTGAAACTATACACATACAGTCTTTCTATCTGTGTATTTAAATAATTCATAGATAAAATCATTATAATGGTGGGTAACAATGAAAAACCATTGTATAGTTAGGAAAAAAGACCAGTGAGCAGAACAAATGCCCTCTGGATGAAGTCTATAATGATCAATGAAGTTATAATTCGATACAATTTGGAAACTGTAGCCCCTTATCCTTTCCCACCATGCTCTTGGGCGTGCAATAGAGTACCTGGACACAACAAACCTGCACCAAACAGTGTGAGTCTTTGTACCAGACTTTTTTTGCGTCCACGCAAAGGCCAGGCAATCCAATTTGTCATGTTAAAAACTAATCAAAATAAAAATTCTCCACTCAATTAACCCTGACTTAATGCAGTAAAATTCCATGGAGCACATGATTTTTACAGGGAGGGTGATGTGCAAACCACAGCAAGGAGAGCAGAAGGCAGAACAGAAAACCCATCTATGGGCGATATTAGCTACATGACAGCATCTGACAGGACTTGGGGAAGAAATAAAATCTACCATAATGTACTACATCATTATTGGTAATAGAAGCACAGACCTTCTGTGTCAGCAGTAACATTGGTCTCAACTGGGGAAACATGGCAGGATGTTCAGAGAGCATTTTCCAGCATGCTGGGGAAATGATTCCCGGTGAGCACCCAACTGCGGCTTGGAACATCAGAAGTGCTGCTACTCAGATCATCTGAAGTACCAGTTACAAATGTATTAGCAGGATACATACACACAAAGCTGCTGTTATATGAAGCATGTCATCTGGATAGCCCAGAGGAAAAGAACTAAATTGTGCAACTCTCGTTAGAAATGAATGGATGTGCTGATGCTTGGCACTGAGCAGGGTGAAACACAGCAGTGAGTAGTCAGGAAGAAAATGAGCTCTGCCTTTTCCCTGGCCCCTTCTGCACCCCAGAATGGATGCAGATTGCCATGAAGGTGGCAGCAGTGTGGGAGTACTGAACTCCAAGAGCAGTTGAACTGGTTGAATTTAACATTAGGAATGGCAATAAAAAAACCCAACATCGTGGGGGGAGCTGCAGTTCCAGTTTTCCACTACAGAAGGTTCTTGTAGCTCTAAAACCTCCACAGCTAGAGTCTGCAGAGAGAGTCCTAAGTGGGAGAAGCGCTCTTTATTATGTTGCATGAAATCCCATTCAAGTTTGGCTGCCATCTGAATAGATGATAATTGCCACTTCCTTTTTGCCTGGTAGCCCTGTTGGTAGCAGCAGTGGCAGCTGCAAGCAGCTGCATGTGCATGGGTATGTGTGGGGCTGCAGCAGTGTGCTGGAAAGCATCGGGCTCTTAGAGGTTGAACAACGTACTGCTGACCTCTCTCCATCCCACTCCATTGTTCCTTTGTGCCCAGCAACTGAAAGTGCTATTGAACTCTTCAGTCACACTTTTCAAAAAGTTTCCCCTTTGCTTTAAGTAGATGCAGTGAACATGTCAGAAGTCCAAATTGAGTTGCATGGGCAGCAAGGCATCCAGTATTCCATGCACCACAGCTTTCCTTTGCTTAACTGAACACAATTTCATTTGCAAGGCCAACATAGGTGAGTTTGAAATTAATATATGTAATTTCCATGTATTTATACTAGGCACAAAAAGATGTAAGTGTTTGGATAAGCCTAAACTATAAACAGTGTCTGCTGTGCAGAGTAGTGGAAATGGATTACTCTGTTCACTAGGGCAGTTTTTAAAATAGCTTAATAGAGATGAAGAACAATGATGTAATATTTTTATTTTTACAGCATAGGTATTGCATGATAGAAAAATGTGTATAGAAATTATCTTACAAAGAGACCTGATGGTGCAGTTTCTGCTCAAGCAGAATTTCCACTAATGCTTTCAAAACCAGAGGGAGCATGGACTCATCACTTACTGAAACATGTCTTCAAGGAACAATTGCAGGACCGGGTCACGACACAGCATTCTCGATCCAGCAAAATCTCCTACTGCTTCCCAAATTGTACTTACCTATAGATAGGCAAAACTTTACCCATGACAGACCTACTGAGACTCATCACGCTGGTACATCGGAACTGCGGTCACCCTGGATCCGCACGTGCCTCGGTGCCAGCTCAATAACTCACTTCTACAAAAAAATCAAAGCAAGCCTTTAAGGAACACCAGCAGTGCCTGCTTTTATCCCTGCGTGGATGTGGAATTGCTGTGCAGGGATGTTCCCTAGTCTGCAGTCATGAGCATCAGCAGGAGCTGGGTTTCCCTCCAGGTTGTGTCAGTAGCTGTTGGGTAGGACAGACGCCACAGTTATGAGATCTGACAAGATATCAACCCAAGGTGACTCTGCAGTGAAAGCACTTGGTGAGCTGGATCTGCTGCTCCGCCAGCCTGCATCTGCAGAGGATGAGATCATGATATACTTCTTGCAATTAACGTTTTGTGCAGAAAAGAGTCTCATTGAAATCAATAAGACAACCTTATAGCATTAAAAAGCTTTTTATATGAGCATGAATGTCACTACTGAGCTTTGCCATGTTTTGTGTTTGAAGCTACTCAGTGTTCACGAATCCTATGAAGGACAAAGACCCAAGAAATCAAAGAATCACATCCATCTGCAGTTGAAAACATGAATTAAATCCTTGCAGGGAACAGCATCTTATCTGCATAGGTTTTCTTAGGACACTAGTCTCATGCACTGTTAGGAAAAAACGTTTCATCCCAAGCTGAGGGTGCATATACTTCTGTGTTACAAGAAAACCCCAAAAACACGTTCATTATGAAAATGCTGAGAGGCACTTCACCATGGCAGCCTTGGCTTTTCAAACTCTAACGCAAGGAATCACAAAGCACTATGTGGTAATGCTCCTACTGACAGATACAAGTCTACAATCTGTGGACTTAGAAATGAGCCATTTGAAACTTGCCATTATCTCTGGAAAGGTTTCTTGCATGACAACAGTGATTATAAACAAAGAAAAAATAAAGAGCATTCAAAACTAAGAAAAGCAAGACTTGATGGCCATTAACTACTAATGGAAACAGTTCATCAGGGGCACCATGTAACCGACAATTTGTATTTTGACATATTGATAATGAATCCCAGCCTAATCTATCAAATCAAAGTCACTATACTATCTTTTGTTCCAGTGGAAATTCAAATCAATAATACTGGCATTAACCACACATACCTATTTGAATACCTATACATATATACTTCTGAATTACACAACACGATTGTATCATTTCACTCTCATTTCAAATTTTTAATGCAGTGATGCACATCTGCATTTTTCCAATCAATTTATTCTGTTAGTGTATTTCAGCATTCTAAATCCCTAAGCTAAGCCAATAATGTTGATTACTTACCATAATCACTGTACACGCCATTCTAATACAGGTTATTTGCAATTTGACATCCTCATCTATATGCATTATTCCACTTGGAAAATTAAATGAAACCCTTGATTCAGAATCAGAAACACTTAGAAGTAACGATCCTGTTTACTGATTGTCTGAAGTTGTGGTTTTTAAGCACTATTTAATAGAGGAAACAAAAAGCACTATTAAGTAAAAAGTAAGCATCTAAGTTACTTTAGGAAGTGTTCATGCTATATGACTAGTAGACGTTCATTCTATTTTTCATTGTTTGTATCTCAGAGACACCGAGAACTGTTAGCTTAATGCAGTTTCAGATTTCTTATCATTCAGAACTTGAATCTAATAGAGTAGGTGCAAAGGCAAATAGACTGTTCAGCATCATTTTGCTGAATTTTTTTTCAGCATTGTTTCCTTATTAGCATCTAATCAACGGATAACAGCTGTGTTTTATTAAGATGAGAATGGATTTGGGTTTCCCTAGCTCTGGTGTTAGCCTTAAACTCAAAAAAAAAAAAAAGAAAAAAAGTTGCTTCTGGATCTCCTCAGGTCCTAATAATCAAAGATAGTTAGAATCAGGTTTCATTGCCTCTCAGTAAGATGTTTATTAAGCCATTTGTTTGGTAGTGTATTGATTGATACTTAACCATGGCTTGGAGGGGGGAGAAGCTCCCAACAACATCAGGCTTGAACTGAATTGAGTCAAAACCTTTTCAACATGCTTGTCCCTCTGAGAACAGCATTACAATGTCTGTGGGCAAACTAGAGGAGTAAGATAAGCATCCAAAGGGTGGGGAGGACAAGAAGGCAGACATAGCCTTGGCTGAGTACTGATACTGGCACCACCAGGAGATACCAAAGCTGGCCCGTGAGCCACAGGATATTTCTAATTTCTGATATGACACAAATTAGGCATTACTTTGTGCTTTGGGTGTGGTATGAAGGCTAAACAAGCTGTCAAGCAGTAAACGTTAGTGAATAACACTGAAACAAAAGAGGATTTTGGAGGGCAGATAATTTGCTTTTCCTTCTCTCTCTCTCTTTTTTTTTTCTCCTTCCTTCTAGTGGAATCCATTTTAAGTCTTCATGAATGTGGTGCTTTTAAGTGGTTCATTTCCAGATGATATTGTTTCAAATTCAGATTTAGAAGCATAAATTTGGGGAAATTGATTCTCACATATCCACAGTCTTTCAAAGATTTTCTCAGCCATTACTACACTGCAGATAGTCAGTTTACTTCCTGATCTAAACCTTATACTTCAGGTTTTAAATGTATTATTTACTACAGAAGCATCCTGAATTTAATGCTAGTACTTATTAGCATAGAATTAGAATAAATCTGAGGAAAACAATTGAGAGAATTAGAAAGATGTTGCATAGTAACTTCAGAAAGTGTAGCAAGCAGATGTTGAAAGCTTGTTTGATGTCATATTTTTATTCAGAATTATTTTAGGGATTATCTAAAAGCTATACTGTGGATTATTAAAAAAAAAAAAAAGAGTAATTTCAGTTTAATTTAGCTCCTATGAACATGTGAAAGTGTTTCAGACAGGTGAAGTATACTGAGAGATGTCTTAAGCTATCACTCCAGGGACTACAAATAAAAAAAAAAAAATCAGTTGGCAAGTAGAGTTGGCATTTTAGAAAGTCTGGATATAATTGTACTGGAAATCTTGAGGACACTTTGAAGCAGTCTTAAGAGAGGATATTGCCTACTGGAATTCCTCCTTCGTGCAAGTTTCACTGCAATTTATTTTCAATCAAATATACTCATGACACTAGCTTATACCCTTGCTCCAGATATGTATATTCATTTCACCAGCTGAAATTGTTGGGAGTTAAGTAGACTCACACTGCCAGCTGACCTACTTTATGAGTTCATCTCTTGTGACTGGAAAATAGTTGCGAAAGCCAAGCCAACTTAATGTGATAGGCATTCACAAAGCTGCTGGTCTGCTTGAGTTGACTCTCCACCACCAGCTCAGATCCCTTTGTTATTTCTATTGGATTCAGTGTTGCCTTTCTGTGTTTATCCTTCTCTGCATCCAGGTCTGGGCCTATTCAAGGCAGTGGAAGTTAGTCCCAGAATCAGCGATGGCCGTTCAGAGTGCATTTATGGGCACAGGGCTTAAATGCAGTTGGAGCACTTGAAACTTTGTCTCACTTTCCATAAAACAATAAAAACTAGCAGTTTTATTATATTTCAGAAAAAAAAAATAAAAAATCCTACACCGGTTATCACTTCTCTGCTTTTCGTTTTTTTTCCCCACACTTTCTTTTTCTGACCTCTTCTCTTCCTTTCTTTAGTGACTAATAAGAAAAACTCTTGTTATGAAGTTGTAGCCTCCTTCATCAGGTAACCCCCTCTAGCCAGCCTGTGAAAGCTCTGTCACTTAGTTATCAGCATACTTGAGCAGACTGATTTTTTTGCTCTGACCAAGTATTTCACCCCATGAGAATCTATCTGAATCAGGTCTAATGATCCCCTGTTATTGACTGTTGATCCTCTACTGCTGATTCTCTGACAAGTGCAATAATTTCTCCTGATTCCTCTTAAGCTTACATCACACAACATAATCAAGTTGACTCAGAAAAAGTCAGAACCTGGAAAAGAACAAAGGCAAACATATATCTGAAACAAGTGAATACTGCCACGCAATTATTTCATGACCTGAGACAGAAGCAGCACTCTATAACCTGAGAACAACAAACACAAGACAAAAAGCATTCAGGGTCAGATCCTTTGTCAGGCTCCAGCCCTGTGAAAGATTGCAGAACAAGTACTGGAAGGAGTAGCAGTGATGTTGGGATACACTCAAAATTAGCACAGAATACAGCACTTAATTGTGACTGTAATAAAAAAAGGAACTTGTTGTCTGGAGGGAAGTGTGGCTCCACAAAATACTCATCTTGCTTAATATTTCATTCATCATCTGCTCCCTTGAAAAGGATGCAAATCATAGCCATTCAATATACTGGGAGACTTTGGGATTCTTCTCCTAAAGGATGCAGAGAAAGACCATGCAAGTCAGTCCTTTACTGAAGGAAAACTCTTTAGGCATAAATAACAGCAGGCTGTCTTTTATTTTTGTTTTGCTGTAAAGGATATGATCAACAGGATCTCACCACCTTCTTTCTTATTTCAAGAAGAACATCTTCTACGTCACCAGTGATCAGCTGGAGCATATGCCGTGACTTATGCATGATTGTCAAAATTTTGAAGAGATATACTCCTTTCCTCATGTGCTGATATTTTTGTTATCTTTTAAATTACAACAAATTGTCCAGTACAAGAAAGCCAACAAAAGAGCAAGAATATAAATCCTCATGGTATGATTTTCCAGTGTTGAAGATTTAAGAACCTCCCCTCTCCCAAAATAAGATTTGAAGACCTTATCATCACAAGAATGAATGCTCTTGCATTCCCAAAATGTGTTTGTAGTTTCCAGCTAGAAATGGTAAGAAGAAACAGGGTGTGAAGACTTAAAAGTGATTGCATCTGCAGAGGTTCCTCCCCATGTTAAACACAGGCAGTGATCGACACCCTAGAAGTGATAAGGAGATAAAGAGCTGATTAAATTCTGTCTCAGGTTTGACCCATGCCAGGACAGCATCTCTCAGGCTTTCTCCTGTCTGCCTATCAGTGATATAAAGCCAGATGCCATCAGTGGCCCAGGTTTGTCAGACACTTAGCAGAGGCTGTCTAAGCTTTCCTGTTTATAAATTAAGTATTTGTTAAAGTACAGTATGTAACTGCGCACTCCACTTATCTTTGCTTTAGAGAGATTGACATAGTGAATTATGAAGTCAAACCCCAGGCTAGAAGATGCCTATAAAGATTAAGTCATTTCATTCTTTTCCAAACAATTAGCAGCACTAGACTGCTAAGCGGAGATCAATCGTAATTGGGGAACTGAGAGAGGGCAATAAAGAAATTACTAGTGTTTTCTCTGAAGCCTTCTGGTTTACAGACTCACTGTTATTTAATCCAGAAGGTCTGTAGATTGTAAATTATCCATTAGAGTTGTCACATATCCCTTGAAAAAGATTTACTTTACAATAAACGTACAAGGAAGGAAATCTGCCTAGTTGTTTCAGGTAAAATAGAATTATTGTAGCTTATTTGTCATCATCACATTTCTACTGCCTACTTTCAAATGACCACCAAGAGTTTTAGAGGTTTTATCTGACAAAAATCGACACTTTGACATTACCATCTGAGCTGAAAGGCACTTGATCTCCTCTCCATTTTCCACTGCTCACTGTGTTATTTGTTAACAAAAAGGATTAGAAGAGGCCCCTGGTTAAAAGAAACTTTAGCTTAATATTTTGCATATTATTAATGTAGCACTGAATCAATTTTCACAAAATTGCAATTCTAAGGCTGCTACAAGGTTTTTATTATATTGCATGTACCCTTAGAAGTTAGGGTTTAACAGAAAGACACAGCAAATTGCCACTGCTGCAACAGATGATGGCAATATCTCAGGCAGGGAAGAGAGCAGGACATAAATTTGGTGTTGCTGAATCCATTGATGGTGATGCTGGATATGGAACAGCTATGGGTCCCCTAGTGAGAAGTGTACCCAGACAAACCAGACATCGTTTCAGTTTACCATTCAGCTAAGCTTACCCAAGCAAGCAGTGTAGTGTAATAGAGCTTATTTGCAAAGTACTTCTGGTAGCTTTGCTGTGTACTAAGATTAATATACTCCCACAAGACACAGGAGCACATCATCCTTTTCTGAAATAACTTCATCTTGTGCATTCTGAGACTGCTTCATGGTACAGACTAAAGCTCACTGAATGGAGATGATTCAAAGATCTGCTATGGAATCACAGTCTTGGTCTGGTCTGGAGAAGTAAAGTAAAAACTCCCTGAGAGAAGACTCTTACCCAATGGGACTGGCACTGTGATGATCTGAGAAAAGTAAATGAACTTGACAACTAATGCCACGTAGTTGCATACAGTTTGGGGGCACAGCTCAGACCTGTAGTATTCCCACACCATTAACATCAGAGATTTGTCATCACAGAGGTTAACACTGTGGAAGAAGACAGATTTTGTGTGAGCCTATTTCTCTAAGCATTCACAAGTTGTTAAAAGTAACACAGCTGTCTCTGTTGTGTGATATGAGGCAGTGAGCAGTGGACTTACACACTCAGCACAGAAGTGAGTTTAGAGACTAATTACAGCACTAGACAGATGACGTCTTTTCCACAACCAAACCTGAGACACCAAGAATCTTCTTCCTGGAGACTGTTCCTTGGGAGAAGCTAGGGCTGCCTTGCTTTGTGGCAATAGCCTAGACACTGGCTGAAATAGAAGAGGTTAACAGAGATAGAAGGGCGTACAGTTGAGTCTTTAAAGCTCACTGCTGCCTCTGCTAGGATTTACAAGGCTTTTTTTAAGTTTTATTTTTTATTATTCCTACAGAACTTCTGTAGCAAGGAGCAGACAGAATTTTTTTTGGCAAGAAAACTGACCATGTGCTAGTATATTAGGATATCTGCATACTGCAATGAAGTCTGAAGTGTAGACAAGCACAAAGATTGTTATTTAAATGAAAGAGACCTTATTCTTAGCCTATCCACTATCCCAGTGCAATAGCTACAAAGCAGAGGAATTAATGTTTTTCTTCTCTTCTAAATCCCCTCACTCAAAGGATGAAAGATGTTAAAGAGACTCTTTGTTTTGTTTTCAGCTCTTTATTTCACTTGTATATGTTGGCAGCTGATAGAGCCCCAAATCTTGTCAATCCCAGTGTGCTAGGCACAGAAGTATAAAGAACATTACAATTCCCGCTCAGAAGAGCTTAGGGACAGAAATCTAAAGGACAAGACATGGACAAGACAGCAGTATCACCAGTCGCAAAGCTTTTGCACACAGTCCCAGAAAATGAGAAACAGTATAAAACCCCTGATATTTAAAATATTGTATATACACTATTGTTTTAGAGTTCATGATTCCAGAAGTTTTTCCAGCAATAACAATGACAACAACAAAAAAAACACCCTTAAAAAACACCAACAAACAAAAAGCAAGCCAAATACATAAATAAAAACAAGCTACTCCAAAACCCAGATACCTTTTTCTAAATAAGAGGAGAAATCATATATCAGTAATGAGAATCATGTGTGGAATTTTAAAGAAAACCCTGATAACAGAAGAGTATTTGGATTAAAAAAAATAATAAAAAAAAAGCTCAATGAGGACTTTTGTGTGAGTACTGCACAGAGACCCACATACTTCCAGAAATGCCACAACACCAGAAAAAGCAAAGGGGAAGGAAAGAAAAATGTTATATGCCAGACAGTGTAAGGGCAGAAAACACAAATATATGTACATTGCTGCTATGTTCCTGGCAGCTGTCAAACTTTTCTTGTTTGAAGAACTTAAAGTGAACCCAAATGACATAGCCAAGGAAAGGGTAGATATATTAGAGAATTAGAATTTGTTGTCATCATTCACCCTTCTGGTTAGCTTGTTCTGTCTTCAGAAGATATGTGGGTGCTTGGATCATCTTTAATTGACTAAAAATTCTATTTCTCAGTATTGATACATAGTGAGGCCTATGAATGCTAGAAGCCAGTGATGGAAATATACCATACATCACAGAAACCAAAACTAAGAAAACATGATCCAGTCCACAGAATAAAAAAAGGATCTGTAGATCACTCTCAAAGAACGGAAATTTTTCTTCATGTTCAGATGGAACTTCTTGTTTCAAATTGTGTTTGTTGTTCCTTGTCTTGTCTCTGGGCAACATCAAAAAGAGCTTGTACCCATTCTCTTGACTACCATCCATTACATATTTACAAGCATTGATAGATCTCCCCTCCATCTTTGCTTCTGTGCACTGAATAGTTTCAGGTCACTCAGCCTTTCCTCATATGGGAGGTGCTCCAGGCCCCTCATTATTTTTGTAGTCCTCTGCTGGTCTCCCTCTAGAAGTTCCCTTTTTCTTGAGCTGAAGAACACAGAACTGGACACAGGACTCCTGTGGCTTCACCAGGGCAGAACAGAAGGGGAGGATCACCTCCCTCAACCCACTGATCACACTCTTTACAAGGCACCTCAGGATACCACTGGCTTTCTTGCCTTCATTAGGTTCCTCTTCCAGGTTCTTCTTCCATTTAGGTTCTTCCATGATCTCATCCACGTGTATCTCCTGCCACTTTTGCCTGATTTCTTGGTCTTGAGGATGCACCAATCTTGAGTTTAGAAGAGGTGGTACATGAATACCAACTAACTCTCTTGGGTTCTCTTCCCTTCCAGTGCTCTAATCCATTAGGTACTTCCAAGTAGGTCATTGAAGAAGTTGAACTTGGCTCTCCTGAAGTGCAGGGTTGCAATCCTAGCAATCCTACTGTTGCCTTCTTTCTTCCATGCAAAATTCTTATGATTGCTGCATTAAAGGCTGCCCTGTACCTTTATATCCCCCTCCCCAGTCCCCAGTCCTTTGCTTGTACAAGTCTTCACTGGGAAGAGAAGTTGGAAGAGGATCTAGAGATGTGGCTAGTTTGACCAAGTGTAGTAATGGGCAAGAAGGAGTAAGAACAAAAAGTGCATCTCCAACTGTTTGTTTTGGCTAACTTGGGCACAGTTTAATAACAGTGACTATCACTAAAAGTAAACAGTTTACAAAGATTTAGTAATGTTGAACAAGTCAATGCTGCCTTTATTTCAGTCCCACCATCTAAATAACAGAGGGACATCTGTCTTTTAAACCAAACTGTCTATTATCATAATAAGAACCTTGTGGCAACACAACCTTTGGTAAAACCTGTAGGTTTCAGAGAAAGGAAATAATATTACTTGATATTTTAACATATATATGTGGTGTGTAATATCCTGTTAACAAACATCTTGTGTCATCAGTTCTCTGGAGATGTTAATTCCTGATCAGGGGAACATGTGTGTGTACCGTGGCTATGTTCATCAGTAAAATTTCAAAATTCTCTACCTATAGATGTGAGGATACATGCATTCAAAGAATCTTACACTGCTGTTCATCTAAACGAAAAAATAAATTGACATTTAACATATCTGCCATAACAATATGTAGCAGCAATTGATAATCAAGAGAAGGAACATTACTTTCAATGAAAATAAAGAACAAAGTCTTATCCTCTAGTGGAATAAATTTCAAACTGAAAATAATGAAAGGAGATTCTTCCAAATAAGGAATTTAGGGCTGAGTGTGTACCTTCTGATTTTAAAAATGTTGCATTTGAGCATAATCTTTAATTCAGCAATGCCAGAGTTTTGCAACTGTTTGGCAGCTGGTAATTCTTCTTAAAATTAATAGAAACTAGAAAGCATGATTTTACATTCTAAAACTGCTTATTGTTGATGTTTACCTCAATGAACATTTTAATAGGCTTTCATTGTGATCTTTATCTTTACAGTTTTGTATCTGTGACTTATGCAAAACAAATATGTGCAGCTTCTCCTGAATTCTGTAGGTATCCTACTGGGTGAGGATATTAAAACTAATGGAAATTTCAAATTAATCAGAAAATATTCAAATCAAGTATATTTCATGTCATAACAGATCTTTAACTCTTATGTGAAGTGTGCAACAAATGACATGATCTTTGCTGCCTCATAGGTTAAATTTATTTGAGAAAACTTACATTTTGCTTTCATTCATAATTTCATACAAGATTGCTACAGAATCTTGTCATTAGGACATACCTATTTTATTCACTTCCATCATTCCACACTACTTTTTTTACTGGAAAAACACTGTGAGTCATCACAAAGTGTTGGGGAGCTAGAGACTGATCTAATGGGAAGGAGTTCTCATACAGAACTGTTTTACTCACCCCAAAATAAGGAAAATGTGGTGGTTTTAAGACCTGTCACAGGAGAACTAATAGGGTGAAGATTTCTAACAGCTCTGTAATTTAAAGGACTCTGTACCTTTGGAAAGCCTTTTTTTTTTTTTTGTGATCTTACAGTACTTTAAGTTCAGGATTGCAATGGTATGCTTTGTCTGTTCAGTTTGCAAATCCCAAAAGGGAAGGGATGACAAAAAAAATCAGGAACTTGCCAGATGATTTTCTAAAATCTTGATGGACTACTGGATACTCACTCACATGAGTTCTCCTTCAAGGTTTATAAAACAGTGGGAGATCCTATGGAGGACATAAAATCTATTGGATTTCCAAGAGTTTCTCAAATCCACGTGAGATCTTGACAAACTTGTAAACTGTCAGTGGAGCCCTGCGGATTTTGCAAACCTTGAATGGATGTTAAACAAAATCTGAGTTTCCCACAACAGTTACAAAGCCCTTTTTACCATATTACAACCTCACAGAGAAATACAGCTAACTTTTCCAAAACTGTAATTATTTTCTCACATTATGAGGATATTTGTAGAAGCTGACAACATTAGGAATCCTCAGATTATGTAGTTGTCATCTGTGTTTCTTGCAGAAGATGATAAAACATTCTAAGAGATTAATGAAATGATTCTCTTTATTGCATCGCTAAAGATAAACCTAACTGTACCTGCAACAGCTTGGCAAACCGACTCTTAAAACACAGTGAGTCTACTGGAAACAAAATATTATCCTTTCAAGAACTAGAAATAAAGACAATATGTCCCCAAAATCAACTTGGTTGAAAATTAATCCAGCTGTAGTTGGTCAGAGACATAAATAACTCGAAAGAAGTAGTCACTGCATTGGTTATAAGTTATAGAATCATAGAATCACAGAATACCCTAAGCTGGAAAGGATACTGAGTGCATCTCCTGGCTCCACACAGCACAGCACTGTCCAAAAATGAGACCATGTGTCTGAGTGCATTGTTCAAATGTTTGAATTTCAGCAAGCTCGGTGCCATGACCACCATCCTGGGTAACCTGTTCCAGCGCCCAACCACCCTCTGCTGAATCATCTTTTCCTGCTATCCAGCCTGAATCAGCCCTGACGTGACTTCATGTTTTTGAATCTTTTTTATATGAGGTCCTGTAGACCTTCATAAAAAATGTTTGTTCTCATAGCTTCTGCTACATGAAATCTGTTAGAAACTTTCAACTCAAGCAAGTTCAAGATTTCCCCTGCCCATTGTCCGTGCTGCTACACAACCTATGTATTTCAATTATCTGACAAAATACTACTGATGTAACTGATTTCATGAGCTTCTGATGACCTCTGGTAACTGTTAACTCATTTTTTCTCCGACTCCAGAAACAACAAACACTAACTGTGGTGCAATACTCTTCATTGAATGTGTAAGGATGTGTTAAATAGAAACCTATATTTATTTTAGAGAGGTGTGAAATATTGTCTTTATTTCACTGGTAGAAAGATGAAACCTGGGTGTAGAAAAGTTTTTATCAAAAATGGAAATTTAATTTATATAAACAGTTTCTATTTTCTTTGTATGTTACCTCATGCTTTATGTAGACTGTACTGTACTTAAAATTATGTCTTCTGAAAGATATATTTTTGCTTTCTTCCTTTTGTAACTCTCAAGTGCTGTACCTTAGAACATCATTTTAGGGAAGAAAAGATGCTAGTGAGTTTGTTGCTGAATTCTGTTCATGGAGAGCAGAGCAGTTCTTTCTAAACATCTGCCATTGCTTCTTATGTGGATGAATGCATAATACTTCCAAGTACACAAATCACATTTTAGATTTAGATCTCATTTACATAATACATAAGAATGCAGAAAATGTCCTGGAGGGCAAGTAAACACTTTGAGCATAAAATGGAAACAAATTTTGAGAATCATTTTCATGTTGGTTTCTTTAGCATGTTTTAAAACAGAAGAGATTGTTATCACAGAAAACAACATTGCTCTAAATCTATCTACATGTAAGGATTGCTTTGGATAAAACAGGGCATCTTGTCCCACTTTTGTCCACATTAGAGATATGTCTCTCTCACAGGTGAACTTCAGGATGCACTATCCAGTGGCATGTGCCTGGATGACTGTATAAAAAGTAATGTAGCTGCAAACACAACAATATCCAAGTCCCTCACTAAACAAGAGAACCTCAATTCATTCTCTGTTAAGCTGAGAACGTTGTTCGATACTTGTTGAAGAAGGCTACTTTGCATTTTTCATGATTTCCTACAACTGTGATTGTCTCAACATTTGCATTAAATATACTATTTCTGGCACTTGAGCCCACAACAGAGCTAGTGGTTGCAACAACTTGACAGCCTTTTTGTCATCTGGAGAATGATGGAAACCAGAAGAAAGAACATGTTAAGATTAAATTCTCAAGCAAGTAGTGACAAACTCCTTGTCCTTGAGGCTTATATAAATAACTTTCCTGTGTTTTTTTAACCTGTTCTCCCCTCTCCTCAGACACCCCAACAGCAAGGCATGTCACTGTGATGGTTCACATCCATCTCTTTTTATTGATGTCCACTTTGGTATCTGCACAGGTCATCAATTTTGCTGCCTCTCCAGCAGCTGCTGGGAAGGCTGGGGCTGTGTTGCAGGACGCAGCATGCGGGGGGAGTCTTGGCTCTCCATCGGACTCACGGTTCCAGTTGGATGCCGGTACCGGAGCCTCATAAATCTTGTAGGTGACCCAGGTGAACTCTGAGGCTCAGAGCTCACTGAAAACTGATCAGGCCTCTGTTTAGTTTAACAGGCCCTTTTCAGTGACAAGTGAAAGGTTCGACAAATGCACAAAACAGATATATATTAGTTGAAAAACTAATGGCTTTTAAAAGAATGTTTGACAATTGTTTAGGGCTGTCTGTAGATCCATTATGCTGATAAACGACCAACTTGGTCTGTGCCAAACTAGAGATGGCCAGCAAGAAAGCAACCTTGATTTTTATTTTTTTTCTTTTCTGCTTGCTCAGGCACTCCTCGTCTATTTCATTGGCTTCATAAGAGCCACATGTTCTGTGGCGGTCAGGAAGACTTAAAGAAGGTGTTAAAGGGTACCTGTGCAGCTTATATTTAACCTTGCAATCAAACTGGAATTAAGCAACACTGCAGATGCCCTCCATGACCTGCTATTGACCGCCTGAACTTCTAAGTTAGGGTCAGTAGGGGCCCAGAATAGGAGGTCAAAAGCTGGTCAGTGCTCTTCAGCTCCAGCATGCTGAATAGAAAGACTTTATTGCTGTGATTTATGCAATTTGCACAGACAGGTTAAGGAGACCTTAAAACATGCCACAGTGCTCACTTGCTCACTTACACTGGGTATACCATCCACTCGGAAAATAAATTCTGATTGTCTATATGAAATCTCTTGTGGATACGCCTTGAAGTATTTTACCCTCTCTATTCTGAAGATTCATTCCCACACTCGACCCCTGAACGTGAAGGTTAGTGTTTCCAGATTTGTTTAAACAATATGAGTGCACCAAATGAAGCACATTACAAAGCTGATTAATTGCAAAGGCAGAGTAACAATCATTAATGAATTATTTTTTGGGGACAGCTAAACTAGCAGAAAAGTTGAGCTTCTGAATCAGTCGCAATGGCAATTTGAACAAAGTGGAGACTAATTTTTCACCAACCCCCACAATTAAAAGTTTGGTGTTTCCTTCTCAATTATTATTTGACTTCTTTCAAGTATCTGAAGTTCTAGAGCTGACAGGAAATTATACACGAGGATTAAAAAAATGAAGAGCTTTTATTACTCTACAATCAAAAGCCTTTTTTTTTTTTTTCCCCTTGTGAAGCTTACTATGGATGAAGTTAGAGTTGTGTTCTCCAGCAAATATAGACTCAATTCAACAAGCTGCTTATGTTTGAGGTCTTTCTCGAGCAGAAACTGCCACTTGTGATGTGGGATTTCTGACAGACTTCTCTCAGACCACCAGACTTTTTTCCGCTTCTGATCAAAGGAAGAAACAGAACCCAGGTCACTGAAAGTGAAAGGGTAGGGCGTTTTTAAAACTTTTTTGTACTACCTCTTTTTTCACCACTTCAGTTCATAATTCTTTGCTGCGTGTTGCTGTAAAGCTCACATTACTCTGATTTAATAAGTCTACTTTAAAAAGATATTAGTCCATATTAGTGTATAATTGCATTTGACATAATGCGTATGTGGGGGGAATGTAAAACTTGCCAAGCTCTTCTTAAAAAAACATGGCAGTAGTAAATGTGTGGCTTGTCATTTTTGTAAGTATTTTAGTGATAGTAAGTTTAATAAGCTTACTCAACGCCCTAAATTATATTTACTTAAGCACAGGTATCACTGAACCCGAGCTGTTTGAAGGTCAGTTAAGCGCTCTATTATTAAAAGATATATTTATAACCGGTTATAGATCAGAGCAGCACCAGTGGATAAATAGTTTGTTTTTAAAATAATTTATACATATTATTTAAAATGTTAGACCAGTCTGTCATAAGCATAATGCATAGATTTCAGGCTGCCAAAATGCGTATTTATCTGAAATACTGGAACAGATCCAAAAGATATTTCTCAAGTTAATAACACACAGCACAACCTCCTGCAGAATTATCATTTTCTTGTAATGAAGTAAAAGAAAGCTGTCAGCTCCTTCTTCATTTATTTTAACTCACAGATAGAGACATAGTACTGACCATTGATTTACATGTAAAGGGGTCCAGAAATGAGCAACAGTAGTAGAATATGATCTCCCACCAATCTACAGAGTTTGCTCGGACAGCTGTGGTCTTGTTTTAGCCTGTTGTGTGCACTTACTCAAAAGCATACTGCCTAACATACAGAAGCATGTCATTTTTAACATAAATTTCCATGAGCTCTCTCTAAACTTGTCTCAGATCAAAGAACAAAATTTTGCAGTTCATCACTGTTGATCACTTGGCATTATTACATAAAGGCATTAACGTGAGCCAACTGCTGATTTTATGCTTTGATTTCTACTGTTTAACAGTGAGTGATAATTGACTGGATTCCTGAAAGGTTATAGAACTACAACAGAATAGACACTGGAAATTAGTAATTAATTCATCAAAAAATCCTAGTACAGTGAAAGTGAAGGTAGTATGTTATAGAGAATAGTATTTGTCACTACTTCTCTGTGAAAGGGTGCAGAGGATTCTGTGACAACCCATCTTTTGTGTGTGCTATTTTTAGCCTTCTCAGACGGTGAACTGGAAGCAGACTCTGTGACAGAAACCTATGAAAACACGATCTAATTTGTCAATTAGGTCTAAATTTGTTTTAGCCATTTAAGTAAACTAAAAATGTAGAAAGTCACCATTGTAAGTGCAAAAGATTTTTGGAGGTTCAGTTCACGAAAAGCGTGAAAGTCGATTTGAAACCTTTCCGAGTTTCATTTAATCTAAAACTTGGGCAGATTTCTCCCAGGATTATTTGTATTTGACTCCAGATAGAATTGCAAATGTGGCAATAGTGCTGGATAATTCTTTGTGCATTGATAGTCATGTAAAGCAGAGAAGTCTCAAAGGAAAACTAAAACTTTTTCCAAATACTCCATATCTATTTCACTTGTAGTGGGAACAACACTCACATCTCTTTGAACTTTTGAATTTTCCAAATGTAAGAATTTGTAGATCAAACTGAAAATGGTGAGGAGAATTTTAGTGCAGTAACTGGCAAATTTGGTTTTGTAAATATACAGAATTGAAAAATTAGTAGCACTTTCAAGAGAATTCTTTATCTAAAACTAACACACTGTTAATGAAAAAAAACTTTTTTTGCCAGTTGATTAGTTTTTGATCAACATGCTTTGAAAATCATTGAAAAAAACTGTAATTTGTAAAGTGAGAATCTGGAATATAAATACAAATCCTAAAAAAAAGTCTGTTTCCAAACAATTGGAAACAGGAGAGATGAATAGCGCCACATATTTGATAAACATTATTTTCTGTTTAGCTTGTACTGCAGTAGCCTTTCCAGGTGCAGTTCATGAATTTTGGTGTGTGTTATCACTGTCAGTGCAAAAGCCTTTTCATTCTTCTTGTTTGCATTACAGATCAGGACAACCCCAGAAAGCCCTGAGATTCAGGCTGGGAAAATCCCTTTACAGTACTGTACTGAGTTGAATTTTGGCGCATCGAGGTCTGAAATCTTGTATCAGAAATAGTACAGCCAGCAAGAGCAGGAAAGTGACTGTTCCCTTGTACTCTACTCCGGTGAGGCTGCACCTTGAATACTGCGTTCAGTTTTGGGCTCCTTACTACAAGAAGGACCCTGAGACCCTGGATTGTGTCCAGAGAAGGGCAACAAAGCTGTGAACGGTCTAGAGCACAAGTCTTTCAGGGAGCAGCTGAGGGATTGTTCAATCTAGAGAAGAGGAGGCTCAGAGGGGAACTTATAGGTCTCCACAATGATTTGAAAAGAAAATGCGGTGAGCAGGAGGTCAGCTTCTTCTTCTGGGTAAGTAGTGATAGGATGAGGGGGAATGGCTTGGAGTTGCAGAAGAGGAGGTTCAGTTTGGAAAAGCGACATCTCCAAAAGAGTATCAGGCAATGGAATGGGCTGCTTAGGGAGGTGGTTGAGTCATCATCCCTAGAAATGCTCCAGAAATGTTTAGACATGGTAATAAGGGACATGGTTTAGGGGGGAAATATTGGTAATTGGATGGTTGGACTAGGTGATCATAGAAGTCTTTTCTGGCCTTAATTATTCTATGATTCTATGAGCTGGAGAAAAGTGAATAAAAAGTAGGATGAATGTGTTATGATACAAGTAGGTTGAGTATGTAAAATAACCTAAAAAATGATTATCAACAGACGGGATTTTGGTGCAAATAGCAAATTTCAGGCCCAGAATAGATTAAGACTAATCCTGCATATGGACAAAACTGGTCCAAAGTGAGAGTCAATCTTACTTGTAATAATCTAGCATTAATGTCATATAAACATAGCAAGGCTTTCATCGTTGTGTGAATAAAGGGCAAGATCAAAAGTACTTGGATGCTCAGCATTCACCCAAGTGCAATATCTCAAATTGGTGCCTAATGCTAAAACTCAGAAGTTCCCTTTTTCATGAAGTTCATGAAGTTCCCTTTTTTTTTGATTTATCACCATATTCTACAAAAAAACCCGCTGCTTTACTTACTGACATATAGTCTCACCTTTGACAGTAGATCATAAAGGCAGACTGTTGAGTACTTTTCCTATACTTCTCTGAAAAACAAATTTTCAACCTGCGAATTCCTAAGCAGTTTGGATTTTTTTTTAAATTTTTTTTCTGCAGGCAATCAAAACTGTACACACTGAGAAAAAGAATCTAGCATTTCCAGTCAATTTTATGACCACATTGCTCAGTCTGGCATTCCTGTCTTCTACTAAAAAATTTAGAATTTTAGTCTTCATTATCTAACACAATGAAGGCTATTTATTATATTTGATTTCCTATATTAATACTTTAAATGTTTTAGCACCGTGTAGCATGACAGAGTTACTCACAGTGATGAGCACAAAGGAATCCTAAGACTCCGGCAATGTGAAACACATTCTTCAGTGGCTTCTGTATGATGAAGCTCTAAATAACTAGGTTTGTATCTAGTTATTTTAATGTGAAAGCAGGTGGCTTCTTAGTAATATCTTCTAGGAATATACTAGGGAACAAACATTAACTTTTGGCCTTGTGGTTTGAAAGCAGTTATGAGCAGACTTCATATTGGATGGCACCACTGATTTTGTCTTCCCTTAAGTAAAGAAATCTCTAACCCTAAACTCAGGTAGGTATTTAGCTGATTTTCATAACACTAACTGTAGTGTGCGTTCAAAAGAGACTCAAGAGAAATCAAGTTAGAAACAAAAATACTATCTGCATTTAAGCGGAGCATGAAACCTCATCTAAGGTCAAAACTGAGGTCATAAAGAGGATAATATGGGTTTAGCCTGCAGCGCAGCTGCTGCATGCTGTATTTAGCCTGTGAATTAAAAAGCAGCTTTTGTTTCTACTGCTGTTACTCCCTGCATCTTTCTAAGTCATTTCTGTCCTTTGACAAAGTGAAATTTAATGTGTATATATGTGGCGTCCAGCTTCTTATGTTAAAATGTCTGATATCACATATGAAGTAAACAGTTACAAGGTTAATATGCTGAATCTCTGTGGGGGAAAAAACCAAAAAACCACCAACTAATTTATGAGGGCACATATTCTTACAGTGGCAAATACATTATTGTTTGTGGCACAGATCAGTGACTCAGTGATTCCCATCATGTGGTGCAATGGCATTAAATAGTGCTATATGGGAGGATTCTACAAGAAGACAAGTTCTGACTTATATTAGGGGAGAGGATCTAAGGATACAAGTATAGTCTGTAAACTGCTAAAGAAATCACAGTAGAGAGACAAATAAATAAACCTCTCAATGCTGTATGCTCCTCTGACTTCAGAATGACTCAAAGAACGAGGCAGCAACAAGCCCTTTTGTGATGAACACCTGAACAATGGGGAAAAGTTGGAAAAGGAACATTCTGAGATGAATGTAGAGGATTGCTTGGATTTAATCCACTAAACAAAACTAGGGGAAAAAAAGTCTAATTCCATTATTCAGAGGCTGCAAGTGTATTTTACCTTGGGGAAATGTACTTCTACTCATTTTCAGTAGCTCTATAGTCTATTTCAGACTCTATACTTGAAAATTAACAGCATGTTAACAGGACTATTGCCTCTACTTGTGGAACTGTCTGTTTAGGATTAGGCCATTAACTATTGATGGAGATAATTGTTCCTGCACTTGAACAGCACAAGGATAGAACTGAAAGTGGTTTAACTGGCATTTGCATTTATGCTTGGTAAACAGAGCTGGATTTGAAAGTGCTGAACATTCAATATTGCCTTCTACACAGTTCACATTCCAAAGCATCACTGATCAAAAAGATCAGTTTGATAAAATGTCGTAGCAAAGGTCAAATCAAACAATTTCAGCAGTAATTTATCACTTCTACATAAATAAATGCACTAGCAATAAATAATAAAATACATCTAATTGTCCTTTGGTAATTATATTTTCTTTTTTTGAAGCCCTATAAGTCACAATTTTTCATGATTCCAGATTTAAGTGTCACTTTTTGAATGCACATACTTTTCAAATTTTGTTTAGCTTGAACAGTGAGATTTTCAAGGCCAGCTATGCAGCTGAGGAGAGCTGGCTTTTCATTTCTTGTATGGTATCTATTAATTGTACTTTTTAACCCTTGTTTCAGAAAGTTTTTTTTCAGAAAGTAAATTACTCTTTGTGATAACTATCAGCTAGCAGGAAACAGCTTGCTCACACCCAAGTTTATACATACTATAATTTATCACACAATTAGTTTATCAGATAAAGAGGACTTTATCTAATTGAAGTAATGCACTTCTGCACGTTATTTTACTCAGTTATTTTCTAAGTAACCCCAATACCATCTCTACCTGCAGTGCAGTGCTCAGGAGGCATCACAGTGAAAAGACTGGCAGTTCAGCTCAAAAAGGCCATTGAAGTGAAGCATTTAGTACATCTGGAGGGAAGGGTGTCCTCATGGGGTGATGGACAAAGTACAGTTAGAAAGTGAAGGGAGTGAATCTGTTCACCACAAGCTGCTTTCTGCCCAATGTTTTCTGTTATTTGTATAGATGAGAGATGCATAAAACCTAATTCAATTCATTAATGTGAACTGTCTCTGGCTTGACAGGCAACTGCTAAAAATTGTATCTCCCCATGGGACCTATGCTTACTTCAAAGAGAGCAAAGTTTCTGAAAATTTCATCAAATTAAAAAACGTGCTGTGGCTGTTAATGAAGGGCTTCCTGGACTGGCTCTAAATATGATGCCCATATATCAAAGACCTCTGACATTGCCTGCCACTTGATCTGGATGAAGGAAATACAGAATTCCAGGCAGATGAGAGCTGAAACCGAAGCTCCAAAACCTTTCCTTGTGCAAGTGATTAGGCACAGCTGTTTCGCTTCACGTTTCGGAGCACTTGAACTCTGCAATCTGCCACATTTTTACAGGACTGCATGTGCAGAGGGTAAAAAAATGGTATTGTGCCCTGGCTAGACAGCAGATGTGTGGGTAAAGAAATGTCTCCATTAAGAGAAAAATAAATAAAAAAAAAAAAAGCAGAAAAAAAGAACAAAATGGGTGGCAAGAGGGAGACTATCAGAAGAAGCAGAAGAAATCAATCTCTTTTCACAAGTTAAAAAGGGGTTAATTCTGCAAAATTTACCACAAACTACATATTTATTCTTAAAAAAATCTTTGCACTTCTAAATCTATCCAAAGATACAGTTTTATTTCCAGACTAGAAACTCAACTGCCTCCTCAAATATATCCATTTCGTATGATAAAATAACGTGCTTACCATCATTTTAGGTTGAAGACTCCTTCAGTTCCGATCAATAATACATAAATACTGGGCTACATAAAAGAAATGGTATGAAACAGCCAAAGCTAACATTTTTACCAGTCCTCTTGGTGCTCTTAATTTTCTTAGCTCCAGGTCTGTACAGTAATAGGATGACAAAATGATGAGGATTTGCTCAGAGAATTCTCTTTAAATTGATGAAAGCTCTTTATTGCACAGTTTGTTCAAATAGCTATTTGAAGCCTGATTCTACAGCATAGAAGCCTATGGGACTTTTTCATATTTACTCCAATAAAACAAGGATCAGTGCTTTCAGTGTCAAGTTCTTACTGAAGAAAAAGGAAAACTGATGGAGTTCAGCCTGTTTTTACACAGTGTATTAAAGGAAGAAGCCACTGGTATGTTTGATGAAGCATAGAACAGTTTTATGTAAAAAATGTATAAAATATAGTAAAGAAATTACACATGTACACAAAAATGTATATAAGTAAAAGCTGAGAAGTTTACTGTCTCTACTCCCCAGCAGAAAGGCTTATCAAGCAAAAAAAAAATGTCTTTGGATTGCTGCAGTCGACTTTTTGTGATTCAAAGGCATTTGTGTTTGAACATTCTCTGTGTGATTCAAATAAAACCTGCAGAATCAGACTGTACTGGGTGTCTTGGGATAAGACAAACATGGACTATGTCAGAGGGCAGTGTCCTGATTTCCAGTCCAGCAAACTAAAAGTGAATGGGCTAACTTTCCATATATCCCCTCCACCACAGAGCTGCGGTGTCCCAGAGGAGAGACCATTTTAATGAGCCTTGCAATTGCAGAAAAGCTTCATTGGGAATTCATACCTGAAGGGTTTATCTTCACTGCTGCAAGGGTTTCGGACGTGATTTTCCCTCCAGGATAACAGATGCTATCTATCTCTGTGTGAAACATCAGCAGAGACATGGTACTCTTGTGTCATCTGAGGTAGAAACTGTGTGAGGGAGAGGACAGATTTCATTTACTGTGGTTTAAAATTTGTGATTACAGAGCCTTCTTTTCACTCCCACATTTTACGCAGTGAAGACAAAGCCCCAGGGGTTTTCCACATCAGAAAGTAATGCTGACCTCTCGTATATTTCCTAATAACACAAGGGGAAGTATTTTCCTATGCTCCAGTTAAAGCGCAGTGGAGTTTCAAAACTGGTTAAAACTCACTGCTGTTGATAGGAGGAAAAAAACAAAAAGCATGAGTCAGAGAGGTGTGAAGTGAGTAAAGTTCTTGCTTGTGAAGGAAAAGAAGGTTTTATCTCATTTCTTGCAGGTTAGGGGCTCACCTAGTAGAAAGTAAATCTAAAAACCTTCATTACACTTGATACATTTTTTGAAAATCTACACACCAGAATAAAATGAGATGAACACATCCTGTACTGAAAAATAAGCCATAATCATGACCCGTTCAAAAGGAACCTCAAATTATGATCCTAGAAGAAAAAATAAAAGGACTAGTGGACGTCTGCATGTTTTTTTTCCCTAAGTTATACCTTTAGTTTCAAAGCCATCTTGATTTGAAGGAATGGGGAGGGATCTAACACAGAGAAAGAAGAAGTCAGCAGATAGGACACAGAAAAAGAAGCTTCGTAATTGGGACAGTTGGGTTGCAGGCTAAAAGAGCAACTGTACCAATGAGGTCCTGTAAAATCGGTTTCTGTAAAACCATATATATAAAAAATCATATAACTCATTGAGAAAAAGAATCTGGAATTAGTAAGAAAAATTCACTTCAGAGTAAATACATTAGTAAAACAAAATAGCATCCTTAACTAAAACTGGTAAGACATTTCAGCAGTTTTTCGTTCCATCAAAATTTCTAAGTCACTGTAAGGAGAACAAAGGAAACGTCTTTCCATGAGATATATGCTGGAAGAGGAAAGAGACGACATATTAGTTAAACATAATGTCATAAGGAGGTGGAACCTGAACACTCAACAGACAGTAAGACATAGAAACATGAGGACGTAGATTTCCATAGGAAGATGAAAAGCAATAGCCCTGTTTAGAAAACTTTAAAAACATGTGACAAATATGGTAACCACAAAAGTGACTGCAGAGAAATGTGGCCACAGGACACCATGGAAATGTGAGATAACTTTGAGTCAATTTTCTAAATGACTTTGAGGAATGAGTTTCTCTACAGCACACAGCTGTTCTGGAAAAGCACTAAGGATCTTTAACTCATATCTCAAAAATATAGGACAGAAACATAGCAAAAATATATAAATGCTTGGTTATAAAATGCTTGGAAGAATACAAAGACACCTCTATTGATGTTCCTCTTCTCACAACTTTATGAAATTAGTCCACCTGATGTCCAGACGGGATTATCTCCATGATAGATGTGAAGGAAAGCGGCCTCTTGAGAAAGTAAAATAAAAAAAGGAACTCTTTAAATAGAGTAGCAGGAGACTGTGGAAGCTGTAAAGGAAGTCTGCTCACAGATAAAAGAGTGGTGAGAAGGCAGTAAGCAGGCAGATGAATCATGGACATGAAGCGTTCAGCATACTGGTGTAGGACGCTCTAAAATGGTGACTCAAGCCCCCAGCAGAGCCATGAAATGAAGAGAAGACTGTCAGCTCCCCAGGGTTTGTTTAATCTTTGGATTTGTTGTAAAATATCTCACTGAAGTTTTATTTTCCCACAGAAGGTCTGCTAATCTCTATGCTGATCAGGAACCGCCATTTTAACACTTTTGCCTTTTATAACTGAATTGAAACTTGGAGATACATGAAGTCAGACAAAGACTAGAAGAGTTTATAAGGGAGAAGAAAAAATCTCACTCTCCCCAGAACTCTCAGATTCGTCTTTTATTACAGCATTTCCTTTTCCTATCTCTGTGTCATTTTTGTTCTTCCTTTCTCAATTGCTTCTTTCCAAGTCTTTCTTTTGCTTAATCCTGACAAAACTTTTCTTCCATTTCTCTGTGTTTTACACTACCCTGTTCTCACTCCATAGCAGTGTCTTAAGAATACATTTCTACCATACTTTTCTCTACCTTCTCTACCTCTTCCCTACTGCATTTTTTCCTTTAACCTTTCTTCTGTTTTTCTTACCTTTTTCAACATTTTTTCCCATGCAAGAACTTTCAGCTAATGATCAAAAGGGAAAACCTGACAACAAAAAAATTAGAGACTTTATGGCAGTGAACTCTAACTAGATAAAAATGCTTTTGCATCAGCCATAGTAACTAACAATTTTTAACAATTGGTGACTGGTAGTTTTCAGTCAGTGAACAAGAGGTTGGGAAATAAGCAAGCATAGAAGATGGTACAGTAAGAATTTATCCTCTTACAAATCTGTCTAAAGCAGTACAGCTTTTGGGCTTTTTTTCTTTTAAATTATTATTTCTTAAGTACAAAGTGAAAGATTAAAATATATTTATTACAAAGTATGGCTTTAAATGCAAGTCACCTGAATTTGCATTCTTCCCTGCCCTGAATAAATCATCTCATTTCACTTTCTGTCACTAAAAGAAAGAAGTGAGAATTACATTAACTGATTAGAGAATAGCTACTATTGCATATAGCTTGTTTTAAAAGATGCAATCACCCAGATGTTGCTGCTGTCAGTAGAATTGCAATACTATGCATGTTCACACTTCAGTATGCATTAGGAGCATAATTTATGAATGTATGAGATGCATAACACTGTGTCTGTATGGAAATACTATTCTAACTCACATTAATTGTATTAAATAACCACATTTTATAACTTTTTAATTGACTAGTATTTACAGTTTGGCAATTAAAAGATTGTAATCAACCACCCATTGAAGTCAATTATCTATAGATTGTGCTGGTCACTTTAAGTATTTCTTTTACTATATTCAAGATGTGGCATTTTTCCAGATTCTTAATGGGCTACATTTAGAAAGCGAACTACAGCAATCCTGTTATCTATACTATGTGTACTACAGAAGAATAACTCATATGACAGCAATCTTTTAAGATATGTTATGAATAACATTCACCATGGGCCATATCTTAAGCTGTCAGTGTAGTTACTCTGATTTACACCAGTTGAGGATTAGGACACATGTATGATTACAAAGAGTGGTAACTCCTTTAGATGCATCAAGTCTTTCAAGATAAGAATGTCAGAATGAAGCACAGCTGAGTTAAAAACCAATGGAAAAACAGTGGAATGAAGTACGAGTAACTGCACTGAAGTAAATGCTAGTTCCTTTACTTTTATCTCTGTGCAGGACTTAATTTTTTCCTGTACAAAAGGCAGTCCAAAAGGCGTTTCATTAGTGCAAAAATATGGTTTGAAATTGAGAAAAGAAATAAAAAAAGTTAATTGCTTGTGTCAAGTAGTGTTCTCAATGTTCAAAGAATGTAATAGAAAATTAACTTGATGAAATAAATTTCTCAGATGTTCTCCCACCTATATTTAATTACTTTTCTCTACTAGGCCAAATGGCTTACAAACATCTGCCTTTTGACAAGGTGCTATTGTCAATTTTGACAAAAATATGGGAGGGTAATAGACTCTGAGTCTACAAGTTTTGCAGGTATCCTGGGAAGAAGACACTCTGATTTTCTACTCTGGAGGTGGCCAACTATGGGTTTTGATCTGTACGTGTTATTTACCTTAATATGGGCAGCCCATGCCACTACTGCACTGCAGCAGCCTGGTGTTCAACTGTGAGTAGGCAGATGCTGGTCCAACCCTGTGATGGAGCTACGCTGTCCTCCAGATTCACCTAATCACTTTGAGCAACCTTCTTTGCTCACCTCCCCTGCATCATACATATGATTCAGGTTTTGGCTTTTTACAAAGGATTAACCTTTTGATATAGATTCTGTAGGAAGAGATGGTCCATTCTGAGCTAATACAGACAGTTGCAATTTCAACTCAAAAATTAACATCTTTTTATATAGCTTTAAGCTTTTATTGTATAATGAAGATATTTTAATTGACAGTGTCAAGCCTTTACTCACTAGTTTAATCCGATGTAATTTGCAATTCCACACAATACCAGGAATGTAACTTCACAACAGAAAGCAACACCCCACCAGAGCACTGGTTAATGCATTTAGGCTAGAAAAGTTTCAGATGAGTTCTCAAGAGCTGTAAAAATGGATCTGTGCAAATAAGGGCAGTGCAACTGTACTTCATGGTTTTAAAGAACTCAGACTGAAAGCATCACTTCGCTTTCACATCTGCTTTCTTCTTCTTTCTTCTTGTGTAGCTGAAGCATGAATTACATTTAGTCATGCATGATGTCTTGTGATATGCTGCTTAGAAGTTAATCACCCAATCTCATAAGCAGATCTCTGTAAGCTTTCTGCAGGAGTTTGCCTAAGTCAGGTTCTGTCCAGACACCTCAGCATGTGAGATCAGAATTGAGATGGGAACAGTGGCTTCACTTGGGGTATGGGATAGACAAATCCAGAAATGGACACAAGACACGAGATAACAGCCAGACCAGCACCAGTGCTATTCCTTCCTTTTCTGTGTTTGAATCTTAGCCACTCAATAGTTAGCATGTCAACAACAATAATACCTTCTCTCATCAACACAGAGAAAAACAGATCTCATTGTGTCTTATGACGAGCCTTAATCATTGGAAATGTTGCAAGAGTAGGCCCAGGTTAACACCTTTCAGCATATTCAGCATAAAAAATACCTGTTTATAGTAGAAAAAAGAAGAAAGGCCAAGTGCATCATGTGCCCAGATTCCTAAGGCTGGAATTTTACTATGCATAGTTAAAAAAAGGAATGTTTTGGTGTCAAGGAACTATTCTTGCTAATAACTGAAGCACTGGCATAATCAAGTACTTTTAGATTCAATTTTATGTTAGTTGTACAGGAAGGTAGCCACAGTAGCAGCGACCACAGTCACTGTCAACACCACTTTGGGAATATGAGCCTGCTTTACTATGATATACTAAAATCTTCATGCAAAAGGAACCATTGGCAGTTATAAGTGGACTCTTGTGTTTGTTTGGAAACAATGGATTAAAAATGTATAAAAAATGACTTTGCAAACAAAATATGTTATTCTAATACAGACTTTTCCTGTTCCTCCAGTGGCATCATTGTGGTACATATTTTTATATGTACAGCGCTAAAATAGTTTTTAATGTAATTTTGTAACGGATAGAGTGAAGTTGTCCTGGCTAGATTTATTTTTTTTTTATTTTTATTTTTTACGATAACAGTAGTGTGTTGTTTCAAATTATTTTCCTGTCTTGCATTGGAAGGATTTGAGAGGAAAAGCAAAAAAGAACTGATCTCTGCAGAAATTTTTGGCATTCTGGAGAAAGAAGTCGTTTGATAAATATGGAAAAGAGCAAAGGAGACAGATAGTCTTCTCTAGGCTGATCTAGTTAAAAGGAAACTCAAGAATCCAAACAAATATCTAAAAAAGAGTAAGAAGATCGTTCACGAATCTTCTGGACCTCCTTTTGTACAGGAAAAAATTAAGTCCTGCACAGTAATGAATAGAGCTCCCCTAACATCTCCAAACTTTATGAAACACTAGCAGTGATTTCAAGCAAGACATTCTGATTTAGTTCCTGATGTTTTGGACACCAGCTATATGAAAATTAACATATACACAGTATATAAGTCACAATATACAAAGATCTGAAACAACAGAGAAATCATATCCCCTCCTCCCCCCCTCAACTTTACTCCAACTCTGCCAAGGAACAGAGGAATTTAATGTCTTATGCACAAGTTACACATGCAAGAAAGAACAGCACAAGATCAAGTAGCTCCTTAATGTAAAGTTGCTCGATTAAAACAAAAGTCAGAATTTTCAGGTCTCAAACTGAATGCCAACAAATGGCATACATACAACTCACATCTTCTTAAGGAGTGTTTCCAGCCTTCCTGCATACTTTTCTTGCTTACAAAATACATATAGGTCTCTCAATAAGTCTCTGCACTATTAACAGCGAAATCTAATGCAGAAAACTGCTCAAATTTTATACATTCCATCCTTCTATGTATCTTGTGCACAACTATTTCAACAAACATAAGCCAAGCTGAAAATGCATTTGTGATTCAGACAAAAAAAGAGGTGTTTGACCTCTATAATACCTCATAATTATCTGAGACTGAGTGCTGCATGGAGTCATGCATTTGTTTACACAAAGGTTTATCTGTAGTTATGTTATCCTGGTTACATACCTATGTAATATCATTTATCAGAGTGTCCCAATGTTAATGAAATACTGTCTGAATACAAAACTCTCTAAAGCTCCCTGACTCCAACAGCGTGATGGAAGATTTTCTCTAAAGAAAAAGGAGGCCTGTGTTTCAAACATGAGCAATGTAAACGACTACTTTCCATTGCACAGTCAACTTGTTTCTCTTGCATAAAAACATGCAGCCTCTTCAGCTGCACGCATCTACCACAACACTGTTTTTGCCAGGTTCTTGCTATCACTCATGGTAGCCTAGCTGGAACTCCTGCACAAAGAAATGAGACCTGACTTCTTCTGCCCAGCTCAGATCAGCCACATCGACAGGGTAGACAGGGTCTAGTTACCACAGGCCTAGATCCAAGTTGGTTCATTCAATCTAGGAAGTGGAACTACAGGTTGATGCACTGATAAATTTCTCAAAAGAAAAAAAGGAAAAGAAAGAAAAAAGAAAAAAGTATTCCTTCTTTAATTATTTACTTCATTTTAAACAGTAAAAAAATAGGAGGGCAGATGCACATGTATGCAGTAATTTACTTTGTCTTTTCTGAAGAAACAGAAGATATCAGCAACGATGCCATCATGCTACACCTTTTGCTTTCATTTGATTATATGAGATAAACTCCATTTATTTCCAGATAAGATGGCTGAGGACAGATTGGGAAATATCTATCTTTAAGAAAATTGTTACTTTTGTCTTGAGGGCATTTGTCACAATGGTTATGCTGATATTCTCATTCATGTTGAGTTGCTGATATAAATATATCCAAATATAAGATAGAATCATAGAATCATAGAATCACCAAGGTTGGAAAAGACCTCCAAGATCATCCACTCCAATCATCCACCCACCACCAATATTTCCCCCTAAACCATGTCCTTTTCTACTAACTTTCTTTGCACTTCTGAATGACTGTTGAAGCTATGTCTAATTTATTCTAATGCTATGCAAAAAGCTAATAGTGTTGCATGTAATAGAGTAATAGATGAATGATTATTACGCAAGTGTTAGCAGCAGCTGTCAATGTAAATTCTCTAATGGTGTCAAAATCTTTTGTCCTTTTCAACAGAACAGTCACTGATGGGTATTTTATATTATTGCTTATTGCGCTTCCTTAGGACTACAGCATAGTTTGTTCTTAATAGAAGCCACAACATTTTTTACATAAGTGGAAGTCTTAAGATTTTAGAACTGGTGACCAACACATTTGAGGTGAAACTAAAACGAAGTTATCTACCATGAAGTTTCATACAGCAAAATCATGCAGATTCAAGAAAGCTCAAAAAAATACGAACTGTGGACATTCAAACAGGCTGCTACAAAGGTATCAGTCTGCACTTGATTGAGCTCAGTAAGTGAAGGCAGGTGCCTGAGAAAGGAGTGAAGAGTTGGCTATTTTCTTTCCAGCATCATTAGATTTGCAATAGTTGGTTCTGCCCAGTTAATTGTTTCAATAATGATATACTAGTTAAAGGTTTCCCAGCTAGGTTCCCATAGTTTCTCACCACATCCCATCCCCCACTGAATGCATTCACATGTTCTGGGAAGGAAGTGTGAGCTGGAATGTGTCCTGCTACCAGCCCTGGGGCTGGGTTATTTCAGGTATATAAGGCTATCCACTCCGGCACATGAACATGGGAAATTTTTCAGAGCCAAAAAAATCAAGCCAAATTCTTGACTTTTTTTTTCCCACTTAATATTAGGATCACTTCCAAAATAATTACATTATAGATGTGCTTACATGCACATGTGCATACAGGAAAGGAGAAATAACAGCGCGCCAAATTTCTGATTTCAGTTTCCTGAAAGACAGTGTTTCTAGATGTTTCAAGCAGTAGTGTAGTAGTGTAGTACTCACCATCCAGGACATTCATACTCTACGGAAATTATGTTGCCAATGCATTTATCTTAACCTACTGCAAGCAGTGCATTCCAACTCCCTTGATTCTTGAGGAATGGATATTATCACAAGATAGCAACACTACAAACAGTAAGAAGTATGCTAGCCTTGTGCCACACAGACAAACTACTCAAGATTTTAGTGTTCGTCCTGCTTTTAATTACAAGCCTGGGAAAAAAGGTCATATATCATGCATAGAACTCCAAGGGCAGTTTTGTTGGTTTATTAATTCTAATGTTGCATCAGATCATAAAAGTAATTTGACTGATTTGGTAATGTGATTTGGTAATGTTCTGATTAATGCATTACCATGAACAGAAGAGACAGATTAACCATACTATGAATTGTAACACACTAATTCCTCACTGTAGCTCGAACAACAGAGTCACATGCAGTTTCAATTATTTTACATATTTGGCAGCTATTCTTCCCACTGGAACAATAAGCATTAACAAAATAATCTGAAAGAAGCTTATAAAAACATGGTTGACATAAGTTCTCTCTATTAAGAAATGCTTGATGTTGCAATACTAGTTTTGTTTTAACCATGCTAACATATACTATTGAAAGATCTTGATCTGAATGCCTCAAAAATACTTTCAAATTTGTCATGCTCTGCTATGTCAAGTCATTGATAGTCCAATAAATTAGTATTATTTCAAGAGAAATTCATGAAAAATTACGGGCAGCGAGGGTTAACATGCTCTGATGAGAATGAACTCTTCTGAATTAAGCAGTGCTTTAAATTGGAGACACTCAATACTGCTGCTATTTCAAATAATGCCTCATGCTTCACACAGAGATCTTCACTTACAGATTTCCAAACCCTGCAGAAATGCTGTAGTTTTCATACTCATATTTTGCAGGTCCCATATGGACAAGCTAAATCTGAGACCAAAGAGAAAAAAAGTTCCTGTCTCTTCTGCTCATACAATGAAATCTTGACTCAGAAAATAAAAATAAAAAAATTTAAGAGTTGAAGAGGCATGCTTTCACTTGTTTTAATTCAATTTGATCTTCAGTTCCATCCATTATGCTAAACGTTGTCCTGTGCCAAGCTACTAATGAATGAACCTAGACCCTGAACAAGTTGTTTGACTCCATTACACTGCTTTGGTAAAAAAGCTGCATACAATCAACAGACATGCTGTGCAAGTGAAAGATGTCATGTCCCCCCACCAAAAGGCAGAAATTGGTAGTTCTACTTGCTCAGCTTCTTGTGAAGAAACTTTCTCCTACAGTGGGACTGCAGCTCCTTGGAAAAGGTAGCCATTTATCACAGCCCTAAATGAAAGCATTCCTTGGACACAAATGTCTTTTTCTTCCTTTGTCTAATTACTGAGGGGAAAAGTGAGAAGGAAATGTCAAAACAGTGAAACAGTGGTGTATAGAGAGCAGTCACTTTGGAGCTCAACCAGCTTTTGTGAAGGCCTGGGCGATTTGTCAAATCGTTGTGGCATAAGTCAAGCCCTGAGGTTGAAAGGTCTTGACCTAAGGAGTGCTGAAATCAGGCTGTATAAGCAAGAGAGCTGCTAGGAGTTTCAGCTGTAGTGGAGATGAACAATGATGGGTCCTGGACACAACAAAACCTCATCTGCATAATTCAGGTAAGGAATTTTATTGAATCTGACAAGTATGTGACAGGCTGAGAAAGAGAAAAGAACATGCTCTTGCTGGGAACCTTTAAAGCTCTTCAGTTAAGGTATGTGGAAATAAATGACAGCTAATCTCTCCACTATAAAACTGTAAACAATGCCATTTTACACAGGGCTCACCCGTGACCTTTTCATAGATCAGGCTATCCACTTTCAGGCCAGGCCACAGAACTTATCACAAACAATTCGTCGAGTTCAGGTTGCACAACAGGAGCCTTACTTCTTGTCACTGCTTCACATAGAGTTGCTACTTGCTTTGGCAGGTATGCTTCGGCAGAAAGGCCATCATGGCAAATGGAGTCTTTGCAGTAAAAGCATTTTTTTTTTACAGTTTTGGCTTAGATTGGTCATACTACAGCTACAAATCTTGAGCTAAAAGGTCAAAAGGTGATGGGACAACTCTTCTGCACTGAGACCTGTTGATATTGGCCTACGATTTTAAAATCCTTAATTTTTTTTAAAGTTTTCTAGATGCTATGTTTTTATTTGTATTTTAACTTCTAGCTTCCATCTTAAATCTTCCCAAGGTTGTCAACGGCATGAGACAATTCAAACACTGCAGTTTAAGAAGATTATATAGTTGGTGCTTTCAAAAAAAGAAAATTAAAAAACGATGACCATAGGCTTTGGAGATTAAATCTTTGTATGCAAATGTAGTTCATAAGCACTAATAAAAACAAAATCTTAATACATATACAAAACATAAAACCAATATTTGGAAATCAAATCTGTTCTTTGTGTAAAGTTTAAAAAACATGCAGGCAGGCAATAATGGTTTGGGTTGTTTTTTTTTTTTTTTTTTTTTTTTTTTTTTTGTGAATACCTGAACTCTTGAGAGTTGCTGCTTAATCTTAAGGCTGAACTCCCACCTAAAGTAGCCCTTGATATCTATATAAAGAGGCTTTCTTGCCAGATACAGACCTCTAAGCCTGACAACAAAACAATTTGTTTCACAGATTGCTGAACGATTGGAATAAAAGTTCAAAATCTAGAGGTGCATGGAGCAACTGTGTCTTCTAATAGTAGGAGTACAACTCTAAAACTTCAAGTAAATATGGGAACAAGGATTAGACCAACTTTGTGATTTGTGAGTCACAAAATGCCTGAGCACTCCCTGGATTACAGGCAGAGTGATTTCTGCAGTGTACAGTACACATGCATGTTTTTACCAATCTGTGGATCATTCCACCTAATGGGAAGCTTTTAAGTGTTCTGGCTGGATCAACTGTGGATCTCAGTGTTACAAGCAGTGCAATGCATAATTCACAAGGCTTAATGAATATTCCAATTCATGACAGCCAACTGGCTCCATAGGTCACACCTCCCAGTCTCATATAAATAAAGAATGAGATACTGGAAAGCATACCAGCTGAACCCACATGAGTGCCAAAAACATGCATATTAATGAGACACAATAAAAGATAGACTTGACTCTCAGGAAGTGCCTCTGTTGTTTTCCAACTTGAAAGACATAGAGGAAAAGTTTGCAATGCACCTACAGATACACTACAGTGAGCACAAAGTGAAACTTCCCTCTGTTAAACAGGGAGCTGAATTGTAGCAACAGCATTTCAAACCCAGATCTATCAGGTCTCTAATATCCTCAGTCATTCCCACCACAATAGCAAAATCAATTCTGGAAATATCCCCACCCTCTACTCCCATGTTCCCCTGCAACTCCCAATTTGGTAACTAAGGAGAGGAAGTTCTTCAGCAGGGCTGTTCTTTTATGTGCTCTGTTTAGACCTTGGAACAGGATGAATGGTAGCTTAGATGAATGCATTTGTGCCATTTTTCTTGGCCCCAGACGATGTTTCCTCACTACCATGACATCTGAACAGAAGGAGAAAACATCTCCCTTTTGTGGCAGGCTAATTTAATTTGTACCTTCTACCTAGGGGTAAATATGTTTGTCTGTCTTTCTAAGCTCTTTTTGCCCACTTTCTTTTCTCACGGGAAACCCTGCTGTGTCAAAAGCAGGATATTGCTTAGTGCTCTAACTTTATTTTAAAGTAATTTAATTTTAAGCATACTCACACCCACCCTAAAGTGAAGCAACTGTAGGAGCTCCACTGAGACAGCCTTAATGACTTTTGCATGTCTCTTGTGTCAGAGACATCAAGGGCTTGTTGTTAAGGAGGTATTTGTCTTTAAAAATAAACTCTTTAGAACAAGACCTCTTTCTTTTTGCAGTGTCCTCAGCAAAAGATGTGTTTCTTTATTAAAAAAAAAAAAAAAAAAAATCCTACAGCTTTGCACATTGACCTACTACCTTTAAAAACCAGCATTACAAACTATTGACCTTTGCTCTTCGTTGCTCTGGTGTTATGTGTGCTTTGACCTTGTTTTGTCTGAAAACTTTGTAAAAGGATTTAAAATAAACAATGAATGAATTTGATTATGAAAAATGGCAGTGAAGTATGACTCAGATGACTCAGAATTTACATCCCCATCTTCTGATTTATGCATGACTTTTTTAAGTTGGCAAATATATTAAGTGAATGGCATTATTTAATCCAGTACTGAAAAGTTTCTATAATTAAAAAAGGAAGATACAGTGAATGGGGAAAATAAAAGAGAAATCCAGACTGGTGGCATTTAAAGTACATTTTGGTTATGGTAACATCATAACTTCTTTTATTTAACCTTGTTGTCTCCTATTAATGTGGCAATGACACATTCAAGAATCTACATATGAAGTAATTTCTTGCAATTTCTTCCCTTTAAAAAATTCCATTTCAGAACTACTCTCAGGTAAATATTTTATTATCCTGACAGATAACAACAACAACAACAACAACAACAAAAAAAAAACACCAAAAAACCCTATACAACACTTAAAAGATAATGCATATTTCTAATACGCACAATAATATATATTGCAGGTACTGACTTTACCTGTAGTTAGCTGTTATTTGTACAGTATTTATCAGTGCTTTTTTACACTAATTAATATATATTATGTATATTATTATATTATATATTATTATAGTATAAATACCTGTACTTTGGTCAGAAATGTGTATTTAGCATCAATAGCAAATAGCAGACTTACAGGGCAGCAAGTTTTGGAATCAGTCATAACATTAAAAAATATTAATTATGAAAATATTTCTGCTTTGGTTGAAAAAATCACTTCCACTCTGTTGCCTCTTTTTTTGTTTTGCTTGTATAACATTGGTTAGGAAAATGAAGTATCTCTCTCATTCAAACCTGTGTTTTTAAGCTCCTAATGTGCCATACTGTGACAAGCAGGTAACAGGTGAAGTGTGCTCTGGAATGCAAGGAAAGGCTGCTGCTTCCTCAATTGCCGCAATCTGCTTGGCACAATGTGGGGTACAGAAGAGATCATAAAATGTCTTCTTTAACCATTATGGAGAGCTGTTCTCTCAGAACTCAGGGTTTTATATTAGCTTTGAGAATAAATAAGGCATTTCCAGGTGTGAGATGAAAGCCCGAGTGGACACGGCTTGGTAAGGGAGCTAGGCTGAAGGCTGTTTGGTGAAATAGATTCCTTCAAGGGAGGGATGAAGGCTGGATCTTGTCCTGCCTCCCTTTGGTCTCGCTCTCATCCAGAATTTGAATCTTCGGAATAGTGGCCAGACAAGCCTCACCCCTATACTCACAGTAAAAACACAAAGCCCCAGTGAGCAGCGCTGAAGGTGGCACATGGAAGGGCTGGCTGTCCTGTGTCCCGAAAGACACAGCTGAAGGGCAGAGGACAGGGAGGACAACAGAAAACAGGTGTCTCTGAAGTTCTCTGAGCTTCACCTCCAGGCCTCTTAAATTCACATGATTCAAACAAACTGTTTCAGAGCCTGTGGCTGCACTTCAAACTCTGAAGCTGACTTCCAGGACCTTACCTCTGACAGGAGTGGAAAACTTTGTCAGTGAAATCCTTAAACATTTGCTTTGTTGTGTAGTAAATTCTCTGTCATTAAGGGGTAGAAAGTGGTCACAAAATGCCTGGTGTTAAGGAGATAGTTATCTTTAGGGCCATAAAATGGTATTTGCAGCATTATTGCTGAACTGTGTAAATCAAGGCCATCCACCCATCCATTAGAAACTAAGCTCTTAAGGCCTATATGGACAAAGGACTTGGTTGTTTATGTAGCAACAACATCTGCTTACACTCAGACTCATTGTCAAAGACTTGTTGGTTAAAAGCACAGGATCTCTCTTCTCTCTATTTCATGCTGTATTATGTTTCACACAGGAATATCTAGTCTCTGAGGCTTGACCAGTGCTTTTATCTGGTGGACTTTAAAGACTTAGCTGCTTGGAGTGAGAATCAGATCATTGCCACCAAAGCAGTCTGGAGGGCACCAGACAGTTGAAAAATTTCTTTTGGTCTCCAGACACCTTTCTGCAAAGTATTAGCTTTCCTGTGCTCCTCTGAAGCTAGAACTCCTGTGTAAATAGCTCTTCAGTTCACTTTGAGATAAAATATGGTGTTTGGATCTGAATTCCTCAAATGCTATGTGTGCACAACAAAAAGACTTAATTCCACTCAAGCTGCAAAACTCCAACGTGCTCTGCAGACGATATGGTTAGCATTGCTAGCAAACAAAATGTTTCTGAGCTTTGGTTGCTGACACAACATAGCTTTTCTTAGACATCACTACTGCATTCAGAAAAAGTAAAATTGTGTTGTAGTTAGAGTGTTTTTGAAAAGAAGGCACCTGAAAAAACCACCTACAAATTAGCAATGTTTCATTGTGCAGGTTTTTTCCTCTCCACGTGAATATCTGCCCAAAGATAGAAAATGCTTAAAATATAAATTTAAATAGTCTTACAGTAAAAGTTCCTGCTCCTATTCTGCAAAATGTAGCACTTTCAGCTCATGAATTTATTCTAGACTAAACCTAAGATGTATTCAGGACTGATATAAGAAACCATATTATATAGAGATGATTGTTTTGCCTTGAGACAGTATTTTAACTGTATTGTACCAATTAATTTTATGGCACTATTGCAATGCATGTTTTAGGAAAATGATTGTCAAAACCAATTCTTGTGTCAAGTATGAAAATTCAAACAGATATTGCAGAGAACAGGGTGTAGAAGTGTACATGTGACTTACTTATGGATGCTGATGTAACCATGTACCCCCATGGCCTAAAACCTCAAGGGTAAAACTGGAAAGAGAATAGAGGTGCATAGGAGACTCAGGGCAGGGAGGGTGGGTTAGGAGCAAAGACACAATGATGGCTTTGCAGGCAGGAACCTGAAAGGCATTCTAGGGAAAATAATCCAAACCAAAAACCTTAAAACAAGGAACAATGGATAACAGAAGTATTTTTGATCTAGATATCTCTTCTGAGCTCATAAATCCAGCCCGCAAATGTTGCCTCCAATTGCAATATACAGTGACTCCTTAGAAATAAAGAAGCACTGTTTAGAGTCCTTTTACTGCTTCATGTCACTTCTCCCAGCTTTTGTTTCTATTCTGAAGTCTTGCTGCTTTGATAGTTAGAAATGTCTTCTGTTTTCTAGTGTAAAAGTTCTCAAGCACAGTGGAAATAAATGTACTGCTTTTTTCTATGATTTGGCTTGAACAATTTTTCTCTTACAGATATTAAACATGCAGTTATTATAAGGGAAAGATTCTGGCCCTGTTCAGCCCTCATTTATGAAGGCAAATGGCTAGCCCTCATTATGATGGCAAACTAGGCTGCCCTTCTCCTTCAGTAGCCCTTCTGTGTTCCTTGACTATTTTAATTCCTCTTTTCTGCAGTTCAGTTTTCTCTTTTTCAACGATACAAAATCAATATATTTCAGACTCCTCTGCATACCCACAAACATCCAGCAAACTACTTATTTATGTGCATAGACTTGTACTTTCTGTTATTGCATTTCATCCAATTTCTTCTAATTTAGTTCAGAAACACACAAATATTTGCCAGCGAGCAGAAGGAAACACCTGGCTGTTTTCTAGCCCACATGCTGCTTTGAAGAATCTTTTACACATGCCACATGTTGATAACCTTGTTCTAGGACTTCACCTTGCTGGTCATACTCCTTCTTTCCTCTACCCCTTCAGCTTATCTGGTATCATTTATTATCTGATTCTTTTCTCCTGCAGAATCGGACACAGAAGGGGAGATAACACAGTGCTTTTTCACTCTTGCTGGTTCCACAGACCTCACTTTCAGAGAGATTGGTACTCTCCTTCACCATCTGCACAGCAGGAACTTGGAAGCTTTAAGAGTTTTAAGTATTTAAGGACTTAATAAAATAGAAATTTAATTTGGAATACAAATATGCAAAATGAATCAGCAAAATCCCATCTGAAGACATGTGCTCCCAGTGCAGAATACTTCCTTCCTTGCATAAACTGGTGAAGCATAGCTACAGCTTTTAATAATCATTGTTTAGGTACATAGACATCTGTTTCAGTCTTCATTAGGAGTAGCTCCTAGATAAATAAGCAAAGACAAGTTGATGCAAAATTAAGGTACTTGAGAGAATTGTGTGTATTTATTTTAACTGTTTTATTTATTTCTCACTTACTTTATACAAAGAGTATTTGTACCAGGCTAAGAGAAATGTCTGACCTACACTCCTGGTATTTCAAGAGTAGATCAGTAGAACAGCACAGTTGACAATGGGGTACACTGCCTTCTCACAGGACAAGTGGTATTCATAACATGCCCTCAGTAAAGGAAATTGTAAGGCTTTGCACCATTAATGTACATGTGGGCATGAGATGAATGTGTCATGGTGTGTGTCATCAGCAGCAAGGAATACAGTGCAAAGGTGCAAGACTAAGGAAAGGAAGGTGGGATTCCTGAAAGGTATGAATCATGGAAGTTCTTCTGCAGGATGTGAAGAATTTGCATTCCCTCTACTTCTCTCAGTTGCATAGGACAGCAGATGTGGTGGAACAGGGTGTGGTGGCTTTGTAAGAAACATTCCTCCAAGCAGATTCTGAACTTAAATAGTAAATTCTTCCCCTGAATTCAAGTCCAAGGCATTTTCCCTAGTAGTTTACTGCTCCTGAGGATGTTTTAATGGAGGCCTGTTGAGGTGCCCACTTACAGTTCTTTCCTTTGTTTTACATCTTTTTTTTCTCTCCTGTTCCTTTTTGCATATATTTTAGCGAATAGGACAAAACAAGAAGCTGAAGATGGAGAAGGTGGCATCATTGAAGCTTGTTCCTCAGTGGGTAACACAGATAGCCATGCAGCCCTCTGTATTTTCCAATCATTATCACACAACACGCAGTGACGAGTAAATGGCAGTGGTGAAAAATTGTTTCTACAAGCAATTCCCACTACAAAAGTTCCCACTACAAAGAACACAGTTGTTCAGACATTTGCACTCATGACATAGCACAGATGACATTCTCATTACCACCATAACACCCTGGGACAGAATCACAGAATCACAGAATGGCCAGGGTTGGAAGGAACCTCAAGGATCATGAATCTCCAGCCTCCCTGCCACAGGCAGGGTCACCAACCTCCACATTTAATGCTAGACCAGGCTGCCCAGGGCCCCATCCAATCTGGCCTTGAACACCTCCAGGGACGGGGCATCCACAACCTCTCTGGGCAGCCTGTTCCAGCACCTCACCACTCTCTCTGTAAAGAACTTCCTCCTGACATCCAACTTAAATATTCCCTCCCTCAACTTAAAACCATTTCCCCTTGTGCTGCTGTTATCTACCCTTTCAAAGAGTTGATTCCCCTCCCCTCTGTAGGCTCCCTTTAGGTATTGAAATGCTGCAATGAGGTCACCCCACAGCCGCCTTCTTTTTTCCAGACTGAACAAGTCCAGCTCCCTCAGCATGACCTTCATAGAGGAGGTGCTCCAGTCCCCTGACCATCTTTGTGGCTCTCCTCTGGATCCCCTCCAACAGCTCCCTGTCTTTTTTTTTATACTGCGGGCTCCAGATCTGGACACAGTACTCCAGATGGAGCCTCACAGGAGCAGAGTAGAGGGGGACAATCACCTCCCTGTCCCTGCTGGCCACCCCTCTTCTGATGGACCCCAGGACACCATTTGCTTTTCTAGCTGCAAGAGCACACTGCTGGCTCATGTTAAGCTTTTCATCCATCAAGACCCCCAGCTCCTTCTCCACAGGGCTGCTCTTAAGGATCACTCCTTCCAGTCTGTATGGATGCTGGGATTCCTCCGGCCCAAGTGCAAAACTCTGCACTTTGCCGTGTTGAACCTCATCAGGTTCACGTGGGACCACCTTTCTAGCCTCTCGAGGTCCCTCTGAATGGCATCCCTTCCTTCCACGGTGTCAACCGCACCACTCAGCTTGGTGTCATCAGCAAACTTGCTGAGGGTGCACTCGATTCCGTCATCGGTGTCATTGATAAAGATGTTCCTTTCTCAAATTGTTGCTAGGAGGATAGGATGGGAGAGGGGTCACTGCAGCACATCTGCCTGCCTGTTCTCCCCTCCCACCTGTTTACAAGGCAGCAGATGGTAATGTGCTGCATGCGGAGCCTCAGCTGTGTGCCAAGATCTCGGGGCTGACAGGGACTGGCACCACCAATCAGTCTCCCTCTCAAACTCCTTTATGGTCCTTAGTCTTTCCACCTCCTCCTTCAGGTCGACCACAAGGCTGAGTAAGTCATTTAACTGGTCACATCTTGTACAAGTGTTGCGTCCATCACCTGGCACTGCAAAGGCCAGGCTCTGGCACTGGTAACAGCCAGTGACCTCTGTACTAGCATCTTGTGTTGCAGCCTCAGTCTGAGTCTCCACACTTTTCTTAGCATCAGATATCCTTTCAAGCATGCACAGGACCTCAGTCTGGATCTCCACATTTTTCTTGGCTGTAGTCTTCCTTCTATATGAGCATAGGTCCTCTGTCTGGGTCTCCACAATTTTTGTGGTGGTAGCCTTCTGCTGGGGTGCAGCCATTGCAAACCAGCAGGCACAGTAACACTACTAGATAGCCTTATTGGGGTGTGACTGATCAGCCCCACTCTGCTGCCGGTAGTGCTGGCTCTGCCCTCTCCCCATTGCCGGGTCATTAACAGGAGCCCCCGTGCTTATCACTCACTTGACACTGATAACAACCCTCCTTGCTGTGAAGTCCCATGTATGGGCGCCTTACAGTTTCTCCTCTGTAAAACAGCCCAGGTGATTCTCACGCCCCAACTCTGTATGATATTAACCTCATTCCACAGTCTTTTTTTTTTTTTTTAATTTGTTTATGGCTGAATCTGCAGTCCAATGTGGTCAGTGCTGCCATTTTCAGTAGTAGTCCAGTATGCTTTTGGAGGGCAGTTTTGGGAACATTACAGACATGTTTCTGGCCTGTTTTGTTTGGAAACAGCAGGCACAGAGATACTCCTTTCTTTTGCCACTTTCACAAGTGAGATTGCTTACCTATCTTGGAAATTTTTCTCCTAAGAATGAAGAGAAGAAATTGTCTCAGAGTAATGTTTTCATCCTCCAAAAGTTAGAAGACTTCAGGAATAAATTGCTGAGAACAGGACAGCATTGCCTTTGTGCCACTTAGTGCACAGCAGCTGCAGTTTTCTTAAGCTGTTGGATTGTCAGTGCAAAGAATAATACTGCATGTAGACATAGCTTAGTCCAGGTGGTTTTGGTGCATGCACCAGTACAGGTTGGGGGATGAGCTGCTGGAGGGGAGCTCTGCGGAAAGGGACCTGGGTGTCCTGGTGGACGACAGGTTGGCCATGAGCCAGCAGTGTGCCCTTGTGGCCAAAAAGGCCAATGGCTTACTGGGGTGCATTAAAAAGAGCGTGGCCAGCAGGTCAAAGGAGGTGATCCTCCCCCTCTACTCTGCCCTGGTAGGACCTCATCTGGAGTACTGCGTCCAGTTCTGGGCTCCCCAGTACAAAAAAGACAGGGATCTCTTGGAAAGAGTCCAGCAGAGGGCCACGAAGATGGTGAAGGGCCTGGAGCATCTCTCCTATGAAGAAAGGCTGAGTGAACTGGGTCTGTTCAGCCTTGAGAAAAGGAGACTGAGAGGGGACCTGATCCAGGTCTATAAATATCTAAGGTGTGGGGGGCAGAATGGCGAGGCCGGACTCTTTTCAGTGGTGAGTGGAGACAGGACAAGGGGAAATGGCCAGAAACTGGAGCATAGGAAGTTCCGCACAAACATGCGCAAGAACTTCTTTACAGTGAGGTGATGGAGCACTGGAACAGGCTGCCCAGGGAGGTGGTGGAGTCTCCTTCTCTGGAGATGTTCAAGACCTGCCTGGATGCCTACCTGTGCGACCTGCTGTAGGGAACCTGCTTTGGCAGGGGGGTTGGACTCGATGATCTCTGGAGGTCCCTTCCAACCCCTACAATTCTGTGATTCTGTGATTCTGTGATTCTGGTCTTCAGTTGTACGTATTTTTTTCCCTTCTTAATCATAGTGAGCATGTTCTTGAAGTTTACCTTGCTTGCTTGAAAGGAGAAGGGGTTAGAGTTGTATCATAGTTTCAGCCCTGGGATCCCTATAAGAAATCCCATCCAGACATCTGGGTTTACCAGGAGACTTCCACTGAAATCTCTAGAATCCATCAAGCTGTATCAGTACATATTTGGAAATGAGGAGATATAATATAAATATATAAAAAAAAGCAAATATAATCAGGCTTAAGACATTCAGGAAAATAATTATACCTATTTGAAACAACACTACATTTAATTGCCAGTAGTTTGTTGTTGGTATACAAGAAAATGCTGTCTGTGACAGATTTTCCATATGACATCAAGTAAGTATTTGATAAATGCCAGTGATGGTGTAATTAACAGTACTGAAGACCAAAGGTCCATAAAGAGAAGAACATACTTCCAGTGCATTTGAATGTATTAGTCTGGAATAAGCTGAATGCACCAAAAACCAGACCAAACAAATTTTTTTTTTATTTTATTATTTTACACTTTATTTTATTCCATTATCAATAACTTATTTACATTTTTTTTTTACATTGAATAAAGAAATATGTCGTGCATACAATTTTGTGAAAAAAGATAAAAATTGCTATTGACAGAGATTGATGAAATATTAATTTTATGCAACTTGCTTACCTCAGTGTTTCTTATGTACCTCCTTTCAATACTCCTATTTGTTCTATTTTCTATTTTTTTACCTTGTTCTTTTATTCATTATTGCTTCTTCCAGAGGCTGATAGTGGAGAAACATTAGATGATGTACTTCCAAATCTTTTGTTTCCTTTAGGACTATATTTTGGCTTATGATCTTGTCTCATTTCCCTCCTTTGATCTCTTTTTCTCAAACTCTTTTTGTTAATCTTAACTTTTCTTTGTTAGCCAAAGAGTTGATGGTTAAAGCCTAAGATCTCCATGCTCTGTGATGATCCCTGCAGCCTGCACAAAGTGCAATCTTATAAAATTAACTGTGAAAATAAGAGTGCAAATGACATGAAACATTGCCAAGCTTAGCTTCCAAAAATATTTCTTATCTACAGTCCACTTGAATTGATAGGACCTCTGTTTCATTGAGAACACTCCTCCCTCTGTTGCCTTTCACACATTTTTGTTTCAGCTTATGTGGTATGTGAATTATTCATGGCCTGCTAAGCATACCTTGTTGCCCCTTACAGTCCTAGGCTGTACTCACTTGATCCACCATCAAACATGCCATCTCCGTGTTGTATCCATTTGTGGTATTTCACTGACAGGGAGCAGTGCACAAAAAAAAAACCAAACCAAAACAAAAAAACAACAGTGAATGTCAGTCAATGATCATGACCCTGGAAACAATTTGTTCAGTTCCTGTCCAGAAGGTCTGGGTCCGGTAATAACAGAGTCAGGTGAGTTAAAACTGATCTAACTTACCTGCTGGGTGACTACTTAGAGACATGAAGAAACTTCAGCCGTGGGTTACAGAACCGAGCTTTCAGGATTTGCTCATTGTGCACATCTGAGTGAGCTCTCAGTATGGGGTTTGCAACCTTAAGCACTGGTCAGCCTATGTACTCTTTTCCATGTATGGATCAGCTTTGTGAAGGACCCTCTTCACTGTTAGGGTCCTGACTGCAAGGTGTGGATGCATGTTGTTATATTTTGTGTCTTACACATTTAAGTCTTAAATATGACCCTGTTGCATCTTCACATGCTTTTATGCATATGAATATATACTTCCAATAAAAACAGACATGCATCTTCATGGTTAAGCAAAGCATGCTCAGAAACTGGCAGTTTTGGGAGACAGTTATAAAAATCCGGCGTGTATTTTAGCATTAACATGCAGATATTCATATCTAGTCTGAATTGTATGACAGCATTGTTTGTTTGTGTAAGGCAAATATCATATATAGCACAAATCACCATGAAATTACTGAGTAGTTACTTGATCATTTAATTATTTTGCAGTTGTATAATAACTCCATGACTATTGAAGCTCTTCAGATAGCATTAATTATACTTAGAGTAATTATTCCCATCCACTGACGTGGATATATGTTACAGTTTGCTAGACAAGATAAATTTGTCAGAAAATCATGACTGAAGCAAGGGTTTTAAAAATGGCCTGACCAATACTGCACTTGAGACTGTGAATTTATTTCACCTAACATTGCATAATGTAATTATGTATTCCAATGGAAAATGCTATGAATTGTACTTTGTAGCTAATATATCTCTAATAATGAGATGAAAACATGTAAATAACAATTAAACCAAAACTCTGTCATGTTCTGGAATGTTGGTTCTCAGATCCAACAGTGACCTGTTGTGAAGATTTAATTTTAGAGTATAATTTTGGTGATCTGTGGTTCCTCAGGTACCTGCAGCGGAACTAAGGATCCCTGCTTGCTCTGCATTCAGGTACATCCTCTGTCAAGGCTTCAGTCCCTTTTGTCCTTAATCCCACAGTGTTGGATAGCACCGTTCTATGTGCTGATGGTTTTCCTGGGAGCAGATATACAAGCATATCCATCCACTCACAGAGCAGGTAGCTATAAAGAGATCCAAACTAAAAAGTGGAGAAAATCAGTTTTGTCTCATTGTTTCCTGTACAGTGTGGATGCAAGACATGCTTTTATCAAAATAGATGTTGCAAGTTGCACTAAAAAGGCAAAGCATACATACATTCCCTCTGTGTATGTAATCATGTGTACAGAAAGATGTGATTCATTAGACCTGCAAGGACTAGACCGACTTTCAACTCTGCAGGAACTGTCTCAGACTGGGAAAATAAAAGGACATCGTATTGTTTGTGAGCTGGGATTATTTCACGTATGTACATAGGTTGATCCAAAAGTTATGCCTCCAATTTATTTCCATGGAAACTACAACAGTCACAAAACACACAATAACTTCATCTGATACAGAAAATTCTCAGCTAAAAGTTTTTCAAGATAGTAACCATCATTAGCTATGTATTTTTGCCAGAGATGAAAACAGCCTGCACCATCAGAGGTGACCCACTGTTTCACAGCTACTATAAGGGTGTCATTGCTAGGAGAATGTTGTCCATGCAGTCTTTTATCAGTCTGAACAGGTGGAACTCAGAAGGTACCAAATCCAAACCACACAATGGCTGTGATAGGACAGTCCAGCTAGGATTGGCAATGTTGTTCCATGGTCTTCAAAGTAATATGGGGCCTAGAGTTACCGTGTTTCAAGAGAAAGGTTGCCTTCTTCTGTCACTGTTTTAAGAGTTAATCACATGATTCCCTCCCTCCTTTCAGGAGAAAGGAGTGGGAAACAAAGAGGGAAAAACCCAACTGAGACAGCGAAAACTAATTTATTAATAGGAACATGAGACAATACAGACTAATTAAGAGTGATAAATCTAAACAAATAAAAATCACAGAAACTTCAGAAACACCAATGTTGGAAAAGAGCTACAAGATCATCCAGTCCAAAGATCATCCAGTCCAAAATAAAATAAACAAATAGCTATAAATAAATAAATATACATAATAATATAAATAAATGAATAGATAGATAGATAGATAGATAGATAGATAAATAAAACCAGAGGAGAGAGGGAGACTCCATCTGAATCTTTATTGGCAGGCCCTCCACCTGAAGGCTCACCTTCTGGAAAAAAAAAAACAACAGAGCTCTTCCCTCATCACCTGGCACTGGAAATGTGTGTTAGTTGCAAGAGGGGAAATCTTCAAGACAGGAATAAACATACTGTGAAGACTTCTGGTAAAGTCCAAATAATCCCATAAAACAATCAGGAAGGTCCTGAAAATAGGGTATCAAGGGCAATTGAGATGACCTCCCTTTTCTTTTTTGTTGGCGTGGAACAGGGGGGCACAAAAAAATCCCTATCAATCAGCAATGAGTGAAGAAAGATGTGGGAAAAGGTAGGCAGCCCCTTTGATCCTGGCTTCTTTCATTACAGAGCTGCTGTGACCACCTGTGACACCTGTGGCTGTGCAGTGTTAATGGATATCAATCCAACAAAGACTTGTCTTAAGGTCTGTAATCAGCCCAATTTAAATAATACCATAATGACATCCCTAATTCTGAAAATGGAATTTGAAGTTATATATGTTCTACTGCACATCACTGGTAAGTTTAAAGCATGCAAAGACACCATAACCCTGCAAGCTGATGATTACTCACTCCATGGATTTATTTTAATATTATTTTTCTGCTTTCAGAAATGTATGAATAAGTAAACTTCTAAACTTGCATCAAAGGAGCCCATTGATCTCTGGTGAGTTAGATGACATATCAACTGTGTGTCATATAGCCTTCAACATATAAGTATAGTTAAAATCTCATCCTATGTGCATGTGAAATTTAATTGATGCTACAGAAACCTTCCCACAACTCTGCTTTCCCCTTTATTCTGCTCAACAGCTGTAATCGCTACAGGATTTGTTTTCTGAAATTATTCTTACAGTAAGTGAGTGGTAAGAAGATTAATATAGTAACAATAAAAGACTGTTTTATCATTTGTTTACAATGGTACACTGGCCACAAGAGATGTGCCAAAGCGAGTGTGCCTCCTTTGGTAAATGTAGGAGAACTCGCTTCAACGGACAATGAGAAGGCTGAGGTACTGAATGAGTTCTTTGCCTCAGTCTTCACTGGTGGACAAGATTCCAGAACTTCTCATGTTCCCCAGCCTTGCATCCCTAAACCACTAGGTGGGGACCAGGGCGACAAATCCCCTCCCGCTGTGAGGACAGAGCAGGTCTGAGACTGCCTCATGAGACTGAATGTGTATAAGTCTATGGGGCTGGATGGCGTGCATCCCAGGGTTCTGAAGGAGCTGGCTGAGGTGGGTGCTGAGCCACTCTCCATGATATTTGAAAAATTGTGGCTGTCAGGTGAGGTCCCGGATGACTGGAGGAAGGGTCACGTCACTCCCATTTAAAGAAAGGCAGCAAGGAGGACCTGGGGAACTACAGGCCGGTGAGTCTCATCTCTGTGCCTGGGATGATCATGGAACAGATCATCTTGGACAACATGCTTGATCACATGAGGAATGAGCGTGTGATTTGAGACAGCCAGCAGCACCTGGCTTCACCAGGGGAAGGTCATGCTTGACCAATCTGGTGGCCTTCGATGATGGAGTGACGGCATCAGTGGACAAGGGAAAGGTAACCAATGTCATTTACCTGGACTTGAGCAAGGCCTTTGACATGATCCCCCACCCCATCCTTATCTCCAAATTGGAGGGATGTGGATTTGATGGTTGGACCATTCGATGGATAACAAACTGGTTGAAAGGCCACAGACAGAGGGTAGTCATCAATGGCTGGTGGAGGCCAGTAACAACTGGCGTTCCCCCAGGGGTCTGTCTTGGGACCAGTGCTCTTTAACATCTTTATCAATGACATCGATGACGGAATCGAGTGCACCCTCAGCAAGTTTGCTGATGACACCAAGCTGAGTGGTGCGGTTGACACCGTGGAAGGAAGGGATGCCATTCAGAGGGACCTCGAGAGGCTAGAAAGGTGGTCCCACGTGAACCTGATGAGGTTCAACACGGCAAAGTGCAGAGTTTTGCACTTGGGCCGGAGGAATCCCAGCATCCATACAGACTGGAAGGAGTGATCCTTAAGAGCAGCCCTGTGGAGAAGGAGCTGGGGGTCTTGATGGATGAAAAGCTTAACATGAGCCAGCAGTGTGCTCTTGCAGCTAGAAAAGCAAATGGTGTCCTGGGGTCCATCAGAAGAGGGGTGGCCAGCAGGGACAGGGAGGTGATTGTCCCCCTCTACTCTGCTCCTGTGAGGCTCCATCTGGAGTACTGTGTCCAGATCTGGAGCCCGCAGTATAAAAAAAAAGACAGGGAGCTGTTGGAGGGGATCCAGAGGAGAGCCACAAAGATGGTCAGGGGACTGGAGCACCTCCTCTATGAAGGTCATGCTGAGGGAGCTGGACTTGTTCAGTCTGGAAAAAAGAAGGCGGCTGTGGGGTGACCTCATTGCAGCATTTCAATACCTAAAGGGAGCCTACAGAGGGGAGGGGAATCAACTCTTTGAAAGGGTAGATAACAGCAGCACAAGGGGAAATGGTTTTAAGTTGAGGGAGGGAATATTTAAGTTGGATGTCAGGAGGAAGTTCTTTACAGAGAGAGTGGTGAGGTGCTGGAACAGGCTGCCCAGAGAGGTTGTGGATGCCTCGTCCCTGGAGGTGTTCAAGGCCAGATTGGATGGGGCCCTGGGCAGCCTGGTCTAGCATTAAATGTGGAGGTTGGTGACCCTGCCTGTGGCAGGGAGGCTGGAGATTCATGATCCTTGAGGTTCCTTCCAACCCTGGCCATTCTGTGATTCTGTGATTCTGTGAATTTTGAAATTTTCAAAAATCTTGAAAATAAACACAGCATTAGGGCTCTGCTTACATATTTCTGCAAAGATGACTTGATATGTTTACCACTAAGAACAGGATGCCACTCTGTTTTTCAGTGCCCACAAAGAACAAATGGTGGGAAAGAGTGATGCATGGCTTTTCACAACCTTAAACAAGAGCTGAGTGTAACTTTGAACCTAGCAAATGGGGAGTGGGTGACTGTCTCAGCCTCCACACTAGCAAATAGAGACAGCAGCTTACTCCCCACATTCCTTTATAACCTGAATTTCTGCTAAAATGATCACAGTGAAGCAGCTAACATTGCTGATACTTAAATGACCATCATCAATCTTCAAAGTGCATGTCAGCTCAAGCTAAACAGAACAATTTCCAGGTGGCAATCGGGAGCAAGCTGGCATGCCTCAGTGGTCTCCCTGGCTTCCCGTGGCTCCATCTCAAATCCACTCTGGGCTGTGCCCTTACACCGGAGATGTGGTCTGCATAGCAGCTTCCCAACAGCTGCTTTCTCTTCTGCAGGGCTTGGCTGCATCCAGGACCAACAATGCCCATAGGGTTGTGAGTGGGATTGCTTTTTAATGAAAAACAGCAATTTAATTTTATTTTTTTTTCTTCTAGCTTAAAATGTCTAATTAACTGCTTCCTGAAGTCAGGCTTGAGGGGTCCTAAAAATGATGTTGTTTCAGCTGTAATAATGTCACAAATTATGTATCTTGAGAAATAGTATCCTGATTCACTAGCGATGTTTTGGGGAAATGGAGAGATGGCAAACTAATCAAAGTATCTATGTGAATTTAAAGTAGTTTGTTTTCTAAAAGTGTTGTACCGCATATAATTGTTTTACTTATCACAACCTAAATGTTTAAATATTGTTAAAATATCCAGATCTGAATGAATTCAAGAAGATGCTTCTGGAGGTTTCTGAAGACTACACAGAAAATAGTGGTTAGCATCTGCAAGAGCAAGGGAATGGCATTTGCTTCTGGGTTGTTGATGCACTACTTCAGTACGTTTTGTCTATGAATTGCCTTCATGATTATGCCTGCCACTATCATTTAGGATTTTTACTATGTTCTACCATTACCTTTGTCAAGAAGCAATGTCCTGGAACAGAAAACTCAATAGGTCTTTCCCATAAAGTCAGAGAAAGCAAACTAATCAACGTGGAAAGTTGCTCTCTGTCCCTGATTACTGGCTTCTCCTTGAATCAAAGTGTTGAGAATTGATATCAAGGTACATAGCTAATAGCTTTATTGAACATGTCTCCACTGCATAGATATCTATGTAATCTTGAATAAGCTTGCAAACTGCTGTGCCAGCGTACTCAGGGCTCAATTTAGGACTTACAATTTTTTTTTTTTTTTTTCCAAAGGGCAGTCTGCTCAGTGGTTCTGAAGACTAAAAGTCACACACCTGATGAAAACTTTTCAGGCTTTCAATTATAATGTTGTACTGCATTACCAATCACTTTTCATTCTCTCATCACTGATAGACACCATTAACAGAAAGCTTTAGGCTGTCATGAGAAAGAAAACAGAATAAACACACTCTGCCCTTTCACCTGGCAGTTTGTATACAGATTAAATTAACAGTGTGCATTGTCTACACCTATAAACAACTTCTCTGGATATAAGTGACTTGAAATACACCTCACGTTTGACAAGAGGGAAAGCTCAACTCTTCATTCATCTACATTTTTGGTGTATGTTCCCTTGATTGGCTTTGGAGATAAAATCAACACACCTTTCAGGTAAAAAAAATACTTTCATTAGCAATTAGTGATTTTCAGGAACCACTTGACACTTCTCAGTCTAACAACAATAAAAGAAGAAAGAATTTGCACTTAAAAGTGTTCTTTATAAGCTAATTTTTAAAAAGCAGGCTGCAAAAGTACCGTTTTTACATGGTATTAAACTTGCCTTGTGTTTCTCATATCAGTTGAGAAAACAGGAAATTGCTAGTAAGCAATTCATTACACTTTGCAAAAGCTGTCAGCCTCTGTTAAGAGATACAAAAATAAGTCACACTGGAGAATGTAAAAAACTATTGATTTCAAAAAGCAGAGCTCCCTCAAAGGTTGAGATAATTGGTGTGTTTATACTGAGAGATTCAGACAGTGTCTTGATAGTTTGGTGGCTGCTGCCCCTTTTTTAGGCCCTGGATGAACAGAAGACCTCCATCCCCATCTGGAAACAACCAAAAACCTGTTTTTTTTTTTTTTTTTTTTTTTTTGTACTGGCTCTCTTAGTTAAGGGCCAAAGCTGACATCTTGTATGTTGACACTGGAAATGTCTGTAAACAAATATACAAAGCCTACTTCATAACCACATAGAAGTAATGTTTTCAGTCCTTCAGTAATTTGGAAGTTGCCAAATTATGTAGTTCTATAGATACAAAAAGTTCTCTAGGTACAACCACGGCTGCTGACATCACATTTGGACACATGAGATTGATCAGATTTCTTCTTCCAAATCCACTAAATACAAATTCACTTCAGAAATCAAGAAGCAAATGCTGCTGATTTCTTGGCAGCACTGTGGGCATAGAGCTGCCAAATTGCTTACTGTACCGCGTGAGGCTGCACCGAGAGGCACACAGGAGGAGTAGCAGTGCTAGTCACATGCAGCAATTAGCTATGGTAACAGAATTGTTTTTAAACCAGGATTTGGACTTCATTATATAAAACTCGCCTCAAATTTACATGTTACAAAGCACTCTGCCTGCAATGAAAGTACTTAGCGTGCTGAGTCTCAGTGATTAGATTTTAATTTAAGGAAGCCAAGCAGGGTTGGATTTGGGGGTAAAAATACTCCTTGCTTGTAGAAAATGCATTAATTCTTCAGATAAATAAAGATTCACCCTTCCCACCCCTGCCAGAGAATTATTCAACCGTTTTTGAAAAAGCTATATTGTTAAATAGTTCTCTTCAGTCTTAAGCTGAAAACCAATATACCTTGATTAAGAAGTGATTAATATTACTTGGTGAGAAGCTAAGCTGTCATATAATAGTCTGGAGAATTCGCAAAAAGTCAGAAAGATATTACCACACAGCATGAGCTACTCTCTGATCTTCTAAATACCTGGACTGTATTTGCTTCTACAATTTCTGCCTTATCTAACCTTCTTTATGTTCACCTGTAAGTTTATATTAAAGCTCCAATCAGTAATATGGCTTCTAACACTGAGGATTTCATACTGTACAGAAATTAGTCATCTCAAGTACATGCATTTGCACTTTAAAATCCTTACTGCCACTGCAGTGCATTTCCAAGATAGGAAAGTCCACACAGACATAGAGATAGAGATGTATACACATTTATATGTGACTTTTTAAATACAGATACTACTGTATACCAGGGGCTAACAGTAGCTAGAACTAGATGACTCTTAAGGTTCTTCCAGTCTAAGATATGATTCTGTGAATAATGGGAATAGCAACAACAGGACCAATAATAATTACATATATTGGAGCAGCATAATGGCTGATGGCTATTCTGACATATTTACACCAGGTGTGCTATGAATATTTTTAATATTGAGTATAATCTGAAACAAGCTATCCTTGTAAAACAGATGTCTATACAGCTATGAAGTTCCTGCAGAAGAAAGATGCAATAATTTAATTCAAATCCAAAAAACAGGAACAGCAGGGCAGACACAATGCACAAGAAAGTGCTGGAGAATGATCCCCCTCCAAGCAGATGGAGAGGATCCCATACTGGGAAGAGTGGAGGGAGAGGCTGAGCTACCATGGTGCTAGCTCTCTTTTTCCCAAAACTGTTGGCCTGTCTGTGCTGCTTGTGGTGGTCAAGAGAATTAATTAGCAAATGCAGACCGTGCTTGTGTCCCTTTGATGTGCTGAGGCTTCATCTTACTGTGCTTGGGTGAAAGCAGACGAGGAGTGATGTTGCAAAGACAACATGGCCTCTTTTGGCGAGACCAGAGGGAGCAGGGCATGCCTCTCTATGCCAGTGACTCCTGGGTCATGCTGGCTGCTCACCACACAGTGAGGCTTGTGCTATTTTACGTAAAGTCAATTAACAAGAATAAACTTGCAGCCCATGTGCTGCAAAAAAAGCATCCATCCACCGAGCTGCTCTAGTCCTTCAGTGAGATGCAAGCTCCGAGGCGGCCAAATGAGGTACAGGCTCTTCTGCTGAATCTGCCTGAAACATTTTTCTTATGTCCCAGCTGTTACAGCACCCAGTTGACGGAGCTGTGAGATGAGGAACATATGCCTGTAACACTTCATTTCAACAGGCTCACTTAGTGTCTCTGACTTTGATCTTTCACTGTATACTTCCTGTAACTGGAGTTAGTTACAGACTGAAACAAAGCCCAGAGTTACCAAGGAGTTTTTTCTCTAAATATTCCTTTTGTACCAGACTGTGTTACTGCCTGGATCAGATGGGCCAGCTGAAGGACAGGGAGGCTTTCCTAAGCTGCCCCTGTGCACTGCCAGGGGCAACTATGGACCAGCTGTAGTTTTCTAAAACTAGCAGTGACTTTTAGCTTCCCTTCTCTGCTAGAAACATCTCAAGTTAAATGCATTAAAAGACTGTGTGTAAGGAGTCTGCTGGATTCAAGGAGTCAATACCTAGCCACCAGTTCTTTATCCTTCACCATCCCTTATAGAAAACAATGAATTTTCAGTAGTAAGCTTTGGCCTATGCCTTTCATATTATTAGTTCAGTAGGACTAAACTAAACAGGAGTTTCCAAATGCTGCAGTAATGTTCTTTTCATGCTGCAGATGGGTGGAGTTTGATAATTTTGTAAAACATAAAATGGTCTTTTCCCCAGAAAGTGACTGAACTATAATGAACTTGTCTTGGCTCCAAAGGACAGGAAATACGGCTAAGAATATATCATTGAACATACAAGACTGCAGGAGTAAGCAGGCTCACAAAACATTTTTTTCCACAATAATTTATTCAGTTGTTTTTCCAGTATCACCATTGTGGAGTAGCAGTCAGTTCTGTGCTGTCATAAGATTATTTTTTAACTGCACCGTATGGGTACACAGTATATCTTTCACTGATGTGTCAAGTCCTGTGATTACGGAGATCACAGGATGCAGAAACAAGTTTTACACACATATATATATATATATATATATACATACATATATATATATATATATATATATATATATATGTGAGCAACATGAATGGAGAAAGCTTTTACTAGAATGCCGTGGTTTTTAAAAACTAAGTATGTAAATGTGCTGCATAAGCAAGAGGTACATTTCAAACATATGGGAAGTAGAATTTGAACTAGAATTTAGTTATGCTCGTTTTGTGACAGTGTAGAATTGCAAAGGGAGCCTTGTCATCTTTGGATTTCAAAGCGTCTCAGACTCCCTAATATGCATGTCAAGTTGCTTGACTTTTCCTATTCTTGTAAGTTGAGGTGACTATTCTATGTTTTACAACATCATAAATGATCACTTCTACAGACTACAGAAAAAAGAAAGTCAGTTCTTATATGTTTCCCAAGAATCTAAACTTTGGTTCTGTGTTGCAGTAGAACTTTAGCATATACTTAAATAGTGGAGTTTCTCAGAATATGCAGGTAAGTAAAGAAAACACAAAGGAGAATTCCCCAGTAGATATGAAGAACAAATGAACATGTAAACAAATAATTAAACAAATAAATAGAAAAATAATTTGAGAGCTAGCTGTGAAAAAGATTTACTTATGTTTCTGTCAGACCTACAGGACCATTAAGACTACAATTGTTTTAATGTATTAGATATCATATTGCATTGTTTGTGTAGCTTTTTCAGCCCTCTATGATTATTTGTTTTTCCTTTTGACTGTTAGTGATTTCTGTGGAGAAGGTACTGTGTCCGGATTTTTTTTTACTGTATTAAACACCAAAAGTGGGCAGCAGCTTGAGACACTTTGAAAGCAAATAGCTGTCTCACCTCTTTGGAAATAGCTCGCTGGTCTCCTATGCTATTAGAACCTCTAAGGTATCCCAGTTGGATTGAAAACGACTAGAATGCTGGAAGAAATGTGTGACAGAATGTGATTACACTCAAAAATAAGTTATAAAACAAGTGTTTCTTGGAGAAAATGAAAATGAGTAGCTCACCTCTAAAATTTATTTGAGGAGATATTATGAACAAGGAGATATATAGCAGAAAGAAGACTGCGTGTTGTGGATTAACCCTGGTAGGAAACTAAGTCTCACCCAAAAATGTAATAAGCTTATTCATTCATAACATTAATATGTATATGCATGAATAAGATTATAATGCAGAATTTTTTTAAAATTGATTATTGGTTCGAATAAGAAGGCTAAACCATCTGGAAACAGCTGTCTTCCCAAAAATCACTTACCCTCTGAAAAAGACTTGTGGGGAAAAAAACAGTTGAATAAGTAACAAATAAAATGCTTTGAAGAAATGTGTTAAGCATATGGCTTCTTTACATGTCTAACTCTTAATTTAATACCTTAAAAAACATAATTTGTGAATTTAATGTCTAGAAGACTGCTGTTCCAGTAATGTGGTGTGTGCGTATATTAGGTCTGCTAGGTCTATGATAGAGAGTATTAGCTTTAAGCATGCCTTGCTTGCTTTAGTGGAAATCATGCACAACATATTAACAGATTGTTATCAGAGCATCCTGATATTGGAGAATAAATACGATTACTGATTTGTTGGTGACTACCATTAGCTGGAGTCAGCTGTACAAGAACACCTCAGCAATTCTATAGTCCTTTTCTGTTAGCCTTTGACTGGAGGGTTGCATCCTCACCTCAGAGCCCAGAGATGTCTTTCAGGATTTGAATTTCTACTATTTAGAGACCGTCATTTGTGCTACCTGCCCTCTCTCTGCAGGTCTCTATTGGGAAAACCAGTCAGTAGTTTGAGAAGTGTGAAGGGAACAAAAACCTCATTCAATAATGGAGTAATAGGGAAACAACCAGAACAGAGAACACTTCTTAAAAAGATGCTAATTATATACCATATTGTGGTTACTCATAATTCATGTACCTGTCTGCTGTGACGGACACAGAGAGTCGAGCATGAACAGGCAGGGGAAGATCATTCAAAGAAAACCACTAAGGGTCGTGACATGATATCATGACTGGGAAGAGAAGGAAAACATAGAATCATGGAATCATTAAGGTTGGAAAAGACATCTAAGATCATCTAGTCCAACTGTCCATCCACTATTGTTGCTGATGACATCTCACTACCATCTATGGCAGACTGAGGGGGTGAGATGTAGACTGACTGTGGGGAGGGCTATGGTGAGCCCCATGGAGGCAGTTCATACATCATTAGGGTCTCCTTGCAATCTGATGTTTGAAGACAAGACAAAACCAGCTTCTTTTTCCTTCCCCTGTGAAGGGAAAAGAGAAAGAAGTCCTGGGGAAGGTCCAGGTCAATTCTTCAGCCCCATGGTTACAGGAAACATGTGATTTTGAAAATATTTTTCAAATACAATTATGTTGAGGTAAAACATCTTTTCTGGAATACTGCTCAACAATGAAATGTTTCTGTCCTCTACAAACTGTTAGGCCTGAAATCCTGCCAGCAATACCCTTTGCAGCTGTTTGTATTGGTTCAGTTCTCTTCCTGTTATCCATTTATTTATTCTGTGCTTGTTAGCATTTTGTGCTAGTTCTAATTTCCTTTCCCTATCTAATCTACACCACTGACTCAGTTCAACCATTAGATTCCTTCTTTTTTTGTTGCTGTTTTACTTTGTTCATCTCAAGATTTACTTATTATTTTAACTCCTTTCTAACTTATGAAAGACCTTTTATCTCTGTGTTAAAAACTGAGAAAACATGCTGCATAGACTTGCAAAGCAAATCAGTTTTTGCTTTCCTACAGATGCACAAAGAGTCTCTGGGATTGTGATTACTACTAGTGGTAATGGAAATTGCGTATGTAAGCCCCTGTATTACCTACAGTCCTCATTTATTTATTTAGTCCCTAGTGTAAGAACAAATAACTAGATGGAGCATTCAATGTGTTGCAGATCTTACTATAGAAAATAGATTAGTCTGTCACAATTTTACAGTAAAATTTAGGGCCAACATATTTGACATTTAAAACTCATAAATGTGTACGTAGAGATGTTCTCACATTCTTACTCTATTCTTACTCCAGCAAAACTACAACAGAGTTCAGTAAGAGTTCAGTCTGCAATGAATTGCATAAATCTGGTTAAAGAATTTGACAATGCATTTTTAATACGCTTGAATATTATGGAAAATTCCATTGATTCATTGTGACTCTATAATCAATGGTCACATACCCCTAGTTTCCTCAGACAAAAGGGAGCTCTACTCAGAGGGGTTAATTATGCAGAAGTTACATCATCTCATAGCTGTGGTTATCATTCCCTGGGCTGTTTTAACCAGGTTCCCTAGTTCCATTCACCAAGAGCATGATCTAGGGCACACAGAAGTCATCATTACCAACCCCAAACCAGCCAAAAAGCGAGTTGGAATTACCACAGGGCTTCGGAAAAGAGCTGCTTCTGCACCAAGAGAGCATGAGCTGTTTTAGGCAGTGGAAGAAGCTTGCTAGCAGACCAGAACAGTCAGTTCTTTGTTTTCCAGGCAAAGTCATTTATAAAAGTGAAGACTATTGTCAATATTTAATACTTTGGTATGACTGGCTTCATAAATTTAAAAGGAGTCAAAGCAATGAAAGTGTCTATATTTCTAAATGGGTGTTATAAACCCTCCAATAGGAGTGGTGAGCTTATGCACTACTTGCATTTTGTTATGAAAGAACTTGTGAGGCACAAATGTTCGTGGCCTTTGAGTATCTAGCAATCCAAACTTTAAATTGGAATGAAATCTTAATGTTGTATATGCCTTAAGAACAGTTCTTTGACACAAGTAAATCTAATAGAAATTTTCAGTTCTTTGATAGGCCATAAATTTTCTGAAAGCCACAATGTTTAACAGCACTAATGATAGTGGCGGGAGGGGCAGCTGGGGGTTAGGGAAAGGGTCTGCAGCAGAGGGTGGTGGGCATGGAATGGGATGCATAGGGCAGTGGGCACGGCCCCAGTGCTGGAGCTCAAGAAACATATGGACAGTGCTTTCAGACACAGGGTTTTGTGTTTGGGTGGTACTGTGTGGAGCCAGAGGTTGGACTCAATGAACCTTGTGGGTCCTTTCTGGACTGGAAGATTTGCTAATTCTGTCATTAGTGATTTAGTGATGGCTTTCTTCAGGTCAGTTTGAAATTCCAAAATAACCCAGGTTTTTTTTTAAAGTTAATGGATTCCTCTAAGTTCCCGCTCTTTAGCAAAATTAGGCTCCCACTTACACCAAAACCAACAGTATGTGGTAGGTGAAGGCAATAAGTAGGACACATGTAAGCAAAGTGATTGAAAATCAGAGCCCAGGACATTGTCTTTGCAACCCTAAAATCTGCAAGAGCAAAAAGCTGTCAGGCAGTCTGGGAAGTCAGTTAGGAATAAAACACTGAGAGAAAGCTAAAAGATGTATCTTCCTGGGCACAGAGCCGACTGCAGTGTCATTTGTGGGAGCTGTGGGCTGGGAAAATGCCCTTTGATGATCATTACAAGAGTGGAAGGAAGGCTTCCGGACGTGTTTTGTAAATAAACAGTATTGTACTAAGTAATATACCTGACTCAGAGCATCAATTTTTAATGTTTTGTTTTAATGATTTATTTAGATGATAATTTCCTGCATATTTCTGCATTCTCTGTTTACTCTGCATTTAGTCAGCCAGACCAGCAAAGTGAAATGTTTCCTCTCAAGGCTCTCTCGACAGCAAGTGATCCAAAAGCAACGTTCTGCTGCTTTCCGAAGAGAGCATGCATGCACTCAATGCTTGTCTCATCTTTTTGAAAAGCCAAATTAAATCTCTTGCGAAGAGAATGAAATGTGGCATTAGGATCAAAGCTCGGGTGAGCTCTTACCAAAATGATTGCTCATGGTTCAGATCACAATGAAAAACACAGAAGCTGGTATCGTTGCTGCAAATGCTAAGGAGTAGCTAGGTCAAAAGTGTGATAGGCAGCTGATGTCAGTTTACTGCTGAAATCATGTGTGATGTTCTGCACTGTCTTCTCACTGCTTGTGGGAGAGCATGAGAACATATGGCTTCTCTGGAGCAGCCTACGAGGTGAATTAACAGTGTATAATCTTGGAGAGAAATATGCTGCCTTTGTGTAGCTGGGCTCTGAGGAGCAAGGCTGACTGACCATCTCCTGCCCAGCAGTTCTTGCAATCTTTAGGGTCAGAAATTTTTTTCTTTTCTTTTTCCACAATTTTAACAAATTTGTCGGAAGGAGGGCAGAGGTGTGTGGCTCACAGATACTGGAGTGTGGGGATGCCTGCTCTGGAGCAGCTCAGCCAGGCTGAAATTCTCTGCAGGCACTGAGAGCAGTATGCCAATAATACCTCACGTGTGTCATCAGTCTTCTTTAAACGGGATGCCTTGACAAAGCTCTTGTTTCTGGGAAGATCTCACCAGTATATGGAAGATGGTGAAGCAGTGCCTCACGATGTAGGCCATTTATTGCATACGTGCTTAGAGGTGTTGATAGGTTTCAGTGAGGAAATACATTTATAATTAGTTTGAGAAATTACAGCGAGTTGTCTGATGAGATAGTGTAAATATCCAAATGATCCAGTCAGAGCAGGATTTTGTGTCTGTGGGTGCTGCTACCTGAAGATGCCTCCCAGAACACAGCAAGGCGTTACCTCATCACCTTGCTTGACCCTTGGCAGGGAGAAATACTCACTTCAAAGCCTTACAGCAGCTTGTCACAAATGGAAATGCATATAAGAGGTTTTATCCCACTAAGAGAGGATGCTCCAGTGACAGGCTTATCACCTGAATCAGTAACTCCTCTGTGAAACTTGTTTTGTCATCTTTCATTAGAGGAAGTGGCTTGAGGCATAATGAATACAAAGGTCTGAGCACCTTTCTTCAGCTTAATTAAATAGGATTCCTTCTGCTTTCTTAGTCTCTTGAATAGGCAAGGGAATTCTTGAACTAAGTTAATTTGATGTCATTCAAGATTTGAAACTGATTTATTTCTTCACTTGCCTTACAGGTTAACACTGGGTTTCAAAAGTCTTTTTTTTTGTTTGTTTCTGTTTTTTTTTTTTATTTAATTGCCTTTATGCTATGCTCAGGATCCAAGTCTTTCAGCATTTTAATGGTCTGCAAGGACTTTTTCCAAAGAAGCAAGTCTTTTCTGGGAAAGGTTCTGTGTTTCACATGAGCCACAGCACTTCTGTGCATGTTCCTAAATCAGGCATGGCATCAGTCCCTGTGTCACACACAGAGGTGTCCCAGGACACATCTGTGATCCATACACTTGCTTTGGCTCTGGGTTTGTGTCGGTGTTCATCTAAAGAAGACCAGGAAGACCGGCACACATGCTGGTGGTGACCCTCTCCTCGACACACACATCATTCTTAGCACTGTGTTCATCACATATGTGTCTGGAAATGTCAGATGTGAGCCCCAGGCCACACAGGTTTCTTCTGAGATCTTCTAGATTTCTCATTTTTTATGCTTTCCAGGCTTGCTCTGCACAGCCAAAACTGGTGTTGTGCATTTGCTCATATGAGGAATATGCTTGTTATGTGGGTATGTATATACACAAGAACATGCTGCTCTTGACAGTGCAGAATGAAGTGAAGCAGCTTCTGAAGAGGTGGGAAAAAAACCTTCCTTCATCCAAAATTGATGTAACCTATACTCCAGTGCTCACTGCTGTCACTAATTTATTAGACTCAGTTCTCCTAATGAGGTTAACGTCCTGCAGAGGTCTTAGCAGGCTGAGACTGGGCCAATGAATGCACAGAAGGAAAAATACTGAGCGTGTATCTGAGTATAAAATGGCTTAGCAAAGCAAAATGTGACTACTGCTATCTTGTCCACTTGCAGCTTCTGCTGTGCTGCATCTTTAATTCCCTCTTTGTAACAACATCCCATGGTCATAGGCCTGGTAGGCAGTGCACAGGTACAGAGTGCTGAGAAAGAAACAATCTGAAAAGCTTAACATTTAAGTCATTCATGTAGTCCTAGAGGTAGGACTACACAGTTTTGTTTGACATTACACAGCCATGTGAATACTGTGAAACATAAAATGAAACATGACATTGTATTTTCTGGTCACATAAAACTATGCAGGATATTTTCAGTCAAGAAGTAGAATGATGAAATTTGTTTTATTTGCATTTTACCTGTAGAAAGTTGGAACTGGACTGATTGTAGGCAATAAATACTACAGATCTTTCCTTTGAAATCTCCACAACACATGTATTTCTATTCTTCAAGATGCAAGCACTAATAAATAATGAATAATTTTGATAATAATGCTCTAATTTACCCATTTAAGTAAATCCATTATATGTGTAAACAACAGTGTAATTCAGCATTTATGAAGTCTTTGTTTTCTTTTCCTATGGAATTTATTTAACAGAGATCACTAGAACCATCCATTATTTATCATATTTTAAAATTTAATGAATATGGATATGAAAATTGCTAAAAACTGAAATACGGAAAATATCTCATTATCACATTGATGAATCTGGGCTGCAAGTTCAGATCCACAAATGAAAATGAGTTTGCTGGTCTAAGCCACAGACTACTTGTTTACTAAATAGTTTGGGGAATTAATTCTCCACAGCCTCCAAAGTCAACAGTGAGAGGTACTAACTGCATGAAGAAACTTAGTTAATGAGTTAATTTGAACCTTCACTTGAGAACTGATTAAACCGGTTTGAGTTGAACTATATAAACTAGGGCTCTTCACCTATTCATTTGTCCATTCTTCTGAACCGCACGAGAGGCAGCAAGAGTACAAAATTAGCCTTGAAAGAAACCAAACAACAGCTCTTATTTCTAATGTGGTAGAAATGGAATTCAGGGAGAAATCTTTACAGCCTTCTATTCTGAGATATGATGCTAGACTTCAAGATTTCAAAGATGTCAATATCTTTCGATGAGCAATCAGATAAGTTTTCTTTACAAACTAAATTCTGGCAGTACATTGTGAGGACACTTGATAGAAATAAATTATGTTTAGCAGTTCACTGAAGCATTTCAAGCCAAATTTAAGATCTAGTGTTCAAATAACTCTTTTGCAAGATATGCTTGGAGAGAAACTAATTAAAATATCAGATTGAATTTTTACCTTTCCCATAATTGGAGCTGGTGTCAGGATATTCTTTTCCTGCAAGAAACTTGCTGTTTCCAGTGTTATAAAGATCTGTATTATCAGGATTTTTTTTTTAATAACTATTCCGCTTAAATAGTCTTACAAGTTTGGATGGTGTCAGAAAATGAAGCATACAAAGCTATAAAAGTGTATTTAAGTGTAAAAAAACACAGGCAGTTGTAAGAGAATAAAAATTACTTTAACAAAAATTTTGAAAAATAGAAAGGGCTGTACAGTTTACAGTTCTTGCCAGGAAATCATCTATCAGGGGACTAGTACAGAAGCATCATTTTTGGGAGCTTGCCAATGGGACCTGATGATATGCTAAAACAGGTGTCTTAACATTAGGATAAAAGATAAAAGCTCAGACACTTAAATAATTTTCATCACTGGAAGCTGTGGATCAAGACTCTGCTCCCAAGAGGAGGAGTTATTCTCTCCCTTGGTAGAATGTACAGGAAGAACAGAAGGATACAGCACAAATTTTAACCAATGTGAAATCATATCAGAGCAACATTAAGCCATGAACCACTGTCTTTGGAAGGGTTGCCATTGGGATGCTAAAAAATTAATTTTATAGCCTGTAATTCTATATTTATTTGACACATCCCTTCAAATACAGCAAAATTTCATCCAACAAATCTTTTTTGGGGAGAGGAGAATGAAGAGGTTAGAGTTATTCAGCTCTGAAGTTTGCTACATCAAGGATGATTTCAGGTCTATGTTTTAATAGCTCTGGCTGTGCCCAGGTTGTCAAGTAGTTGCCTTATACAGTTTGGCTTAGTTTTCCAGCTCAGATCAGCACACCACAGCTCTCTTACACTCTGCACATTCAAGTTTCTTTCACTTGGAAACCTGAACGTGTGTCTGTGTGGGAACTGCAGAGAGGAGAGAACACACCTGAATGCTGTTAGGATGTGAGCTGGCACATGGCGGTGTATTGCCAGACCTAGGAGGCACTTGTGGTTTCACCTGTGGGCTGATCTCCATTGCTTCAGGTCTTCATCTTAAAAGTAGACAAAAGGCAGATTTAAAGGCTCACTGAATAAAGTGTCAAATATTTATTTTCTTAGAAATGTAAATTGGAAAAAGCCTTAGCTGGAAGTGATTTGAACTAATTTTTCCATCTGGAGAAAAGGCTATTGCCTATATCCACTAAATTCATTGGTCCACTAAAGTGAAGTAATTCAGATAATGAGATAAGTACACCAGGACAAATTTGCTTCACAGAACCCTCTGTTCAACTTCCACTGCCAGGTTGGAAGAAGCATCTATCTGCTTGCTCAGAAATTGCATATTACGGTTCTTATAGTAAGATTACAGTTTCTGATTAATTCACCAGCCTCTGTGAGAAACATTTCTAACAAGGTAGGGGACTGTCTACCATAATCATCATTACAAGGTTAGAATAACGGTGGCATATATCTTTGGTCTCTACCCAAATGTATCATGTTTTTGTATCAGGACTCCTTAATTAAAAGGCTATTCAGTGACAAGCAAACTAACAGCACTTCACATTAAGCCAAATTATAATAGTCAAACACTTTATTGTATTTCTGCCAGTTCCAGTAACTCTATAATTGCATTCACATTCTGACATGCTTCTGCTGGTACCACAAATGCATTGTGGCATCTGATCCTGAAATGTAACCTGCATTTTGCTAAGCTGAAAACTACAAGGTGGCATGTGGTGAAAATACTGCCTGTAAATGCCACAGACTTAGACCTGGCTATGGCATCACTGCACAACTAAATGTGTGCATGGGCCTCGAGCCATAGAGATAACCCTTTGCCTCAAGTCTCTGCCCTCAGGCCTGCTCCTTCTGTTCTTCCACCCTGGCCTTTGACTGCCATGATTCTCCTGCCATGCAGGGGATACCCAAAGCATAGCTGTAGGTCAGCAGTGATTCTGCTGTCATCCTGCAACACCCTATCCTTCAGAAGCTTCTCAGAAAGATCCCCATACACAAGGAGAGAGGAGCAGTGCTATCTGCCTGTGGGTTGCTGTGGTCCTTGGGTCCTGCTCATCAAAAATGGTGCCCTTAGTTGCGAATCTTCTCCTGACATGGTGGTGTTCCCTTAAAACTGTTGGGCAGTTATTGTTGCATTGGCAGCTGTGAGGAAAACAAGTGAGAAAGGCTGGAGGGGGGATGGAAAAAAAGAGAGAAATACCATTAGTAAGTGCACAGACAATTACAGGTGAATGGTGCCTCAGTTTTACCTGCAGATCAGGTATAGAGAGTGCTTTTCTGAGGAAGGCAGTAGCAGCTACTTTGCAAAACCCTGCTGGTTGTGAGCCTCTTGTGTTGGGTATAAATACCCCGCTGCAGAAAAAGACTGCTTATCTTTTGCTCAGTCCAAAAAAGAAATGGCAGTGAGCAAGAACACCTCTTCAGGTTTTACTGCATGCTGGATCAGGCTCATAAATGCCTAAACTCATATATAAAAATGTTAATGTTTTCCAATTGCTGTTCTGAATTTATATTTATTGCGATACAACGTATCCATTAGCACATCTATCACTGGTAAATTTGTTACTGCCTCAAATATACAGTACATAATGTTGCAGCAATTTCATTTTACAAGCTAATAATACACTGTAATGTAGCTTACAATATCATGTAGATGTATTTGATTAGGGAGGTTCAACAGTCAGTCAGGTTGAATAGGAGAATCAAGTTTTTAACTTATTTACTGTACAAATGAACAGCTTTGGTGCACAATAAATGTGTTAATTTAACAGGTGTGTCGTTTTATTTCCTCAAATATTCACTGAAGAGGAACAAATGGTATTTTGACTCAAACCAAAGCATAGCAGACTTGGAATGTTTTTTGACACTTGACATGTTTATTCCTTAAAAGAGAGTCATAATCACATTTAATTGTTTTCTGAATTTATTTAACTGCCACATTCCAGTGACTGTAGTAGCTTCCCAAGAGCAAGAGATGCAGCTAAAGTGTTTTCCTGAAGTGTTATAAAACACAGTGGCAGTCCTTTTTCAAACAAATCAAAGCTTCAAAGATATACTTCCTAGGAAGAAATTTTTTTTTTTTGAAAAGTTCTATGCTTTCTGATAACAAAGAAATGCTGTTCATCCCACGTGGTATTATCAAAATTTCATTCTGTGTCCATAGTATCCCCCAGGTGGACCTAAATTGCTCCTAAAGGCAGGAAGGACCCTCAGGATAATGCTTGTATTTCTATGGCATCTGGCACTTTTAGGTGAAGATTTTCAGGTCTGTGTTTTAAGAAAGGTGCCTACAAGGATTTCAGAAGAGTGAAAACTGAATAATTTGGAAATCTGCTTTATAAAGTACGTTTTTTTGGAAGGGCATGGGTGTCTTGTGATGGATCTCTAAATCCTCACTGGGACTGTTTCTTTTTGCTTGGTTTTCTATGTGTGAAAAAAGGGGAAAGAGCATGTTCTGGTGAGATGGAAATGTTTTTACTTCTTTGTGTCCCACACCATTGCCAAGCTTATCTGAAACTGCTCTTGTGCACAATCAGATACATCATGGGAAATAGGTTCATAAAAGTGTATTTGCAGAACTGCATCTAGGCACTTGTATTTTAAATCTGAAGACATTGCCTTGTCTATTTCTATTAAGTTTTATTGCTTACGTAACCTTACTTGATTAAGAAATTAAAAGTTATTAGCATTAATTAGACATTGGTAAAATTAGGTGTTCCGCATTGTGTTTGCACATCCTTGAAAATATGAAGCATTTTAACTTCCTAATCCACCCCTCCTCCTGGCAGCACATTCCAGCTGAGAAATGGGACACAACAGGAAATAGTTTACAGTTTTTTAATGTGAAAGGGGACTATAACTGTCACTTCTGTTTAGCTTATAGTTTCCCGAGTTTTGCCAGTCTTTTAGCCCATTCAGATAGGATAGCTTTTAATTTAGCTGTCATCATTCATAAGCTACCCACATGAGTATTGAAACAGGGAAAAATTACATGAATGACTTCTGGAAACACTGACTTCTTAAGGAGTGTTATGAGAAGTAATATTACATTATATCTGCAGTCGTGTTTGGTGTAGGAGATCAGTGGAGAGCTAAGGAAAAGAGTTTGACACTCAGAGCAGAGTTACTGGAATGGGAAGCTAACTTATACAGTGTTAATGAAGAGAAGTATTTCCCTTTCTGATAAATTGAAGTGACACATGAGGGTGGCCCTTAAAAATCCTCCACTTACTCCCCTGGGGCAAAATCTCTTAATGGGGTAGGACCAATTTCACTAAAGGCAATAGAGATTCTTAATTGGCTTCAATAGGATTTGGATCAAGGCCATAGAAGTCACATAGATCAAAATATTTTCAGTTATCTAGCTGAAGTGGCTGCAAATTTGCTCATGCAAATAGTTTGTGTTTTTGTTGTACTATTTCATTGTGAGGAAAAACATGCTTCTTGTTTATATCTCTGCCCAATAGACATCTATAGTTTTCTAATGTCATGCAGAGGACACTAATGCAATATATTATGCATGCTATCTATGTTTTGTTATGTCATTGGCTTTCACCTCGCCTCATTTGTCTATGAGTCTGGAAGGTGGTTGAGGGGTGATGAGAAGGGAAATACCCTAAATCTGTCAGAATTACTTAGATATGTTGATATGTTTTGAAAAAATGAGTATTCATTGCTGTGCATTGCTTTTCCAAGGTAAATCTGAGTGCTAACATGCTAAATCCTTTAAACATGCATAATTGCATTGATCAGCTCCTGCTTTATTATTTTTTCAGGTACGATATCAGTAATACGTTATTAACCAATGCTTATTAAAAAGAACACTAACATTCTTAGGAAAAAATACTCTATGTTTCCTGTTTTTTATTTTTGTTTATTTATTTATTTAATTTGCCTACTTATTTATTCTGTATTCCATCTATCCTGTCTATGCTTTATTAATGTACTTTTAGCGTGAGATAAAACAAGTACAATAGGAATACACTATGTAGCCCTCTGTGTCTACAGAGCACAGAACTCTATCTATCTGCTGTGGTATTGTCACTACCCACACGGTGCCATGTGTCTTTTCCCAAATTGAGACCAGATTTTAAGTGAAAACACCTCATCTCTTGTGGATTTTATTCATGCAATTTACTGAATGATATTCTTCAGAGTTTCTTTGTCCTGCTTTATTTCTTTTCCTGCTGAAAAATTAAAAGGAAAGGCTTTAATTAAAAAAAAAAAAAAAAAAAAAAAAAGTTGTGACAGCTTCATTAAGAAGCTAAAAAGAATAGGAGTTGCTGACTGTTAGGCTGAATGACTGATATCTGGTACAGTTTAACTTGAGACAGGGAAACAACATTTTCTGAAATCCCTGACTTAAGGTCCTGGACCCTTACCATTCAATACTTTCATTACACTTATAACATAGAATAGCAAAATCATTTTACGTAAGTCATTTTACTATCATCCTTCACTGAATGTAATTTCTGAACTTTTCTGTAAGGAAAGTACATAATTTTTAGAAATGTTTCCAATTAAAGCATATGCCTATTGATTCATAAGACCCCTAAGACTGTGAATTTGCTAATCTAACAAACAAAGTCACTACTAAAATAAATGCATTCTGAACATCCTGTTGTAATTTGAGAAAATGAAATGAACAGTAAATTCAGTGCTGTCCTGCCTTATTTGTAGTGTGGAGATATCACCAGACACATTTTAAGTTGTTTGTTTGCAGCAACTCTTTGGAAACTCAAGCAGCAGTCACTCGTGCTATAAACACTGTTCCTCCTGCTTCCAAACTTGTAAAGCAGTAAAATGGAACTCACTTTTCTTTGTCGGTAAAACACAAAGCAAAAATAAACTCTCTGTATCCTCTGGTCTGAAGTAAGGATATAAAATGATTAATTAAATTAAGACTCAAAATAAAATCTGAAAAGTATCCCCTGTGAACTAGCTCAAAGGATAAAGCATAGAAAAGCACAGAATACAATGGAGACATTTTCCCCCCACCTTGTGTATCTTTTGTTTTCTTTTTATGCAAAAACAAACGATGAACTTTGGATGTACTCTAGCCTGTTCATCTTTTTTCATGCTTCATAATATCCCCTGCTTCCTGTTAAATGAACAGGGTCCTACAGACTGTCCTAAAATCCAAACCAATATCGCATTGATCCTCTGGAGAATGACTGAAACATAGGCAAAGACAAACCAGCATGATCAAATCAAATGTAGATAAGTATCCATGTAGCAGCCTGGATAGTGAGTTCTCTTTCCTTCCACAGTTCTCTTTCATACACACACACACACACACACACACACACACACACACACACATCTACATACTCAATTTATTTGTGAAATGATTTCTTCTAAACCTAGAGTTTTGCATTACAGAAAGGCAATTAAACAAAGCAGCATGAAATGGCCAATCACTCCATCTACCAACAGAAGCATCTACTATCGCAGCAAATAATGTAAATATTGCAAAAAATATACAATGAATTACAACAAATATACAAAAATACATTTCATTAAAGCAAATAATGTAAACATTTAAGTAAAAAATAAGCTTGTTTCTCAGCTGTCATAGGAAAGTGTTCATTTTTTAGCCCTTGTCCCTCAGGATATGTCTTCTTGTATTTTGTTATATGGATTTGCCCCTATATTTGACATGGAAGGTAAAGAAAAAAAAACAGAAGTTAGATTTCTACGTGATTTTTCTGTTGAGGAAGTACACAACTGCTATTGCAAGTTGGTTCTTTTATTTTTTGGCTTCTGGTGTACAAATACATTGACAGTCACAGCTTATCATCACTTAAAGATGCATGTGCATGCTGGAGTTTACTGAAACATGATTGGCTGCTACATAAATCAATCTGATAGAGATCGGTCCCGTGAAAAAAAGATAAATCATTACCCTGTGCTTTTGGAATGTAATTCATTTTAGATAGTGATTATTGATGATTTCATTCCACCAGTACATGTACATGTCTAGACCATGTTTTTGTACAAAATGGTAAAACAGTGGAATGTATTCATTTCAGGAAGGATCGTGAAGAAAGCATGATTAAAACCTAGTTATTACAACCCTCCAGACACAAAATTTTCATGCAGAAAAGTTGCTTTTTTAAAAAGTCAAATTCACGTTTCCTTATAGCAATTCAACTCTCCACTTTGCATGCAACATTTTCTTGTATATTGCCCTATATTTTTCTCCACGAGCATGCAGGTTCAATGCAAACACTTTCATTGTGGCCTGATTGTGGTGACTCTTGATCTTGCTGGTGTGCTGACTGTCAGCCTATGCCACTCACTCAAGCATCCACAAATGCTACTGGTTAACCCAAACTGGATTTAGGTTAACCCTTGTTACCAAGGGGAATTTCTTTGCTTATGCATTAGATATTAGCTAGCAGCCAAGTATGTAATTGTTTTCTTCAGCAACATTAGTCATGATGATGGTAACAAAATAGACTTTTAAAACATCTTAAATGGTCACCTAATGGTTCCTTATAGCAGTGAGGTAAAGTAGATGAGCACTGTAATACTGCATTGAAAACACGGAATATGAGCCAGAGAACAGTAGTCATTTATCTAGAACTTGGAGTGAGGGTATTGTACTCATGGAAGGGTATTTCTGAAACATAACCCTGATCTCCTCCTTCCTTTCAGCATGTTTTAAATACTCAATCACATGCATGTTCTGTGTCAGATGAAATTCAGCCCCCAGCAGTGGAAATGATATGTTTTTATATTTTTATGCAATTTTAACTTGATTTCAGCTTCCCTTCTCCACTCTACCTCTTTTTCAAATTGAACAAAACATGCATTCCTTCCAGAAATCAGTCTCTTCTAAAATAAGCCAAGTCTGGACATTATCTAAGCTCTCCTAACCCCCTCCCCCTTCCATCAAAAAAAACCAAAAAAAAAAAAAAAAAACCGCAAAAAAACCCCCCCAAAAAACAGCATTGGGAAAAAGATCTTGAAATATGAAAAACATTTTATAACATGCATGGCTAATTCACAATCTACTAAGCAGAATCTTACCAAACTTTCCAGAATAATTTACCTTCAGGCTGGGAACAGGCAAGAAAAATTCAGGGCAGTTCTTCAAATGTTTGTTCTCACTGATCTCACCTCCCTGTGGAAGCATGGGAGGGGGGTAATGAAAGATAGATGAGCACGGTGCTCTCACTGTGAAGGAGATCTCAGTCTCCTGAAAAAGGTTCACAGCAGAGATACTGAGTTCTTCTGAGTTGAGTAAAACTCTCAAGTTCACTGCAGAAATATGCTGCTCCAAAAGTAATGCCTCCTATTTGTTTCCATGGAATCCGCAACAGCTAGAAATAACAATATACAATAGAGAATATTTTCAGATGCAAAACACTTTTTTTTCTTTTTTCTTTCAACACAGTCATGTGCATTTTCACCAGCAATCAACAAGAGCTGCATGCTGTGCTGGAAACAATCTGCACTAGAGGAGGTAACCCACTGTCATAGTCACCACTGCTGAAACACACCACTCAACACCCCAACACCTCACTGTGCTCATTCGGCTGTTTGGTCTCCAGAAACATCCAGCAAGTGTTGATGAATGTCTGTGGGTGTCACTTTTTCCCCATGGAGGAATTCACTGGTACACCTTGGCTTCATCTGCACTTCCATGTCAGATACCATTGTGTCAGACTGCCCCTCTGCTGCTATCTGTCACATGGCAACAACATGTAATGGGATATTGGTGGAAGGGTGCAGCCTCTGCTGTCATACCATCAACATCTGCCTTTGATGTCATTGTTCAACATAATAAAATAGAAAGCATTACTTTCAGAGCACAACTATACTGTTCCCTACAGATTTTATGAATTTTGAAATTTACACCTGATTCATACCCAGAGATTCTGAGGAGACACTTTCTGAATGTGCATGCCTTTCTCTCTGCCTCTGCTCATCTCTATCCAGCTGCTCTGAGAAGAAAATTTTACTTTCCAGTCACCTGGCTGCTGCTGGAAGGTTTTTCTACTGTGTCCTCATCAGTGGCATGCAAAAGGCCCATAAAGAAAGCTCTCATGCTGTAGCATTTTGACTCACTCATGAAAATTCTCTGGTTTTGCTGCAGATGTTTTTTGGTCACTTCTTTGCATCCCCACTTTCTGCTTATTCTGCAGAACTACTTCCACTGGATTCCAGTGAGCAGGGAGTTGGTGTAAAGAAGAGGGAAAAAGCAAGGAAATAGGCAAGGCCAGTCAAGGCAGAGCAAGGAAATTGCAGAGGGAGAATCTGCAATTTTCTACAGTCCTCAACAGGCACTAACAGCAGTGTCATTTTTTTTCATGGCCTTGGGGACACTTGCATTTGAGCAATCACCTTCTTCTTGAAAATCTTCTGAGACAGGTTGTTTAAATTGGCTTGTTTTAAATGGGTATAAATTTAACACTACTTACAAAGAGTCTGGGTATTAGCCCAAGGACACCTTGCTTTTGTATCATTGGTTCTGTCATTTTCTGACTTCCTAAAGATTACAGGATTGTTTGCTATTTTGACAGAAAGCCGACACAACATACATTCTCAATGAAAAAGAAATAAATATAGCTCTGCTACAGCTCTGTAACAATAAGGTTATTCTAGGAACTAATTGATCATACAGAATGTCTGATTTCATTATACATGAATCTGACAGTGCTGAAAAAGATTATGCTAACCACTAGCAAGTTGTTTGTTAGTGTGTTTGGGGTGAAATACCAAGCAGTATTCCTGGAAAACGTGCTTTTGTGCATATCTTTTTGCAGTGGGAGGGTGAAAATCAAACTCAATTGTTCTGAGTTCTCCAATCAGAATTAAGTTCCTCTTTGCTGGGCACTGTGTTTGTGGAAGTCTTTGAATGTTGCAAACTTTTTCCAACTGATGTTTTACAGAATTGCTTTTAAGAACCCCAGAGGGTAAATAGTATTCTCAGAATAAACAGAAAAATGCTGACCTTGTCAGATTTAGCTGCTGAAAGCCAAGCTGTTTTAAGACTTGGAGGATCAAGGGTCATGGTTATAAACAACACAGATAAAAAGAAAGAAAGGAAGGAAAAAGAAAGAAAGCTAGAAGTGAAAGGGAACTACACAGTGAATACAAGTAATAAATACGTTGACCTTCACAAGAAGGGAATGAGATATTTATGCAAAAGGCAGTGAGGAGGGGAAGAGAAGGGAAAGAGGGGAAGAAGAGAAAGCACACAAACTGTACTTGGAAGAAGATATTTCTTAGAGCTTGTTTAAAGACGGAAATGAGTCACTTTAGCTTCATATGTTTTTGGTTTCAAAAGAGGAGAAAGGTCAAAGCTTCTTTGTTTTAAATAAGCTGGTCACTACTTCTGAAGTGTAACATGATAGGGTTCAAGACTCTTAATGAAACTGGTATTTCCCCAACACCCCGGGCTGTGGCACCTCAGAGGCTGCATGGTCATGTATTGTAAGTCCAGGGAGCTTTATAAACAAAGGCATGGCAGAGCGTGACTTTGCTTGTGACCTTCATACCCGGGTGCTCCTGTGGCAGCCATATGGGCAGTGTGATGGCTAAATTTGCCACCACTTACAGACTATCACAAATTGCAGCTGCACACACATGGCTCTCCACCACTGTGCTTGAAGACAAGAACTGGAGCTATTAGCCACAATCCTTTGCAGCACCTCTCTCCAAAAAGATTATAATTGAGTTAAAAGTTTCGCAGGAAACAAAATCACTTGGAGTGGCACCATAAAATAAAATGATTACCGCAAGGAAATGTTGCAGAGTGAGCAAACAACCAAACAAACAAAACCCCAACCAAACAAATCCAAAAGAACAGTGTGGGTTTGAAGCAGACTCTCCATGGAAGCTTGCTGAGGATCAGCATTTACCAGAAAAACCATTCCTGGATCTACCAAGAGAAACTGAAAGATGGCTTGTTTATACTTTCCCACTTCTGCATCTACAGTATTCCAATACATCCAGCTCTAACTGAGAGTCAAGGAAGAACTGCAGCAGGAAGAAGAGTGAAAACAAAAGCTTAGGTAGCTGATTTTTACAACAACACCTTTAGGACTGTCCTGCAACACAGAGCCTGATATTAAAGGATTATCTTTGGATTGCCAAAACAGAGAAGGAGAATAGAAATGTTCTGCACTGATTTAGAAATCAAAAGAAATCCCTTGAGCATGATAGGCAGGAGAGGACAGACTCCATGGAAAACAAATGCAATAATTTCCTCCTGTCCCTTTGTTCAAATGACACTTCTTATTACTTAAACTCTCACAAATGTTCTGCACAAATATTAACTTTTCTTGTCTCAACCCTTACTCCATCACTCTCTTCTTCATGCTGCTTGTTGCCATGATTCTGGCAACATCCCTCTTTCAAATGCAGTGTTCCTCCTCATTTTCTCCCCTTTTATGCTTCTCCTTGTGCTTAATGCAAGATATCAAGCTGTATCTGCTGCATGTAAATCCTTTGGTTTTTTTTTTTTTTTTTTTTTTTTTTTTTTTGCTTTCCAAGCTTCACTTCTTGGATAATACCCTAATGTCCATATAGAATAATATCCATCTAAAAGTTCTTTCCTGATATTGGTCCTGTAATTATTTTAGTATTAGACTAAATGTTCTTTCAGAGAGTCGTTTCTTCTCCTGGTGTTCATAATGTATCTGCTGTAAAAGGCCATCTGTTCCCAGAACGCTAGGAACAACAGTGGAAGAGCACACTCACACAATAACACAGGGATATGTATCACTGGCAGCAAAGTTGAAAGGCAATTACGGTAATGAAAATTGTGAACTTTGAAAATGACCAGCTTTATTATCCTTTGTGGTATCAATCCCCAACTGGGACAATTACTCGGTTTACAGTAAAACTAAATAAAAGGTGAATTACTGGACATGAGCTCTTTTGGACTGGCTTGTTTGCTGTTCAAAGCAGCACTTGAAATTGCATATTAAGCAGAAGTATCTCAAAAGCCTAGATTTTCTGCGCTGACCTTGCTTCAGCATTCATATCTCTATTGTGCCTTCTCCTTCTTTCAGGCCTTGAATCAATTTGCCATTCATGCAACTGTCCAATAATCGGAGTTAGCCCATTCTTTCTGGATGTACCTGCTTGCATTTTCCCCTTACCTTTCTATCTGTTCTAGCCTACATGTCTGCCTCACGTGTCTGCTTACATCTGTCTCCTGTGTTCCTGAAAGAAGTTAGCCTTCCTGTGACTGCCACAATGCTGAGACATCTTAATCTCTGAAGATGCACTGATTGCGCAAATGCCATTAAAGTGAAACAAAGTCATTTAACATTTGATATTCTGAGCAAACTGATGGTACTCCTAGCTAGTCCTGCAAACACTGTATAGGCTGTGCCAATAGTTTTGCAAAACTGAGGGGAAAGCAGTAAGATAATTTCAGCCTGTTTCTTGAGAAAGGGACCAACACTTCTCCAGCAGCTCAGAGCTATGCCCAGGTTTCTAAAAGACTGAAGGGACTGTTGATCTGAAACCACCTGTATGTGAGCACTACACTGCGCTGGTGATACAAGGAAGGGTGCTGGTCTTTATTCTGTGCAATGAGCTGGGCTGAAACACTGCTTTCTTATCTTGAAACACTTTATGATTGTCTTCAAATAAATTGATGTTGACAAAGCATCACTAAGTCATGTTATCCTACTTACCTACTTGTTGGAAACAAAATTGAACAAAATGAAAAAATATTCGGCCCTAAGACAAGTGCTGCCAGACACCAAAAGTGGATGAGTATTAATCTGCAGTCCTTCATTTTTTTTTTTTTTTTTGCAGAGGGTTAGGTTTAGCTTATTTTCCCTTCAATTCTAAAAACAATGCACTTCTTGCAGGTTCTGAAAACCTTCAAATTTGTCATTGATCTCTGTGAATTTCTAAGCCTTTTGAGAGATTCTTTCTTATTGAAAAGTCATCAGATTAAGACCTAAATTGAAGAAGGATGTTCCTGTGAATTAAAGCATTGGACTGGGACTAGGAGGCTCACATTTCAAGCCTTGGATCTGCCTTAGACTTATTTTGTGATTTTGGTTGCCATCCAGCAATGCACTTAAAGTGGTGCTTAATTTAAAACTCTGGAGCAGTCCCATGAAAGTTAAGCACAGACTTAAGTCTTTGCTGAATGGTAGATTTAGCTTGTTTGAGCTCATTTCTCTAGCTGTAAAACAGGAATTATAGTTACATTTTGCCGTAGTTTATTTTTACAAAAAATGTTGTGATCCAAAAACTTTCTTCTGGTCTGTACAACACTGAGACCAACTGATGTCAGCTGCAGCCTGCAAAAATGTCTATGCTGCAAAACAATTATAGTCTGTGAATCAACTTCTTCTTATCCTCTGGATGCCACACAACTCTCTGAAACTACCGTTTATGTGGAGACTGCATGGAGGAAAGGAGTACTATCAGTGTTGCCAGTTTGCATCCTTGTGGAGTGAATGCCCCTCTCTGCCTGGACACTGCCCTACAACTTTGAGCTGCAGCATGGGAAGGGAGCTGAATGAATCTGCAATTTTTTGTATTATTTGCGAACATTTTAGAGTTTCTTCTGATAAATCTCTTTTTTCTTTCTGCTGTATTGCATGGCACCTCCTGCTCCCTCATTTATGGCTTGACAGGTCTATCTATGCATGCTTCAGACAATGGATTGGGAAGTTGCTATACTTTTCTAAACCTGCTCAAACAGAAAAACTGCTCAAATGTAAAAAGATCAATCTCTGCAGCAGCAGTGAGAGTATGCAAGCAATACAAATAATCAGTATTTTACTTTGATTTAAGGCTTAATTGAATCCTTAAAGATCCTCTGAATGCATTCCTGTGACAAACTGCACATCACATTGCATGAGGAGCAGCAAAGGAGCACTCATCTTCTCCCCTGAAGATTCTTTACACAGTCACAGAAATAAGCCCCCCCCAAGCCTGTGTGAGGCAGGCTACCCGAACCCTCTCAGACAGGCTAAGACCCGCAGCCTCCCCCTTGTTCTTCTCATTCATCATAGGGCCCATGATCCAGCTTCTACATTGGGATGACAGGCAGGAGATTGCCAATTGTCTTGAAACTGTAAAATAAACACTTTTTCTACATATGTTAATGCCATTGTTTATTGACTACTTACTCAGCTTGGATGTAATTGGGGTCATTAGGGAAACATAAGCAGCTCACTGCCTGTCAATACCTGACCTTTAAAATATTCAGTACATTCAGTGTTACATGATGTTTAACAAGATGGCCTTTTCATCTGAATGCAGCTGTTGCTGCCATGCAAATAGCAATGAAGGTACTGTTCCTCCTCAAAAACTTTTGGAACAGCTTTTTCTTCATCTATGACATTAAGTAATCTAGAAAAAAAAATTAATCTCATTGAAAAATTTAGTTTGGATCTGCAGTCACTGGAAAGAGTGAAAACCAGTTTCATTTGAAAGGAAAAAAAGAAATCAAACCCTATAACAAAATCATCAAAACGCAACCCCAACCCAAAGAAGCAGAATTAAAAAGAGTCAGGATGAGTTGTTCAACTGAGAGCATCTTCAAGCATTATAACATTTGGCAAATGTAAATCAAGCCACTTCCAGGATGTCACAAGCAAAATTTTCAACAGTGGTTCTGATGACTGAGGGACTGCTGAAGAATCTGTCATCAGCAGACCATAAAGAATAAAGCAAAAGCTATCACTAACATGCAGATGTTATCAGGATGTGACTTCAGCACAGCTATGCATCCCGATGGAGAGACAAAACTGCAGATGTTTAACGCATTATTGTGGAAACTAACTGCATACTATTCTACTTTAATTATTTAAATTTTACACAAAAGAGATATTCTACATCTTCTGCCTCAATTGCCAGAGTGCAAGTTAACATTTCCTGTAAATAAAAGCAAACAACTTTTTCTATGGGCTAATTAAAGCTGTTAATATTTCTGAACAGGCTGATGGATAAATGTTTCTCCCTGAAACAAGCAAGCAAACAAACAAACAAACAAACAAAAGCCCAGACATCCTGCCTTCAAAGAGGGAAATAAACAATGTCTTTCTGTTTTAGCAGAGAAGTAACAAGAACCAGAGTGCTGTTCAGACAATGGGGACATATTTTCACAAGGTGGATCAGGTAGGAAAAAAAATGGTAAGTGACAAGATGAGCATGGGAGATGAAAGTTGAGACAAGCTATTTGGAATCGATATTACTGTGAAATATACAGAAACAAACACAGAAAGAAACCATATATGTGCAAACTTTAGCCTATGTGAGTAATTTTACTTACTGAGCATATATCCTATGTGTGGCTTTTTCCACAGTTTTCATCGGTTTCAGAAACTTCTGAGTGGGGGAAGCAAGTAAACTTATTAGGCAAAGGCTGCAAGCACAAGGCTGGGACTGCAAATACCTCATAGCAAGTGTAAATTCCTACTTTTCTTAACCAACATTTTGCTTCCATGGCTTTTATTCACCACCTTTTAAAAATCTGAAAGTCAGAAATGCCTTACTGGCATTCCTGCATGTGAAGATCTTTTCTTTAATAAATGAAATAAAAATTTAAACTAAAATGTTAAGATAGAAGAAAATGAAATGAATCGAAATGAAAGAAATGAAATGAAATGAAATGAAATACCTCTGGAGCTATAGCCTCGTCAAACACTGCTACTGCCTTCAATTCTCAATCAATCGTTTTGTTCTGTAACCAGCTCAGACGTGAGCTGTGGCTGCAATAGGTCAGTTTACTAGTGCCCTCTTCTGCTTTACACTGGTCTCTGCTGCCCTCCTCTAACCTCTACTCTCCCTCCAGCAGTTTCTGTTCTTTCACTCACGGATCCAGCAGGACCTTGGCCCTCTCAGGTCCCTCATGTCAAACAAGCAGGCGTCTACTGCATTACACGGCCTGAAGGTGACTGCACAGGGAGAGGGGGGAGGTGGAGGGAGAAGGAGAGTCCTTGGAAAAGTGGGATGGCATCCCTGAGCAAAAATACATCAATCACGCCAGTCCAGCTATCTCAATTAACCCTTAGTTAAGCTGGGACCTCCTGCAGAAGCTGAAAAGAGTTTGAGGGAATAAGAGATGCTATCTGCCACAAGGATTACCATTCTACATGTGGATCAAAGACAATTCCACATTTTACCCTAGTGATTAGCTGTAATTAAATAAAGTAAGTCTGTTTAAACTTCATTAGCAGCAAGACGTTTGCTACAGCAGAGTGGGCACAAATCATCCATTCTTAATTAAAAGATAATCCACGGGATGACCATAATCTTCTTCTAAAAATACACCATTTCCCCCTGAAAGATTTCTTCATCAAATAAGGATAAATAACAGTTTCTCAGTGTTCAGGCTATGAAGGAATGGATGCTCCTTCCCGTTTGCTTGAGTGAGTGCTGAATGTGCCTGATAACATCACTTTGGCATGCTATTATCTAAAATGGTAGAATACCTCACTTCAGCAAAGTCTGACATAAATCTTTGAAAACAAAGACATTGCATATGTATGAGCTGAAATAGATATGACAGTGTTGGCACATTAATATTCCTGTCACTGGGGGTTTCAAACTTTTATGGAGATGATATCAATGAATTTGAGCTGTAGCTGGTGGAAGAGGGCAATTGTACTGTAGGACAATTATTAATTAGGTACAGACAAACATACGGAAAAGCATATAATATTGTCCAAAGAAGTGCAGTGCAGACCTTCCAGAACAATTAAGAGGGAGAGAAATCAAGAGCCCTCTGAATTGTACTCTTGCTCAGTTCTGGGTGGATTGGTCCTAATCGGCAGCCAAAGGACATCTCCCTCTGCTCCTGCAGTCATTTTGCTGCTGCATGGACAGCATATGTTTTCAATTATCCCGTAACAACCCTCATTAAAAGTAACTGCAAAAGCCTAACTCAACAGTTCTCTGCCTACTTGCATGTGGTCTGAAAGTAGTGCTAATGCAGCATGTTACAGAGGTATTCAGTTGGATTTGTTTTTTTTTTTGTTTGTTTGTTTGTTTTTTTTTTTTAATTGCTTGATGTGATAAACATACACTTTACTTGTAGGCAAGTGAAGGTAGAGCAGGTACAGGTGCATTTTAAGAAAAAACAGCAACATACCAGTTTCTATGTAGCAACAATAAAACATTAAGTACTCTAAATTAAATCTGAGAAACAAGAAAAAAAGAGCAAAACCTCTTTAAGCCCTTCTTGGCTTTTATATACATGGCTTTGCAAGCTCTGCCCCTTGTAATGGGAGTATTTGGACATGGGACACTGGACTTGGACAAGTTCAAGTCGACAGAGATCATGGCCGTGAAGCTTTTGCTTGCAAGGTCTGTGGGGCAGAGGCTGCTCATTCAATAGAGTGTGTAGCATGACTTTTGAAACATAAAAGTAAATGAGAAACATAAAAGCCACTTAATCAGAGGACAAAAATTCATCTTAGAATCAAGCACAGGATCAAAATTCATGCTTGAAACTGAATATAATCCTACAAATGATTCTTTTCATTTTTCATTTTAGTTTAACGCAAAAAGACTTGCAGGCAGTGACCACATCCCCTCCAAGCCTGCACTAGTCCAGTTATGTGCTGACCTTCATATGTAGGATAGCAGGGCTGCTTAAAAGCTTTTCCCTGTACAGCTTTTGCTTTTTGGCTCTCTAGCTGTTTCACTTTATTCCTTTCCTTCTTTCTTTTTCTTTTCCCTTTCTTTTTTTCCACCATTTTGCATTTCTGGCAGGCTGGTCTGAGCCCTGACATTCAATAACCTCTCAGCAGTCATGGACAAAGGCCTAAAAAAATTCCTCTTTCACAAACAGGCATGAAACTAGCTCTAGATAAAGGCATCTCAAACACACTTGATGACAAGTCAGCTCTTTTAGGCTATTACAAGAGAGCACTGCTCACCTCCAAATATTTTTAGACTTTACTAATAAAATCCTGCAGAGGTGCTTAGGTCAGTGCTTTCAAAACAACTAGAAATGCATCTGTGCTTTGGTTTTGATTTAACTCTTTTATTACACTAATGCTATCTGTCATTTCCTGCATGTGTCAGCATTGCTTCTGAATGGCAAAAACGTCACGGATACACCATGCAAAAAAGAAAGAATCTTGTACCCTGCTATGATAAGCAACACTGCTTTGAAAAGAGAAGAAAAAATTACACGTTGATAGATTATCTGGCAACTGCAAGGTATTATATTTGCCATGGTCTCACACCAAGGCAGTGGAAGTTGACAGCATGAGTGGCATTGCTTATACAGCTCCCACCCATCCCTCCAGTGAGTTCCTAATCCTTCTGCAGTTCTAGAACCTGATTTTGAAATAAAGTTAGATTAATGTTGGAAATTACTGAGTGAATCCTGTGCACCAATGGACCGTATTATGCCATTTTCCTTTGCATGAAGTAGCATTTTATGTTCTCAGGTAATAAGGCACATAAACAGAGGCACATATGTTGACTCATCAAAGTCTGTGGAACTACAATTTGGGCTTAGCATTATGTACTTGCAAGTATATTTTGTTAAGTTGGGGCTTCACACATTAATTGACATGAGGAAAAGTGATGCATTATGGGTTTGTGATCAGTGTGGTGTCTTGGCCAAAAGATATTTTTTCCAAATTACTTTTAATACTCCACTCTTTAGGAAATATAGCAACAGAAAATTCTAGTGAGATTTCAAGAGATATCCTTAAAAGCTGACAGATTTTAAAACAGAGCAGCTGAAACCACTACTTGTTTACTATCAGCATAAGACAGATGAGAAAAAAAATGCCCCAAACCAGTTTTCTCTTTGACCAAAAATCAACCTATTGTTTATCAGAGAATTCATTCTATATTAACTAGGCAAAACATCTCTGGTATGGAACCACTGATATTCAGCGAGTAAAGAAAATGAAGTCACTGGATCCTTTAAAATGTAGTCTTTCATGTCAGTTCATTGCAAAAAATAATGAATTACAGCCTCTTCTTCTTCTTTCCAGTGCATTTTTAGGATAGTTTACATGACTCTGGAATGGCTGAAATGCTTCGCCGCCTACAGTAGAATGCTCTTATGAAAACACACACACAAAAAGACATTGACTCTCACATTTTGATCGCATAGATTTCATACTACAATTCAGGATGAAGAAAAATGCAGACTATGTTTAAAGAAAATCAGTAATATGCTAGAAAATATTTATGTAATGAAAAAGGTACATAGAAAATAGTGAATCAGATAAAAAGAGAAATCCAGCCCATATATATGGCGTTAGTGCATTATGAGGATTCTGCAAATCCTCTGATAAAAACAAACTAATAAAGTTGGCTAGTAAAGTGAACTACAGATAAGGATGCATCCATTTTCCTTGTGAACATTACTTCTGATGGTATTCACCTATAGAAATAATATCTACATATCCCGTTCAAACAGCTGTTATGACTAGCACACACTTTCAGTGCCTATATGTGCTTCAGATTTCCTTCTGTCAAGGAAATCATATCTTTTCCCTGTTTGATTTATGAAACAGGATTTGTTATAATTTCTTCTTCTTTTTTTTTTTTTTTTCTTTTTTGAGAAATGGAGATTAATTACGTGAGATCACAATTTACAGAAACTAATGTCTGGACTTCCCCTCCATTTGTGTTTATAATGTTTCTGGGTTTGTGACACATTCCACTGTTTCTATTTTTTAAATGCATTTTAAGATATATTACTTAAAATTAATACAAAAATTATTGGAGTAGCAACTGCTGCTCTCTGTTTGATTTTCATAAGCTTATGTGCCTACGTTGTTTATTTTATTTGATCATTAAGGCCTAGATCTTACTGCGTAAATAAATCTGCTGGGCCTCTGCAGAATATTGTTGAAGTCATTAGGGTTTCACATATGGAAAGAACTTTATCTGTGCCAATCATACAGTAAACTAGGCAAGATACTGCAATAATTTTCTCAATCAGATACTTATACAAATTAAAACAATATGAGTATGAATATGTTTTTTCCAGACATTTTGTAGGTTATATTTCTATCTCGTAAATAGATGAATAACTAAATGTTTGGAAAATCATATATGTATACAGGAGATGCAAAAAGAGAAACATAAATACAGATGCATGCATTTAATTCCATATGACAGTAAATAATTAAACATAACTATGATGACATTTAAACACTACGTCTTTTTGAAAATACATTCTTTCATTTTATTGATGAATTCCTACGAAATATGATTTTTTATTATTACTAAGGAAAGAAACACTTAATGCATTCACCTGAATAAGAGTAACATATGTCTCTGTTTCAAGAGAATTTTTTTTAAAAGTCCTGTCTGTCTTAAAATAGTCTTGAAAGATGACTTGCCTGGATCAACCGTTTCTGACAATCTTAAATTCTGATTTGCAATGCAATTTTTTTCAAAGTTGTTATACTGCAATATCTTCTTGCTCCTAGGAGACAGTTCAGAGTGTCTCGGCTGCCACCAAAGTTGCAATGATTCTTTATAGTAAAAAGTAATACCGCATATATAAAAACGTAATATATAATGTAGAGTTGTAAGTAACTATCACAGAAAAGGAGTTTTTCATTTTAGCATTTGGTGGCATTTATCAGCTTACTATCTGCAAATTGTTTTCAGTGGAACTATGATGATTAGCAAGATTTCTACCAACTTAAATAATTTCCAATTCCAGTAGACCATCAACAGCAAGAATAATTTGGACATATACTGCTTCTTCACACTTAGTTGTAATCCCAAGATCTGTAATTAAAATCATTCTCTTGTAATCTGGAACACAGTTGAAGAAACTGAAAATCAAGACCTTGGGCTTAGTAGAAGCAGAATTTCCACAGTGTTAGGAAAAACATTGAAGCACTTTGTTATGATTGTGAAGGATAAGGAAAATAAACAGGACAAATTGATAGGTTAAAATAAATAGCAGCCATTTTATAGGAAACTTACAGGAAATCATCTGGTCCGAGGAGAAGTATTTCCTTCCACAGATCTAAAGAAAGACTGGAGAGCCCCAGACTTTTTGATTTTTCAGCTTTATAAATTCACCTATTAAATCATGTTACTTCTACCTAGAAGCCTTGTCTTCTCTTAGGAATTTGTGCCAAGGTTTAGCACAAATACTCATTCCTACGGGCTGGCTCATACTCCCCTAGACTCCAGGGCCACCTGCCTGTCTAAATCAGACTCTAACACGTCAATCAGGCTTTGAATCAGGAGTTGCAGAAGGCAGTGTAGATCTCTGGAGATCAGGTATCTGAGTATGGCTTAGGTGTCAGTGTTTGGGAACAACAGAGCTGTTTGCTCTGTTATTTAATAATTGGAATATGGTGCAGTTCAGAATGGCTGTAGAGCACTCAAAACAATCAACATTTTCAGAGGATGACCCAGGTCTTTGTTCTGTGTCACTCATGGGATGTGGCAAGGCAAAAAGGAACTGGACAACATATGTTGTAGTGCCTGCATCCTTGTACACACCAGCACTTCCAGCACCAAGCAGCTTACCTCTTGCATGCTATTGCTGGCAAGTATCTGATTGCTCATCTTGGTAGCATGCTACAGGCCAAAGGAAGAATACAGGCCAAAGGAAGAGCAAAAGCACAAATTCAAGCGCTAAACATGCAGCCTGTTACCAGAGAGGAACCTGAAAAAACAAGGAGCAAGGGAACTGGTTTGAACTCCAGAAGTCATGCAGGGCAATGAGACCCAACAGACAGCAGTGAGACAGAGGTAAAAGTCACAGCCCTAGGGCCCACTGTGTGTAAGAAATACTGACCCTTGAAAGTCAGCAAAAACTTTTTATTAATTCAAAAAGAAAACTGAAACAGCAAGGACACAAGCTAGAGGCAAGTGTATGGAAGGAAAGAGGCATGAGTTTTTGTCTGTGTTTACATGTCTGGGCTGCTGGCTGCAGTTGCAAAGTCTTCTGGATGCTTTTCTTAATGAGGAATTGTTTCATTTTGTTTCATTTTTTAAATGAAGGATGTGAAACATATAACACTGTGATTATGAAAGCAATGGGCTCTATTTCTGGTGGTTCATATGTGTGTGTGTGTGTGTGTGTGTGTGTGCACGCACAATCTGTACATGGAAATTAATTGCTAGCTTTGAACATGTCTTTTCCTTCAGTTGCAGCATAATCATGTACATTACATTTTACTAAAAGCATAGGATTGTTTTTTCCACCCCTCAAGCACTCAGAACATTTCCCATTAGAACACCAGTTTTCCAAAGTACTGTAGAAAGTGTGGATCTCATAAAGGAATTTGGAGGAAGGGATCGTTACACAGCCCCCTCAGTCAGGTTGGGGAGGGCACTTGGTGAAAGGCTGGGTGTCACAAAAAGACTCTAACTGGAAGAATGGAAAATAAAGCACTCGGAGCCGACAGTAGATAAGTAAAAAAATGACTTGTTAATGGTAAAAAAGAGGGTAGAGAATGGAGCTCATGCAAAAGGGTTCTGCAGAAAAAGGGATCTTTGTGGACTGCAGACTGAAATGGGGATGGGAATCTGTATCCTACCATATCTGTCTGTCTTTGAAACATCTCAATTACTTACGAGGAAAAGATGAATCTTCCATTTCCACTACTAACCTTTCCACTTCTTACTTCTCATTACAGTGAGTAAACAATTAAATGGTAACTCCTACAGTTCACAGAGTATGGTACACTGCTGAGCTGTCTTTAAGAAAATACAGTACAAGTGTATTAACCAGCATATATCCCCAAGAGTGTCTAGAATTTCTCTCTCTTATGAAATTCTCGAAGTTATAAAGTATATTGGCAGGTCTCAGTCAACAAGAAAGACTGCAAAAGTCTTCTTTTTCCCAGTACTGAGCTTTTAGTCTAATTGCTTATTTGCAGTCTCAGCAAGCTGGAGAGAAGAATTTTATCCTCTTTGGCTTGTTTCTGAATACTAACTAGCCAGCCTAGTCAAGGCTCTCTAAAGAGTGAAACTGCATGAGAGACACACTGCATTTGACACAGTCAGGAGGCAAAAGAAAGAGCAAAACAAAAGTCTATTCAGGGCTGAATCCTCTGATATACTCCCCCATCCCCCACCTCCTTTAAAAATAAAGAGAAAGGGGAAAACTCATGAATCCATAGCTGAATGCCTGAGGTTGTCAGAAGAAAGGACAATGAATGACAGCTGACTGTCAGCACAATTCTCAGCGTCTGAGTTATCACTTTTTGGCATTGTTCAAATGGGAGAAAAAGCGTGCGTGCTTAAAAAGGAAATACCGAAAGAGTGCTTTATGAGGGGCTGCGCTCAGGCACGCCAAAGCAGGCGAGAAAGCTGGTAGATCTGCACGATTTGTCCCTTACGAGTATAGTGCTCTAAGAAATCTTCCCAACTGAACTCATTAAAAACTTTTCTAAGCATGCTGGCATCACATGATGCCTTAAGGCAACAGGGGTCAGAAAACTGTTTTCCTTTAAGGAAATCAGATATGGACCATTCATACCTAAAGCAAAGAAAACATATACGTGTGACACTGTTGTCTACCTGTTGGTGATAGTAAAAAAACGACACAGGAAGACCAATCTTTAAACATTTCTTGCGTGTTCAACTTGTTTAGAATCACCTTGCAAGCTGATTTTTTTTCTCCTGCAGATTTGCCTACACTTTCATCTTCAATGACTGCCTTAATCCTCCAGTCTCTGTTGTTCCAGTGCACAATCAGCTTGTTTTTAAGTCACATCTATCCACATTTGTTAGTGCTGAAATATTACTTTAGGCTTTTACATCTCCATAAATCCATACAAATGATGCACAGGTTTTCCTGGGAAAGGTTGAAAAAGCTAAAGCAGAGAAGATTTTAAGGTTATTTAAATAATGCATTGGCAGACACTTAACTGCCTGGTTTATGTAGTAAGAAGCACTACCTGAACTGAGCGACAGCTCATGACGAGGAGACCCTGGAATGGCAGGGGTTTTAGTAATTAAAGTAGATCTGGCCTGTGCTCAAAGTATTAGCTCACTTAAGCCTGTTGACCATCTGTACTAGAGAGAAAATGATTTATCCCCAGCTCTGCAGGGATGCTAGGTTCCACCAGGACTGAAAATAGTGCCGACTTCCTAGGTCTTTCCCAAGTATGCATGAGGGCTGCTCTGGAGTGCTGCTGTCCCTGAGAGGGAGGAGGTAACTGCAAGAGGGTCTGAGACGCTCATCTGTGCTGACCTGAACATCAGCAGAGCCATTACTGGAGAGCTTGCACTGCAGTTACCGCCCCAGCAGGTGTTACGTGCTATGAATCTTCAGAGAGAAACGAGAAAATGAGGTGGGAGGCAGCACAAGTGAATTGCAACAAGAAAAATAGGAGGATGGTAATTTGCAGGCTCCCCCCAACACCCCCTTTGTTTTTTTTTATTTTTTTATTTTTTTTTTACTGAAAGGGAGAGGTCTCTATATCTGATAAAAAAGAAGTTCCAGATAGAGGTTTTGCCAGTGATCAATAAAACACCTAAAAACAGAAGGTGTTTGTAGATAAGGTATTAGCAAAAGTTACTTGTATATTTGCATAATCTATGAGGGCTGCTCTGAAAGTAATGCCTTCTATGTTATATTGGTCCATGACAGCAGAGGCAGATGTTGGTGATATGATGGTACGTATAGAACCCTTCCACCAATATCCCAGTACATTTTATTGCCATTTTATTGCCATGTGACAGATGGCAGCAGAGGGGCAGTGTGACACAATGGTGTGTGCCATGGAAGTGTGTATGAAGCAAAGATGTGTCACTGAATTCCTCCATTTACGTTCACCAACATTTGTAGAACATTTATGGAGACCAAACAGTGGCTGTGAGCACAATGAGGCAGTGGGCTGTGTATTTCAGCAGTGGTAACAGTGACTGAGTCACCTCTGCTTGTGTGGATTGTCATGAGTGTGGGCTCCTGTTCGTCAGTGGCAAAAATGTGCAGCTCATGGTGGTGGATGTATTGAAGAAAAGTGCTTTGTGGCTGAAAATTTGTTCTATTGCATAGTGTTATTGTATATTCTTTTATCTGTTGTAGTTTCCATGCAAATAAATAGTAGGAATTAATTTAAGAGTGACCTATGTATTTGGAAAACAAGATAGTGTTTTCAGAAAAGGATCAAAAACTCTGCGAGAACTTGGCTCTGTTGCTCCAAATTAGCATGGACCTGTTCTTGTAAGTTGCAGCTTTCCTTCAGTGTCTGTGCTTATGCCATTATACTTCTTTGGAGATATAAATGGTAAGTGTGTAAATGCTACCTTATTGTGAACAGTCTTTAAAAAGACAAAACAAAACGACCCAACCCACAACAACATATGTTTGTAAAGACAGTGTCTAATCTTCCTAGATGGATGCAATGATTTGCAAATGTTTTTGAGGGCTTTATTATGTGGAAGGCATGGATAAAGGCCTTCTCTACATATAGGCTTGTAGGTTTTATAAACTACTCGAGAACAAGATCTGTCAGGCTGGTTGGGCTATTATTTGTAACTAGAAGGTACAGACTCTAGATGTAATGTATGAAAGTTCCAGAGAACAAAGAAGGAAATGAACCAAGATTTCCAATTTGAATTTTGAGAACTTTAAATTGTCTTTACATAAATGCTATTTTGTGTGGCCTTTTAATAACTGTATAGAACCATCTAAGTAAAGAGTCGTTGCTGTAGCCTTCCGTTTTTAAGATTTATCTTCCTTTTGTGATTGATTTTGTAATAACAGAATGCCTGCTAAAAGTAGCAACCATTATGAATTTCAGGAGGAAGAAATTAATAATTAAAAAAACATAAATGGCTCAACTCTTTGATGATAACCACATGGATAGAAATGGAATGGTGGCATTGGTGGACAATAGAAGGGCAACTGAGGTTGTCTACCTGTACTTATGCAAGTTCTTTTACATGGTTCTACACCACACTCTTATCTCTAAATGGATTTGAATGCTGGACTATTCAGTGGATAAAGAACTGGTTGAATGGTCACAGCCAGAGTGGCGTTGTCAATGGCTCTGTGTCCAGGTGGAGGCTGGTCATGAGCAGTGTCCCCTAGGGGTTTATTCTCAGACCTCTTTTACATCTTGTACATCTTTATTAAATGGTTGGGATAGTGGAATTGTGAGTATCTCTAGCAAGATGACTCTAGGGGATGCCATCCAGACAGACCCACACATGCCTGAGAAGAGGGACAACATGAACCTAATAAGATTCAGCAAAGCCAAGTGCAAGGTGTTGGGTCAGGGCAAACCCAGATATATGCACAGGCTGGGAGAAGAACTCATCGAGAGCAGATCTATAGGGAAGGACTTGTGGGTTCTGGTAGATGAAAAGCTGGACATGAGCCAGTAGTATACATTTGCAGCCCAGCAGGCCAACATTACAGTATCCTGGTCTGCATCAGGAGTGGTCAGCCAGGTAAGAGAAGGGATTGTACTTCTCAACTCTGTCCTCATGAAGGACCATCTAGATTACTGTGCCTAGGCCTGTTGGCTCCAGCAAGGGAAAAAGTTGCCCAGAGAAGTTGTGGATGCTCCGTTCCTGGAGGTGTTCAAGATTGGGTTGGATGGGGCACTGGGCAGCCTGATCTGGTAGGTGGCAACCATGCCCCTGTCAGAGAAGATGGGACTTGGTGATCTTTAAGGTCCCTTGTAACACAAGCCATTTTATGATCCTGTGATTCTATAAACCTGCTTCAAGTACTATGATGGCAAAAGAAGCTTTGCTTCTTCTTCTCCAGTCTTGATATTGCCAAATGTCAAATAATGAAGTATTTTGCCATATTACTATGCACTGCAATTTAGATGCACAAGTTAAAGTAGTTTAGTGGATTTTATCACCTATCATTTTGCAAAGCATTTGCAGGGGATCTGAACTCTGAATAGTTGAAACTAACTGATCTTGTTTACTTTCAAATCAAAGTCCTTATAACCGCAGTAGCAGTAGGATAGATATATTGTTTTCAAACCTGACAGTGAGACTATACAGTATGTTCTTGAAATTTTATCCCTTGACATGAGTACCCTGGTGATAAACATGCAGTCTTAAGAGATTTCTACTGAAGTATCTTAATCCTATGGGATTTGTTGATTATTTCTTTTTTTCCTCAGGAGTGATAGGAAATGTATGGGAAAGAAGAGAATAAAATCCCAGTTCAGAGAACCAACAGAGACACTTCATCAGGCTTGCCTCATACTTTATAACTTTTGTCTGCACTTTCTGGTGTGTTGAAAGGATATTAACAGCTCAAGGACTTGGCTATTTCACCACTGGAATGAGAATGCATCTTGACACTGTGCAAGCTGATTTAAGACATAGAGGACAAATTTGAAAATATATTATTCTGAGAATTAGAAAACAGATAGATCTCCTGAGATCCTGTCTGGGGAGGATGTCTGAGAAAAATCTCTGGATATAAGTAGGCTTCTTTCCTTTGTCTTTGCCCTGGGAATACAGTTGGTAATCAAGATGTATTTCCTGTTTTGGCATAGCTTCCTCATTGCTGTAGGCGCATTCATCATCAGTACCAAACCACTTTCCCCCATTTCTTCAAGACTTACTATCGAATAATCTTCAGAACAGGATTAGTGCTTCCCAGGCTGCAAGAAGCTTTAACAAACTTCTGCTGAGTGGAGTATTTTACAAGTTATGCTTAATCTCTGGAGAGTGGAAGAAATAGTCAATCTTTGAAACATCTGTTTCCAGGATATATGGAGCATGTATATGTAGTCTTACATCTCTAGGACTAGAACAGTTGCTCCTGTCTATAAAAATGCAACATCCCAGGGAACACAGAGATAATTGGGATAATCAGGGGGAGCTAGGATTACAAATATAGCTGTGGAACAACTGTTAATAATTGTATTATGTACATAATTCCTTAGATTCTAAACTGTGTGCTATAATGTTCTCTGAATTTCTTACTGTTTTTGATAGATACTCCCACGCTTGTGTCTATGTAAAGTGACTAAAGGAAAACCAAAAGTCAGAGTAATGAGACTGTTGGGCCCTTGTGTGTTGGAAGGAGAGAACTATGTATGGATACAGAACTGATATAGATTTCCTACAGGAAACTACTCAAGGTGTGCAGAATTTTCTCTTTTCTACTGGCTGCAACTGGACCTGAATGCCTGTAAATCTCATGAACAAATCTCATAGAGTTGACCAAATATGGGAATATTGCTCTGATATTTTTTTTCTCTCCTAGTACCAGTTCCTTAATGGGCTAAAATAAAAAAATTGAATGAATGAATGAATGAATGAATAAAGAGAGGAAACTGAGGAGTATGTAGCGCAGTAGATTACATTTGAAAAAAAATGAAGCTTCTTAATATAGGTGCATTTTGATTGGTTGGTGGGAAATGACAACTTGAGAGCTTTTGTGTTTTAATGGCCTAATTGAGGATAAACGATCAATAAAACACTGTGATTGTAATTTTAGCTTCTAATGAGGAAGGGCAAATGAAGAAAAATACAAGTTTTGAATACCCTTCTGTAAAATTGATTGTTAAAGATGTGTGTACAAATATTATTTACAGGCATCATCAAAAGAGAAGTCTGATTTTGCTGTAACAGCATTTCACTGCTTTCAGTGCTTCTAAAAAAGAATTTCTTTTGCTGAATATCTTTTACAGCATCTAATACCTTGGTTGAAAGTAATGATAACATAGCTCTATTAAACTCATAGAGGCCTCTGTTTACATTTTAGTTTGACAGGAAGATTCTCAATTACCTCTGTTACTTTGATGTAACAAGAAACATGTCAAGAGGTTTTTCTTTTTCTTTTTTTTTTCCTTCAAATCAGTGAAACCTGTAAAACAGAGCTATTAAATGCGATCTTCCAATAAAAAGCAAATTTTCTACCTTATATTATTAAAGCTGGAGATGAATGTCTGGCTAATATTTGTTAACAGTAAGAAATATTTTGCTGTTTCAATAGTTACTGAGTAAGTTGAACTGATCAAGAATATAACATTAAGTGGTCTGTCCATCAATAAGCACAAGTCCAGGAAGCAGAAACTGATAAGAGAGTATTCCTAGAGGATTAACCAATATTACTCATAGTACTAAGCTGAGGTTACTCCTACTTATGTGTACAGTTAAGTGATGACATTGGTTCTCCTGTTTCTCTTGTGTTTCTCCTGTGGAACAGGATAATTTGTCCCATTTTTGAATTATTCAGTTTCTAATTGCCTATTATTTCCAATTTCATTTATTTGTTTGTTTCTCTGTTTGTTTATTTACTTTTATTATTATCATTTAATTTTAGTAATATGAAATTATTGAGAAAGTAAGTTCTTTTTACTTGAGTTTGTGGACCAAGTTCAGGATTAGATTTAAGCACTCTTCCTATCTTGATGAATACTGATGAGGAACACCAAGCCAGTCTTTTCCAAGAAGATATGTTTGCCCTTGTATGACTAAGTGTGAAAGTAGTCTATAGAATTAAAGAGAGCATCACCCCAACCGCTTTCATTGGGGGTGGATACTAAAAATGTGGATAACTAGAGTGAGGACATCAATAAGAAATAAATAGTTTGCCATCTGACAGTTTTCATAGTTTTGGTGTAAAGTTAGCGTTGGTGGAAGTCTCTAGGAAAATTACATTCTACTTTTGTTTTTTTTTTAACTTTCCCACAGGTAAAATCCATGGCCTTGAAATCAACTTACATTTTCACTGAATTATTGCATGACTGGGAGTCCAACCACTGCAGCAAACTCAGGCCACCAAGCTCTTCATGTTCTGTAGTAGCTAAACAGCTATAAGATGGTAGCACCTTTTCAACAGACAACCTCAAACCAAATTAGAAATGGCAGCCTAGATGTGGAAGACTTTATCTTGTCACCAACCCCCAGCAAGATCTATCCCTGCAATTTAACTTCCCATAGTATCCACTTTAAGAAATATCTTGGCAGAATTCTCTTGGTCACTATCTTGTTCCTGCAGTAAAAAATAAAGACAAAAATAAGCTTGAAAATGTGAGGAAACTTTTTCCTCTGGTATGGTGACTATACATCTTGCAATCAATAATGCAGAGGACATGTTGACAGTGAGATACTGTTCTCTGTGATAAACGTTTGAACACTGGGATATGTTCAGTTCATAACTGTCTTATGTTTGGGGTAAGAAAAATAAATGAGTTTTCCCCTTGGGAGTCTTATTTCATATTTTGGTAAAATTTTCCTTTTTTTTTTTTCCATTTGAATCACCAGTAGAATGCCATTAGGGACACAGACTCATCAAATGGGCAATAACAACAATAAAGTTTATGTATCTTGGCAGCCGTGTACTCCAAAACCTGTGGAGTTCTCTGTTGGAATAAAGAACCTGCAAAAGCGAGTAGAATAATTAACTTTTAAAGACTTGCCTGGTGAAGAATTTGCAAAAAACTTGTATTTAAGGGCAGCATAAAGGGGACGCAGGAATAAACATTCTACTTAGACTGTATAGAATACTATACACCAGATCTGATGTTCTGTAAAAGGACATTCTAAAACCATAGCCATTTGGTTTGCATGAGGAAAATAAAACAAAACAAACAAACAAAAAAATCATGATGATCTTATAGTCTTTTGTTAGGTCTCTACATGTTACTGGCATGACAGTACTGTCTTTTCTCATTACTTCTAGAATCGAATGGGCTGAATTCTCTTTAGATAGTATTTTTCAGGAAGCAACCAAATATTTCAGTAACTATTTATCATTTTAAATGGTCTTTTTTAACCTATACTTTACATGCTATGTCAAAGGTCAGGGAAAGATGGATAGGGCTTTTCTGAACTCAAAAAGAAAAGTTAATGTATCTTTCTTAATGTTCCTGTGTAAACCATCATAACAATATACTTGTTCACAGTGTATGGAGTCGCAGATGCGTTATGGCACTTGCCTTCCTTCTACAGTGATGCACTAACATGCACACATGCACACATTCCTGCTTACATCTATATTACAGTTGTATTACCATTTACTGTATATGTTCTTATTTATAACAATGTAAATGTTTTTTTTGTTTTTTTTTTCTTTTAAATATGTGTAAGTGATTATGTGGAAGATCTGGTCAGTTATTTGTCAGTTATTCAGTGGAATATGGAAAACAACCTACAGAAGACAGAAACTAAATTCGAAACAATAGTAATGACTAAGTTAAATAGCTATTTACCTATAAATTCCTTTCCTTTCAATTTAACACCAATGCATGCACATAAAAACTGTCCTGGCTGAGTGCTAAGTAAGTCGTATGAACTGCTTTGGTTCCCTGCTGGTTTACAATCCTATCTTTTCAATGCAGAGCTGCTATTCAGACTTCAGTACTTGTCTGAAGAGCTTTGTGTTGTCTTTGGGTGTTTAATACTTATAACAAGGCACTTTCATTAAGTGCAGCCCAATTTTAAACATTCTGTCCATTTATCTGAGCTGTCTGTAAATGTCTGAAAGAGACCAGCTGACTGCTCCTACTGACTCACCTAGCTAACATTTCTTAATTTTCTTCTGCTTCTCATCAGCTTCAGACTCTGTAAACAAGCTCCTTTTCACAAAGCCTCAAAAGGGTGGATGTTTAGCAAAGCCTACATTACAAAAACATTTCAAAGATTTATTTTATCCCATGTTTAAAGTGGGATACAAACTGTCCCTTAAAACACTGGCACTCTTTTTTTTGCTGTCAAAGTGTGAAAGCATTCTATAGTTCATTGTCAGTCAGCACTGACATTTTTTTTTTCTTCCGGAGATCTCATGGCCTATTTCAGAAGCATTCTTTAGACTTTTATTTTAAAATCCTTTAGCTTATACTGGAAGTCTGAATCATAAAAAATCTCAAACAGTCCTGTTTCTGGAACCTCCCACTCAAGAATTCAGTTTTCCTTCGTTAGTATTTTCCCAAGGAAAGATTGCATGACAGATGTTTGTTTTCACCTCTGCAGAGGCATATGAATAAGAAGAAATTATTCTCAGTACATTCAAACGATGTCTGTTATTAAAAAGTGGATATTCTCCAAAATGCGCATCTTGTACAAGCTAAGGTATGTGTTTGTTTGAAGGATCCACTTACTTTGCTCATTCTTTGAGTATCTCATTATCTGACCACACACAGTACTACAGAATAAGCATTAAAAGGAGGAATAATCTTTCAAAGATGTGATGCTTAGCTACAGTGCACATAAGTAGTAAGAATTTCTTGTTTAGAGCCAATGGTTGTACTAAATTCCAAAAAAAAAAAAAAAAAAAAAAAAAGACATTTCAAGTATAAAAAGATAAACTTTTGATAAAGTCCCTTTTTGGAAACCCTGGGCTTTATTTCATGCATGTGAAGCTGTGGAGAAAAAAAAAGCTATTGAGTGTCCTGCAGAACAAACTAATTTCTTTTCAATTTACTTTTCCTTTCTATTTCTGACTAGACTAGAAGTAACAAAGGATCAGCTTCTTTCCAAGGTATTTATTCTCTGAACTTCACTTGCAGCATGGTAGTATAGGCCTAAAAATTTAAAAACAATAAAGTGCAGCTTAAAATAAGCATTTCTGACATTTTGAACAGATAATGTTAATTTCTGCAAGTTTTAAGGAAAATGCATCTTATTTTTCTATACCCATTCTCACAGTCCTTTTCCTTTCTTTGAACTAAATCCTTCATGCCTGACATCTCTTACAATCAAACTGAAGTTTGAAGAATGGCTTAGGACAAATAAGATACCTAAAAAGCTTTATCCACTTGTGCTAACGGTTGATTATTTGTACTGGACTTCACTTCTGCTGCTGGGTGGAAAGGAAAGCACTGCACCATGAATGCCCACTTTCTCAACAAAGGAAATAAGCTAGGTATACTTAACACTGAATATTCCACTATCCCTCAGGCTCAGTACTAATTTTCAACTGTTCTGAGGTTTAGAAATTGTTTTATGTCTAGTTTTACATCCAGTTCAACAGTATTATTGAACATTTTACAAAAATTTCTAGAGGTGGATAAATGGGATGTAGTGTCAGAAATACTGAATTTGTTGTAACACATTCTAAGAATAGTGATGAATGATGCAGAATTTGAAAGTCGATGTAGAAAAACATTCTCAAATATTCATAGGCACGTGAAGAAAACAAATAACTGGTTATCTTCTATTTTGCCTGAATTTTCGTTATTCCATTCCCTCGTTTTGGAGCCTATTTATTCTTCTTAAAAGAGTTTTGGCTTAAGGAGTACAGGTAGCAGAACAACTGTTGTTCCTGCCCCTGGTCCTGGGAAGCTTAGTATTCAATTTACTGGCAGCCAGGTTTCCCATCAATTGCCTTGGAACTCTGTACAGTATTAGTGGCAGGGACACATTCAGAGTTTACATGGCAAACTTATTGACTTCATTGTCAACTTAGCTTTAAATGTGAAGTCGTGGCCACACAGTCAGCTAACAAAGTATAGGATTACAATAATAACATTATTTCTTACTCCAAATGTAAATTATTGAGGGAAACCTTGTTGAATCCTTTCACATTTTTTCAGTCTGTGTGCCTATCTTGTTAAGAATTGACAGCTAAAATTGACTTGTGTCTGTTTTCCAAGTTCATGGTTTTCAGTGTTTTTCCAAGTTCATGGTTTTTTATAGTCATCCCTACTACAATTTGTAGATGCTGAGGCAGCAAAGAAAGAAACAATACTCTTTGGTCACATCTAATGCTGCATCAGCTCTCTGCTATGAGGTGGATAGAGGACAAGTGCAGTTGGCAGCTCATCATCAGAGAGCAAGCCTGTGGTATTCCCCATAAATTTTGAATTAGATGGCATGGAAATGGTAGCAAAAGATATGTTGAGGTAGAAATGATGAGCACCACTACTCACATAGGGACAGCAGCTATCAGCATTTCTTAGTGTGTAGCCAACATTTATATGATGATGATCCATGCTAACATGCATGTATGTGTAGCTCAAGAAGTAACAGCTGTTAAAAAAAAAAGAGGGAAATTATTTGTACTTTTGTAGGCCATCTATATTTTTTTATCAGTGCAAGTGCTCTTTAAAACACTTAGAGTATTTCTTTTGATGAATTTTCTGATTCCAGTACACTAGCCATTTAATATTGCAATAAGAGAGTTCATCCTCTAGACTGCATATTAAACAGACATGTACAAATAACATTTACTAAGGTAAAAATAATTTTAAAAAATCTGGCATAGTAAAACAGAATCTTTTGGGACAAATGAAGATAAAGATATAGTACAAATGCTGACATTTTTAATAAAAGCAAGAAGTTGCTGGGCAACATTAATAAAAGTGAGCTTAGATGTCCTTTACAAAATGGAGAAGAAGGTGACAAAAGCTGCTCTACAGCCTAGTGATTAGCACACTTACCTATAAAAATGAGCCGTGGGCTTCTTCTGTGTCTAACAGAGGTGTAACCCAAGCTTTGATCCTCTTGGGGAGTACTTCAAACAAAAATGTATAAGATATTTTAACAACAACAGATTTTAATTTCCACATAGTTTTTCCTATTAGCTGGAGCAAAAGCTGAGCCTTTTATCAGTAAGAAAAACTGAGAATGGCAAACCAAGGATTTTCCTACAGACTAAAGACTCATCTTTCATGTCAAGGCAAGAAGTTGACTCCCAGATTTCTGGCCCATGCCATACACCTTTTGGATGTGAACAAAGATTTTTGATTTCCTAGGTAAGCTTCCTGTGCATCAGGCCATTGTACATGGGGAGGTGAAGGAGTGTTGGTGTGTCTTACATTTCCTCAGTTTTGTAGTTGTTTATTAAGATTTCTTGTGAACCTAAAACGTCCACTCAATGTTTTCATTTTTCAGGTATCAGTAAAATTCTTCCTTTTCTGTGTTCGCTGTTTTTGTCCTTAAAAGCTATTTAAAAATTTCTCAATAAATAGCATCACAAAATTCTGCCTATATTTATTTAAACTATAGGAATATTTTCTTTAATCCACAGCATACAAGAGGATGACTTTACTGATGAGAGACTGCTCTTGCAAAAGAATAATTCAGAGAACTTCTATAAGCACGGACAGTACCTTTTTACCTACCAAACAGCAAATCTCTTTCTTATCTTAATTTTTTTTTCAAAGTTTTTGCCAATTTTCTCAAAATATTGCCTACAAAGATGCAAAGATTTTACATGGATTTACTGGATTGACTTTTTAAATTTTTTCTTTAATATGAACATTCATTTACAGGCTTAGGAAATCCCTAACCCTAATTCCTAATCCCTTATCTTTCTTATGGCTTCTAGTACAGTCTGCAACTTTCTACCAGATATATGAATACACATAATATGTTATATTTTATTCACATTATTGCAGAGAGAAACCCAAAACTAGAACAACACTATGCGTGGTCATTATTAAAGACCCACACCTTTCAGAATGATGTTTCCTCCAGGTCACAAATCAGGATTAGTATTCCTCCTGTTTGAAACAGCCACATCCAAACTGATGTATGAGATCCCAGTGCATGGCTGTTACAGGCACGTATAACTCCAGTTCTGCCATTTGTAATACATTTTTTTAAGGGCCTCCTCTTTTAGGAGATGAAACAATGAAAACCATGTCATCTTGGAAACAGCCCTTTGTTACAATGCTGAGCTGCTCTTAGAAGACACTGGACACAAACTGCTGAGATACAGCTGTCTGTGTGGAATCTTGGGCTTTTCCAGTTCTCTTCTCACCATGATCTCTTGTCCCATTAGAAAGTGAGTCCACATTTTCCTTAGCTTTCCATTTGGTGCCCTGATCACACCTCAATGTCCTGCTTGTTGCCTTTCAAATTCTGCATTAATTTTGGACTTTCTCCAGCCTTTTCCCACTTTCATCATTCCATGCCTGGATAATTGTTCTGTAAATCTTCTAGGCCACCCAGTTGGTCTTCTGTGCAAGGCTCTTGGCTGACTTCTACCCAGCCGAAAGCAAAACAGTGTTTCAGCCACTCACATTGCTTATGATCCAATCCCAATTCCCTTCCCTCCTGGCTTGTCTTGTCCAAGTGTCCAGCTGTTGCTGTGTTCCATTTATATCAGGGTCTTTTTTTCCACCATAATTTTGTTCCTAGGATTCTTCCTTACTGCTCCACATTTGTCCCATTTTCTTGAAGTTTTGGTAATCTGCCTCTGATATATCTTGCTTAACTTCCTTTAGTTTTAGAAAAATGGTGATACACAGAGAGAACTCAGATTGTGCACGCCTGAAGAAATGGGTAAACAACTGCATAAGCTAATCTAATGTCATGGCGTAAATCTTAAACTTTTGTTCTTAAAACTTAGTATGGATTTCAACTTCGAATAAATCAGCAAAATTGGAATGCAGGAATCAAACTTAGAAAAGGATTGCCACAATATACACTTGACTTCTGTTTAAAATCGATCCCAAAATAAAGATATACGGTTAAGAGTGTAACTTGCACCAGAATGACATTCAACAAGAAAGTAAAATGAATATAATTTAAGTATGAAAACTGTAACTGTGGTCCTTTTGTGTAGTCTGCTTGTAGCCTGCCTGGAGAGGAAATTTGGAGCCAATTACTTTCTAAAAATGGCAGATGTATAATTTTATATTTGGCTTTTTTTTCTTTCATTTTTAAAGGAGCCTGGCTACAGTTGGCTCTGTATCTATTGCAAATAATTTTTCAAAACTAGTTTAAAACAGAATCATGTACAAAACATAATTTTATCTAATATAACTCAGGGTAAGGAGCAGTAGAGAATTACATTCCTTGTCTCAAGTAATCCATGATGAAACAATTATTTCTGTATAGTGACCCCAGTCTTTCATCATAAAAAGTAGTTAAGTAGCATGTTTTATTTTATGAACTCTTTTTTTGTGTGTGTGTTATAATGAACAAAGCTCCATGCACTAATAATTCATACTTAAGTCTTCATAGAATTATAGAAAAATATGCATTGAAAAGACTGGAGAGGCTACATCACATGTCAGAGTTGGTAAAAAAATAATCATGTTTGAAACACCACCCAAATTAAGCCAGGAATACTCCAAATGATTCCTATTTCTCTATTGGTGTAAAGAGATCTGCAGACAATCAAGAGATCGAGTCACAGATCTCCTCAACAGTAGAATTTATCCTCAAAGGTTTAGTATTTATAATCCTATTATTTTCTAATCCTATTATTGTAATGTTTGGATGAATTGGATGTATTTCCTCCTTAATCTCTGTGTGATCTCACATATTTCCCGTCAATGATGACTTCTGGCTGACCCTACAAATACTTTGTCCTTCAGTGCTTAAAAATAAATCACTAGAATAGTTAGGAACATTGTATTTTCTGCAGATGCACCTTGCTGTTAGATAATGTTTCTTGACAAAGCTAATACTTACAGAATACCAGAGAGGTGTTTGATTCTCACCTGATCTCAATTCAAATCACGTATTTTTGTTTTTCTACTTGCTCGGTAAGTGGCCTCTGTGATGCACTGTTTATTTTAAAATCAGATTTCTGGCTCTGCATGGAACAGAGGAATATCTACAGTTGTTACATAGTATACAGAAAAAAAAAAAAAAAAAAGACCTGAGACTTTGAATTGCATGGATTTAATGCTATTTAAGGGTTTAACAGTGACATCATAAATCACAAAAAGTTATGAATTAATTTACATCTTACCATAAGCCTAAAACAACATTATAGCCTTAGTTTTTGAAAGTTGATTATTTTTTCATTTCTTTTGCAGTTACATTTTCATTTATTATGCCACACTCTAACTTGTTCACATATTGCTCTTTTGTCCTTTTCCTGTCATCTCCTGTTTCTACTTTTCTGTTGCACCTTACTCCAAATTGTCCTTCTTGAATGAGGGTTACAAATTTTCTGTATAAACAGATGTATTTTCTGCCAACCACTCTACATCAGAGAGAAAATGAGGTGTCAAGGGCTTCAAAAACAGAAGGATCAGCCCTCATGGCTTGAATACCCTTGAACTTCACAGGAAAAGTATGGTATCCAGGTGACAAGTTGAATACAAATGATGAGGCTCCCTTGTACTTTACAGCAGTTTGTTTAATTCTACTACCAACATACAAATAGAGTAGTATTTTCCCCTGTGACGGCTATGTTAACTTCCCCTGTGATACTCTGAAAACAGTTTGGCTTCAATTCTTCTATAATATATAAAGTAACAGAAGATAAACATTTTTTGCTGTTGTCCATCTATCTAGAAGAAGGTTAAGAACAGAATTTTACTTGTGAGACGGATATATCTGGCATACACTTAGCCCGCCTAATTTACTTTTTTTTTGTAATTAATAAGAGCACATATTTGCTCAGTGAATTCTGTAAAATTCAACATTTTGCATCAATTTACTTACAAAATATTGCCTTCTTGGAAAAAAACTGTATAAGCAAGTTATTAAATCAGTTGTGTCTTAAAATAAACTAGGACAAGAGGCAGAACAAATTGATTTCCATCTAAACACTAGAGTATTGTGAAGGTGATCAGGTTTTATATACCTGGTTGTGGAGTCCCCATCCTTGGAGGTATTCAAAGCCTGATTGCATATGGTCCTGCTGAAGTCCTGCTGAAAGTCCTATGAAGTCCTGCTGTAGTTAGTCCTGCTGGAGCCAGAGGTTGGATCCTGAGATCCCTTCCCACCTCAGCTGTTCTGTCATTTTGTGATTTATAAAAAAGGTCTGGGTTGCTGACCTCCCACTTCTGGTAATCTTGTTTATTGTAGTTTGGCTTGTAGATGATTCCATAGCTCATAATTTAGTGGAGCATAAATTTATCTTCTTCTGCTCATAGTCTATTTGTATAATTTACAACAACAAAAAAAAAGCTGCTCCCTTCTGTTTTTTTCCTCCAGCTTACTGAGTTGGTGTCTAGCCATTACACTTCCAGAGTTTGTTCTACAAGTACTCAGCAATAAAATTAAAGTGCTGAAAATTAATCACAGGACTTTTTAGGCTTTGTTTCAAATCATTATTGATACTCCAACCCCATTTCTATAGCAGTATTTTCTAACCAGTAATGAAGAAATATAGTACTACTATTGAAAGTTGTCTTTGTCTCATAAAAAAGTCGATCTTGACTCATACTTAACAACAGATATTTTGATGGGATACAGAATATGCTGCTTTCTTAGGGTAGCAGAGGTATGATCTATGGAGCTTCCCAGCAGGCAGACACTGAGTTCTTAGATGGCATTGCATAGCCCCAGGAAATTTTGTCATAGGAACATCTACAAAAGAGGAAGAGGAAGTCTAAGATTCCCCAAACAGTCAGGTCACACAAGCTGAAGTTTTTGAATCAGCTTTTCACATATACGATATTGTAAGAGAAATGCTTATTTTTGCCAGCTTCTAGCAGAAAATAAGCTCTTTCATGTTCTCATAGAGTGATAGGAAATCATTTCAGATGAAGGAAATCTATGAGAGAGCAGGGACATGGCTAGTAGCAAAGAGCAGTGGTCTTACAGGAGTACATGCAGATGAAAAGTTAAATATTTGATGTTTAGAGATAGAAATGAAAATTTACTTCAAGAACATGTTCAGAAGGAATTGTTAGGAAAAGAAGGATAGTGTTCCTCAGGATGTGTGATGAGAGAAAATTCTGCTACTAAGGAGAAATGAGAACTTTAAAATACAGAAACTCTTCACTAAAAGTGGTGGAGATTTTAAACATCACTATGAATGAGCTTATTTGACTTCCTAGTTTCTCAGTCTCCTTTTCCTCATCCAAAGTTTTCTACATAGAAATTTTGTAAAATTAGCATATTACTTAAAAACAGAATAAAATAATTTTCAATGGTGAATGAGCAAGAGAATGTCATGGAGATAGGAAAAATGCCATCTTACAGGAGTTATAAAAACTACGCGAATATACCCTCAAAAAACATATATATGCATTTTGCAGATGTCTGTGTAGAAGGTGGAGGCCACTGCCAGATCTGTCATCCAAACTACAATCTCACAGGAAGTCTGCTCAGAATGAATCCTGAAACAGTTCCAGACATTATTATCTGTTTATTTGCTTATTTCTTATTAAATAGCTAATTGATATTGATTATGAAACAGCTGCAAAATTATTTCAGAATTACAAGAGCTTCTGCAGTGAAATCCAGTGCCAGCAGTAGAAATGTCCAAAAATCTCTTACAAAACATTTGAATGAATGAATAAGTACAAACATGCCACATGTTTGCACTCAAAACACCACAAGATTAAAAGCTGGCTTCAAAGAGTTCCGTTGAAAACATAATGTGATGGTTTCAATTTTTCCTTACTCAAGAACAAATTTCAGCATTCAGAATGTATTCTGATTTTCCTCATGATGTGCCACATGCGGACCAAAGTCTTTTCCAAAGTCCTGATAAGGGGTTGGCTTTATCCCACTGCTAGAGGCTGTGTCCTTTTTAGGGTTGGTAAATACCTGGGACAGACCAAACTTTATTCTGATTACAATCTGTCTGGTGCTCCTTTATCTGAAAATGAGTGCAAGACAAAGGAGTACGGTTCTCCAGTAAAATGCTATATCGCAATGCTTTCCAAATTGCACTTAGACTGAAAGACCTCTGAAGTGCTTTTGTTGTAGACAGTGTCCAGTTGAATGGTGACTTTTTGTTTAACTGGGGCTTTTAAGTGCTACTATTGCATCAATAAGTGCATCAATAGGGAATAACGCAGCTCAGTGACATCCTATCAGCATGTTGATCTCCACCCCAAAACATCCTTGTGTACAGACGGTATAGAGATTCAGTCTTGTATTGATCACCCTTTAAGATTTTCAGTAACACTAATTACTTTGGAAAATTGTTTAGAGAAGCAGATTACTGATGAAATGTAAGAATGAATGTATGGTGTGAGAAGTACTTTTTAGCTTCTCCATCAGTGTCTGTGTCAAAGAAGTATTATTAACACTTCTAAAAAAAGAGAAAAAAGAGGAAAAAGCTAAAGAGAAGAAGTAATTTGTCCAGAGGCCACGGGAGTAATTTTCAGAGCTGGGACTGTAGCTCTGGAAATGTTGGCCTCTAAGGATCACACTTCACCTGACTTCCCCAACAGAAAATGGACAGACTAAATAGCAAATGTTTTTTGTACCTGAGGTGCTGGGACTCCATCTCATCTGAGAGCCTGTCAGTTTTTCTTCTCACTGTGTGCTTGCCACAAGCATGTCAATGAGCTTACTGAGCCAGTTGGGAAGGCGTCAGGACAGGAACAGTACAGAGCAGTAATTAAGAAGTAAGGGCTCTAGAGGGGACACTTAATCATGAGCTTTTCTCCCCATAAAGCTTCCTTCTTTTTCTCACAGTCCAGCACCTGTAAATGCTGTATCACCTTCATAACACTCCCAGATGTTGCACTTAAAATATCAAGAATTCTGTGAAAATCTGGGCCCTTCCCATGCCTGCCAGAAGTACACAGCATTTACAGCTGATCCAAGTAGCCACCGCTGTTTTACTGCTTGAATATTGCAAGGCTCATAATTCCCCAAAATACATTAAAAGTCACTCAGTTAAATCAGCAGCGGTGTTTATTAAATATCAGGATTTGATCTATCTGGAGGCAACAGCTGAATGGCAGGCACATCAAAATCTGAGCAACAATGACCTCAGTGCTATGTATATTTATCATGTGCTGGATTTCCTGGCACAGTGAAAGCCAAGGGGGAAAAAAATTCTGTACTAGTCCATCATTGTGGTTAATACTCCAATTAAATCACTAGCTTTAAAAAGTATTTAAATCTGTGACTGCAAGTTGAAAAGGATATCACAGCTTTCCTGTCTTAAATGAGTTCAGAGTAGGAGCTGCAAGTAAACTGGGAGTAGATTCTTGTTTGTATTTTTATGGGGGCACAAGGAAGCAGCTGCTGCGTATGGGAAGTACATGCTTGAGGAATGCTTTGCAGCAAGCATCTGAGAAAAGGAGTGACTCACCTGTCAAATGGATGACTTTATAAATAACTACATCCTTGCTCCTCAGCACCTTGGTAGTCCCACTGTTAGCTGAGGTTCACACTGCGTAGGGAGAAATATCTGGCTACTGGTGATTTGACCACTGTAAACCAAACTTAGATTTGGATGTAGAGGATCCTTTGTGGTTATAAGCATCTCTAGGCTGATAGCAGGAGCAATTCTGACTTGCACACAGGTTTATTTTTCAATATAGTCTTGAAAACAAACCAAGAGCAAAATGTGCACCAATTTGTTCCCATATATGAGAGGTTATAGAATGAATGACAGCACTTTTGAAGGGGAAAGGTCTTTCAAGGAAAGTGATGATAATGATGTCTGCCAAGTTACTTTTCTGAAGAAGAGCAACGAAGAAAGAAAGCTCAATCTTTCTCTTCTTACAGTCATAAACATGGTAAAAAACTGTTTTTTTTCCTAATCTCTCTTTCCAGTATTCTCATGACAGATTAATGACTTTGCAGTCCATGACTTAGGCCACAGTATCACCAAAACCCAACAACTGAGAGTGGCAGACATCACAGTGATGTTTCTCCTGAGTTGAACTGTTCAGTTCCTGTTTGATGCTGATGATATTGGGTTATGTAAAGCTAAATTTATTTTCTCCAAATCCTGTACATTACCTGTGGGTGAAATAAAATATATACTTTGACCATGGTATCTGCTCAGGTAATTGACCCAAGTCTTTATAAACATGGTAAACCTTTGCTGCATCTACTAAATACCCCTCAACATGTCATGTAATATCTTTTTCTTTCCATATTTCATGGATATGATGAGACGAGCATGAAGTATAATGATTTTCCATTTACCACCGTAAGTACTCAGGCTTTGATATTACTACTGTACAACTGACACCTGTCTATATTTAGTTTTCATTGGACTAAAGTGGTGGCATGTCTTGATTTTCTCCTTGTTAGCCAAGAGAAGGCCATGAGATGAAGCTGACATGCACCATGAAGTAATTCAGTATCTAGAACCTGCCTTCCAGCTGCTGAGAGTGTGTGCCTTGAGCACGGTAGTTATTCTAGACTGGGACACGTGTCAATATTCCTGGTCTACAGCAACCGAGGTAATATCAAAAAAGAAGATGGGTTGCTCTGGTCCCCAGTCTGGCTCTTAAACAAAAAGAGAGAAAACATTTGTAAATGCTGGGTTAGATTTCCTTCCCCATTTTGTGAATTAAGCAAATGAAAACAGGAGAGCTGTATCCACAGCAGTCTGGAAATGAGACCATGTGCTCAAGGACAAACTGAATTCTTTGGGGGTAGGGAAAGAAGGAGGAAATATGCTGCTTCAGTGCTGCAATATCATTCCTGGTTCCTTGCAGGTACTTCAGGACCCTGCGCAGAGATAGCTCTGCCCCAAACTGCTGCTCACAGAAACACTGAGCCCTGTATCCTCCATATGTTGAGAAGGCCAAAGATCTGCGCTAACGCTGTGGGAGGCTGGTCAGCTTCCTCTGCCCACCAGCAACACCTGGCTACCCAACTCACCCCTCCTTACACAAGCAAAACTGATGTGAAAGAGTGTGTGGAGCATTCCTCTAATGCCTTTGGTAGGTGGGCTCGTGCTGGGTGACCAGAACAACTATTGGCTGGGGTCAGGCAGTCAGGAAAATAATAATGTCTTCAGCCTCCTGAGTGCTGTAACTTTAGCATCAGGATTAAGGCTGCTACACTGTACATGGGATGTTACATCTCTTGCAGCTGACCTCAATCAGCAGCAATGTAGACCACCCGGGGGAGAGGAGTGGAAGGGGTACAAAAGGTTTTATTAAACCCAAAAGAACAAAAGCAAGAGAGCCTTGAACCTTCGAACAAAAGGATGAAAATTCTCTTATGGCAGGAAGCCAGGTGATATTTTTTTAAACAGCTTTTTCTCCTCCTTTGTACTTCAGCCTCTAAAACCTGTCTCATATCTGCAGCTGCATGGGAGAGATCCTCCAATCTAACTCCCCTGTCTTAAAAAAATATAAAATTAATTTTGCAGCTGCTAATAGAGAGAAAAAGAAGAGGAGAGTTTTGCTGAATGAAGTGTAGGATGTAGGAGGAATTGGCTTCAGCTAGTTGCTCATATGCACTCATATTTCCATGCCACCATAAACAGTCATGGTAAGACCATTGTGGTCATGGTGCCCAGCAGAACACCCAGAATGTGTTATCTATGAGTAGCAGTGCTGAGTCATGTTGTGGCCGTGTGTAGTGGTTCTGTGGCTGTGAACAAGTAAGTTAAGTTCTTTGCTTTGTGGTTTGGATAGGACCTGCAAGGGAAGGAGTCAGAGTAGGTAACCATCTAATAGAATCATCAGGGTTCTTCTAAATTCAGCTGCAAATCATATGATTTTTGATGTTTCTAAGGAATTTTTCACATGCGATGCATCCCAGAAGTCATCGCACAAGTGGGTTTCTGTACAGGCAAAACTGATTACATATGGAATTTTTAAAAATATCATTAAAAGTTTTTCAAATTTTAGTGATTCATGTTTTCTGAGCAAAGATAACTATTAGGTGAACCTATTGTTGATGCTAATTCCCATCATGATAATAACTAAAATTCATATCCTAGCTATAGCAGCTCTTAGATGGGAGGAGAAAAAAATTGAAGTTTTTTGCAAAAAGAAATTAAGGCACAAAAATCAAGATTAATCGTGGTTAATCATAGATATGTAACAGAGGGACTTTATTGGAATTACGGTTGTCATCATCTTCCCAGCTAGTCAGAGAAAGTCAGGTACATCAAAGGGTAAATAAACCCATATTTAAAGTCTGAATTTCCTCTCAGAGGTCTGTCTCTCTCCACTGATGAGCAAGAGAACCTAAAGCAATTAAAAGCTTAATTAGATGCTCCTGTTACATCCCATAAGTTAGCTTGGGATAAATTGGACCAAACAATGACTATCCAATGAATATGAGACCAAGCATGTGGCCAGGAGAAAGGCCTAGTCCATTGCTTGATTATAAATCACTGCTTTTCACATATATCTGTTTAAAGTGTGCTGCTGTATTACACAGCCTTCACTCATAAGTGTGTCAGGAAATAGACAGTTAAACTGAAACTGAAATAAATTTAATCTTTTATTATTATTATTATTATTTGAAATGCTTTTGCTCTATTAGAGAATTAAGTCTAGAGGAACTATGAATTTTCTTATGGTGACAGGCATCACCAAGAAGAATAAAAAGAAAAATCAGTCAAACAACTATAAGAATAATTCCTCTGTAAGGTAACAATTATAAAATAAATGATCAGGAATTGCGCCTATTGGGTTTCACCTTGTTCGTTTTTAGTGGGAAACTATAAAACCTGCATAGAAAATGATAACATTGAGGTTATTAGTAACATTGAAGTGGTGAGAAAAAGCTCTCATAGAAAGTTTATATCTTGCAGCATAATGTCCAATAATACAAAAGGCAGTGATTTTTTTCTTTCCTTGCAAGAGCTGCTGGGTCAGCCAAAGCAGGGTGTACTTGTAATTGTCTGTTGCCTGGACCCAAAAAAAGATCTTTGAAACCTTGAAACTAGTGGAATACTTTTCCCAGAGTCTGATGAAAACTGCCTGTTATCCTTATCCCTAAATGCAGACTGTTATGAAAAGACAAGATTGCACCGTTCAACAAGAGAAATAAGCTCCTCTTTGAAAATGAGTATGGAGTAGAACTGGTTGACCTTAGTCTCTTCTGTTAACCACTTCTGATGGATGATATTTAAGTTAATAGGAAACTGGAATGGGGATCAAAGCTTGATCTCTATAGGGGAGAGTTCCTACATGAGCCCTCCTGCTTCTTGTTCTGGCCTCACTCTACTACACAGATGAGCTAGAGGGGCTCAAAGTAGCATTGGTTAAATTCTCTGAAGAATTGCAGATTGTTGGTAGAAAGGGATCTTCTAAAAATCTCTTTGCAAGCTCTTGCGTAAGAGTTACAAGGAAAGGGGAAGGTCATATATATTCTGGTGGAGCACAAGTGGCTCCAGCCAGCCTCAGTGAACTGCAGTACCACAATTTAATACTTGTGGCATTCTGAATTTTGGAACAAGTTCTACAGCACCTCAAGGCTGGGAGACAAATGTGAGCTCTTAGTCACTCACTGAAGAATTTCCCAAAACTGAGATAATCATCTGCTGGACAAAGAACACCATGTATATACAGGATAAGAGTTCCATGCAGATGTTTACATTAGCCCAACTGGGGGTGCTGTGCAACCTGAATGTGCTCTTCACAACCAAGCAAGAACTGGGTAGGGATGTACTAATTAGTAGTAATTTTTGTTGTTCTGACTACCTAAAGCCCTATAGTCAGTTTCATAATCCTGAGAGGAGTGAGAAGGACAAGAAAGAGAGTACACATGCATACCTTCATCAGCTTTACAGCCCCAGAAAAGCAAATATGTAAAAATGTAAAAATGTGAGAAAGTCCAGTGGACTATGACCAATCTAGTCAGAGAGCTGGAACATGTATGTCATGAAGACAGAAAAATCTGTCGAGGGTTATGAAGAATTTATACAGTATTTGCATAATAAACTCAAAGCATGTAAAGTCTGGGAGTGTTCCAGGTGATCTAACACATATGTGAGCTATGTTCTTACCCTGCCTTGGACAACTCTTGTGGTAAGTGCTCCTTGCTCGTTCCCAGTATGGCCATGAAATTACAGAGGTATCTTTATCTTAAGGTATTGCTATTAATGAGTGAGATGTCCTTTCGAAGAGTATGACTACTCACATAAAAACATAGGTAAGGACAAATATTGTAAAGCTTTCAAGGGAAGTAAGAAAGTATAGTCAGAAGTTGCTTCTGCATGTTTTTTTCAAATGATTTGTAGGAAGGAATTATGTTACAATAGCACTCAAGGTCTCTATACAGGCAACAGCATAATCTGTTAATAACTACAGTAAAACAGATTGTCTGAATTATATATTCTCCGATTTTTAGACCAGGTGTTTGTGAATACATTATTTCATCATTTGGAAAATACATTTTTTCCTGACAATAATTGTAAGAATGTGAGGAGAGACTTGTTATCTTCTTTAAGTTAGTTCTACCTTATAAAAAATACTGTGAACTCCCCATGGAACCTGAATTGAGTATTCCTTTTCCAGAAAAGCTCAGAAAATATCAACCCTTCCTACAGTTCTCAAATTAGAAATATACATTTTCTTAATAGTTTATCATTCTAGTTTTGAAACACTTTGCAGCAAAGAATCAAAAATGTAGGGAAATAATTTAATTCCTTTGCTAAGATGGTTTCCCTTCAAATTAATATAATTTTGGCTTATATGTGTATAAATTCACACATCTAACTGTTAAAGCTTTCCTGCGAGCAAAATAAAACTTTCTTGAATGCTAGTACAAAATTATGGATTCAAATTGTAGAAATCAAGATCATGACCTTTGCAAATTTCACCAACCTAGCCTTTCAGTGCAAGATGCATCCCATCATCTTAGTTTTCCAATAAAAATACAATAGAATGTATTAAAGAACAACAGAAGCCCAAACTATACTAAAATGAAACCTAGTTTGCATGCTCATTTCTAGAACGAGGAGGATAAGATAGAAAATCGATCTCAAATAATACTAACATTGCCTTAAGCACTGACTGAAGTTGTTCATCCCTGTGAACTGAAAAAAAATCCATCTGAATAAAGCAACAAATGATCAAACAAACATGAAGAATTGAATGGTTGTGTAAGATTAGATCCAGTATGAACACCAGACTTAGGCAAAGCAGTTCCTGAGCTTCTGTATCATTTTTACCTACACATGTGTGTATATGTGTATAGTAGAGACACTTGTACACAGCAGTCCTCATAAAATGCTGACATTTATTTGATCTTTTACTTCACTTTGTATGTATAAGGTCACACTTTATGTTATTTATCTTATAGCTAAAAAACACATATGAAAAAAAATATATTTTTTCAATTAAGTTATCATCGGTTTTAGCTTTCCTTTAAAACAACAAACTTCCAGGCCAGTTCTGTGCTTGCCCTCCTGCACTGTATTTTTTTTTTTAAGAACAAATACAGCAGATTACAGATGATTCCTGCCCAACTTTTTGCAATCTTTAGCTCTTTAATCTTGTTTCACAGCTGAAGGTTAGGTTGACCCATGTGATTCACAGTAAAACGAGTGGTGGTGGGAAAAAGCAAAGGAGATACTTGTGATAAACCGTGTTTAATTCTGTTTCAGAGAAAACAGCCATTTCTCTCAGTAAGATGATGCCTGAAAACTGTAAAAGCTCACACAAATATACAGTGCTGTATCATTCTTGGTTTAATAAAAACAATTTATATGCAGGGTAGTGAACATGAGCAAAGTTATGGAAAACATTTCTCACCCAAAGACAGAGCACCAGATGTGCTAAGACTTATGGGAACAATCAGAGGTGGCCAAGGCTCTGCTGTGGGCCTTATTAAGTTAGACTGTGATCCAGCACCTTCAACTTATTAAGCTGTCGGGAGTTTCAGTGATTAAAACCAAAGAAAGGTCAGTCACAGACCTTCAGCATTTCCCTGGACTGGTATTTTCTTATAGGCCTTAGACCCTAATGAAGACACTTCACTCAATACGTGGATTTTTTTAAATTGGTCTTTTGAGCTGGATTTGTCCATAGCTTGAGAAAATCTTCAATAGATTTTGCTTCCTCAGAACTCTGCATACAGTTATCAAAAATCCTAACCAATAGCAAGAGATGAGGCCTTATAGGATGGCTTTGCATATCATCACTGTGGAGATCAAAGGAACAGGTTAATGGGGATCTGCAGAAGTTTAATTATGTCCTAGGTAAGGAATGAGGGTTAGTGGCTGTAGGTGGGGCTGTTATAAATAAGCTTTCAAAGCTCTGATAGTGGAAGTCTAATGTTTGTAAAAGCTATAATAAAACTAGTATTTCTTATGGATTTAAGGTTGCCAAAATCAACCCGTTATTCCTAAAAAAGCCACATAGCAGGAACAGCCATAATGTGCTCCAGATACAAGAGATGTCGGTGCTATTTTCTTAGCTGGTCTCAGGTGGGTTAAAGGTTATTGTTTTATCTATGGGGATGCATATTACTACTTAAAAATTCTTAATTATCATACTACCATGAAGTTTTACTCATTTTCTTCATCTCTGGGTGTCTGACAGGGTTAAATAGTTAGCAAGCGTGAAGATGTCTCTTCATCATCTGAATTATATTTTTCTTTGATGTTACCCATATCGATTATAATGGCATATTTAGAGGGGACTAGTACTTTTGTAAGCCCTTTGTTTTCACAAGCTTTCAAAGCCACTGTAATAACATTCTCCTTAAGCTTGGCACAAGGCAGCACGCACCCAGAGGAGCCTTCCTTGTGTTCACCGCACAGTACTAATACGTTAAAATCAGGTTGGCTCTTTTCCTGTTATAAAATATAAGGATTGCACAATTTACAATCTTACAAGCAAAAAATCCAGCCCTGTTACAAAGCAGAACATGATCATTATGACTTGCCATGATTCATACTCTTTCTCATTTTTATTTTTATATTGCTGAGCATTAAGTATCTAGTAATATTAGGACAACGTTGCAATCACTTTCAATATATCTTTTCATATAGATATAACAGTATTCATTATCATACAGTGGATCAATAGGAGACTTAAAAAAATTTACAATATAGTTTTTAGCATTCAATATTGGAAACTATGAAGTTGTTGAGGAGTCTTGAGGGCTGGTGGAAAAACCCACTGAAGAAGCAGTTGCATTATCTTTCACCAGTCTCCATTTTATCTCATCAAATGGCCTTTGGAGAGATGGTTGGTGCCAACTTCATTTGGGTTGGAAATCTCATTGGTAACACTGGATTGTGTTTTATTCCCTTTTATTCAGTTGTTTCAGTAGAGAAATACAGGGACAAATATCTCCAGTGTTTTTAAGCTGAGCTTCTGTTTTACCTCATATTGAGTACAGTGAGGAAGAACATTGTATTCTGCGCTATACACTGGGAGTCAGAAGGCTAACTGCTTCTAAAGAGCACCAGTTCAGTGCAATTTCTACCAGTTGATTTCATCCAGTGTTTGGCTACAAAATTTCAGTAACACTTCCAGCCTTTGCCAGAACCACAGTGTGCCCTGTAAAACTTGACTGATTACCGAAGGGTTGACAGGAAAGAAACTCAAAGGACATGGCCAAAGAAACATGAATACTTTCCTTAGACTGGAAGGACTTTGGTTCATGCCATTCTATATTAATCTAATAGACTAGAAAACTCCTTAGTTGAATAAATGCAATGAATTATAAATGAATGGACACATAAATATTTACAGTATCTGCCTACCAGGCCAGAGTATATTCTTCCTATCTATTCTACTATATATCACATAAATAATTTTTTAAAATGCTGTAATGGTCTGTTATTTATTTATTTTTTTCTAAAGAACATTTTGGGTCACTTTTTAAAGCCTTTATTTTCAGACAAATAAATAACAACATTTATTTAAAAGTGGGTGTTTCTTGAACAAACAGTGAGTTTTCTTAGGAATTTTTTGAAGGGTGAACTTCCATCAGGGAAATATAAGAAATAGCTCTTGAGGAAAGAACGAAAAAGCTGTACACTTCAGGGAATTGAACCCTAGGTTTCTATATGTAAAACTATATTTCTACAGCTGAGGTTTTAACAGAGAGATTTCTTCTTTTTAAGAAACCTCACTGCTGTATCTGAAAACCTCAAGCTTTTGAAACAAACAGACAGACACAAGAAAGTCAACATAAAGTTTGACATTCCATTTCAGTATTAAGTCATAGTCTACTGACTTTTTAATGTGACAGGAAACCTATTATTAATAGTTCTCACTTGCCTGAGAATCCCACTGAGATCCCTTTGTGATAAGTAAATGAAGTTGAACTGAAATGTCATTGCAATGGCCTGAAGAACGACTAGAGAAAGATATCACTGAGATATATAACAAAAAGGGCAAAAATATTTTCCAGGATGACTGAAATGGCATCTCATGTAATCACAATGGACTTGGAGACATCGGACTTAAGGGTCAGCTGGGAAAGGACAAAAGATCTCTGCTTATATGCAGCTACAAGCAAACACTTCTCTTGCTCTGTGGTCTGAAGCTCTTTTTTTTCAGTGACTATCACTTCGTAAGTGATTCAGAGTGGCACTGCAAATATGGTGAGGCAAGCAGAAAGGGTTCATTTTTCTCAACTGCTTGTGACATAAAAAATGCATTAGGTTTTGCCTAGGAAAGGAGGTAATGTGCAGCATATACAACCTCTTGGAGAAAGAGGGTGGTGTTCTAAAAAATTTGGTAGCTTGTATCTGAAATACTTTGCTACCTCATTGTGAAAGAAAGCATCTATATCCAGTACTGTCTAATAACCAGCTCTAACATGTAATCAGAAAGCTACTTGCTTTTTTTTTGCTGCCCCATACTGTCTGCTTTCTCTTTGCTTCTTTGTTTGCTTGTTTTTGAGAATGCAGCAAAAAGTCATGTATCTGACATAAAATTTATTTCTTTGAACCAGACACTTGTCTTAAGACCCAAAAAATTCAAGTGTTACTAGAAATATTTAAATGGATATTCTTTTAGCTTTGAGACAAGATCAAGCAGCCTTATATCAAACAGTAGCTTGTAATACAGGATTATGAGGGGGTTAGAGTCGATATCATTCATACTTTAATTAACTCAGATTTTAACAGAGTACATACAGGATATTTCCTACACAGGTTCAGTTTCCAATTTAGATTGTTGCCCACTGAATTCTGCTAACCAGCAACCATGGTGACATTTAAGGTTTTTTTCCTTCTCTTTTGTAAATACTGTGTTAACATGGTATTCAGCAATTATAGGAAATACTGTGATATGAGCTATAGATCACCATTTCTCCTTAGCTGGAGTGGGGAATAGTGGTTCTGTGTGTTTGTTGTTTTTAATGTGAAATTGATGCCTCAATAACTTGGCATTGTGTTCTGATGCTCCATGAAACTTCATGAGAGAGGCAATAATTTTGGGGTAGCAAAAAGAAAAAAAATCTCTAAGCAATTGAAAATCATTATCTTCTTTTCAAAATCATATTATCTTTTAAAGGTAAGCCAATGTGAGACAACTGATGCTTGCAGTTTCCTACTTTGCCCGTATAGCAATTTTTTTTTCACACTGGGAAGTGATTTATGAAAGGGCTATAAACATGCTTAATTTATGGATAAAACCATCTGATCTGTCTCAGAACCTTGATTAGATACTCTATCCAAAAGCTCTGTCATGAAATGTATCTCATATGAATTTTCAGAAGTCTCACTGAACTGGATGGATATGATGTTTGTCTGATCTGCCGTTAGACCTTCATAACCAACACATTGCTCTTTCTACGTAGATCGTTCTCAAAGAACGCAATAACACAATTTGATATAGCACTTTCTCAGCTACAATATGCTCTTTTTCAACGTAGTCACCACTATAAATTTTCACCAGCAATGAAAAAGATTCTGCATGCAGTGTTTACAATAGTCTGCACCATCAGAGATAACCAACTGTTTCACACTGTTTCACAGTACTGTTGCTAGGAAAATGTTGCCCACACAGTCCATCTTTCATTCACTTGGACGGATGGAAGTCAGAAGGCACCAAATCTGGACTATGTGGTAGGTGTGGCAGGAAGTACAGCCAAGACAGGCAATATGCTTCCTGATCTTCAAACTGGTTTGGGACCTCATGTTATCTTATTTCAAGAGAAAAATTTTCTTCTTCTCTGGTCTGGCTCTGTAAATTCAAGCCTTCAGTTTAGTCAATGTTATGATATAGTTATGATTTGTCTTGGTTCCAGGGAATCCAAAAGGATCTGCTCTTTCCTACCCCAAAGTGCACACTGCTTTACCTGTTGAATGTTGCATCTTAAACATTTTCTTTGATGGGGAATTCATACGCTGCCACTCCATAGACTGTAGATTGCCATTTTGACTCTGGCACGTAATGGTAATACCACATCTTGTTATATGTCATGATGGGATCCAGGAAACTGTTACCTTTGGCCTTGTATTTGTTCAATAGGTCCTGACAAACTTGCATATGATGTTCTTCCTGTCCCTGCATGAGCATCTGTGGGACCCACCTGATGCAAACTTCATGATATTTCAAAGATGCCACCATTATTTTTAACACATTGAAGTCAATATTTAGCTCAGTTTGCATTTTCCTGGTTACAATCCACCAATTTGAGTGGATAAGCACATTGAGACACTCTTTATTTTCTATTGTGACAGTTGAGCACTGCTGTACACAACATGGTTTGTCTTTCATATCACTGTTGCCAATGCTGAAACGCACCACCCACTCCTCAATATGCTCACTGTTTGATCTCCATAAATGTTCAGCAATCATCAATGTATGTCCATGAGCACTGCTTATTCTGCATGGAGAAAATTAAATGAGACACCTTTGCTCTACCTGCACTTCCATGTCAGACACCATTCTGTCAGTCTCTCTGCTACCATCTGTCAGACAGCAAAAAATGTAATGGGATATTGTGGGAAGGTTCAAACTCTATGGCTGCCAACATCTGTCTCTGACATCATGGGTCAACATCATAAAGTCGGAGGCATTACTTTTGTATAGCCATCATTTTTTAAAAGAAAATATCTAGGTCTTCTTCAAGTAATTTTTCATAAAAAAATCTTTGAGCATTTCCACTTGCAGCTGTAGAAATATAGTTTTATATATGGAAACCTAGAGTTCAATTTCTTGAAAAGTGCAGCTTTTCCTTTCTTACCTCAAAAATTACTTCTTTGTCCTGATCTTTTTACAGACTGATGGATATTCATCCCTTGTAAAAATAATTTTTGCCATTTTTGCCAGGTCTGATCAATGCACGATGGCTATTCAACGGCATATGAAGATGGCTCTGGCCTTGTTTTGTAAGAGCATATGAAATTTGTAAACTCAAACTCCAAAGACAAAGGTACAGCATTTCCTGTATATTTACTACTTGCAGCAAATGATCTCTTACCAGTTCAGTTAGATATTGTGTTTGTCACTGTAGAATATAGACTAAATTAAAAAAAAACATCAAGGAACAATGCAATTTATCTTGGAAAGAAGGCTGACTGCTTACATACCGCTCTGTTTAGTATGCAGTGTGGGCATGGTGCCACACTGACTTTTAACCCTAATGAAGAAAACACACAAGTTGACTGTTGGCCTCCAGGGAATGCAGGGCTTTAATGGCAATTTGAGTGTAAAATCTGGTCTCTGGAAGAAAGGTCACCACATCTGCATAACCCCCTTGAGTCAGGCTTAGAGCCCTGTCTGCCTTCAACTAAAGAGGCATTTTCCTGTGTCTGGAGGCTGCTTTAGTGCGAGGTACAGGGAGCACATGACAGAATCAGGGGAACTGATTGTGCATGTTTGTCTGCACTCTGCATCCTAAGAGAAGACTTTTGAGGAGACCAATCAATACTACAACCACGTTCTGTGCAGCCGTGGCCTTGTTTCTCTCTGTTACAGTAATGTAAAGTCTTTTACACTTTTACACATACAATGAATATCAGTCACTTCTGTCTGACCTCCAGTTTCTTTATGTTCTTTGGACCTGTGGCGTCAAGTTTCTCTGTTCAGAATGAAAAAAGAAAAATAGCCTGATATAACCTAGCCATTTCACACCGACATATTAATTTTAAATACTCATCACCAGTCTTTTAATTTCTGGGTGTTTTCCAAGGCAAAACTGATGGCATAAAGTTTTTCAGGGCTGTTTCTACCTTGGAAGGGAGGATCCAGCCTTGGAGGCTACATCTGCTTCAGCTGTTGTAGAAAAAGCCTTCCAGCTTGGCAGCCTGTGGAAAACTTAAGCACTGCCTATGAAAAACAAAGAGAACAAAGGAAAACAGCTGTTAATTCAAACCGTCCCTTTCACCTCACGGTCTTGCAGATCTCACTTCCTCAGCTCCATCTACTCTTTCTCTTTCCGCCTCCCACCCAAACATGTCGCTTCTGTGTAAATAGGTTGGGGAATATTCCAGGAGACTTTATTCTTGATTCTGTCCCCAGTTGGGGAACAAACTGATGTTTATTTCAGCTCACCTTAGCCTAGACCACAACACCCCATGGTCTCATTTAATTTCTTCTACTGGTCAGCCTGATATAGTGATATAGAATCCATGACCACAGCAGGAGATTGAACTGTATAATTATTAATGTTCCTTCCAACCTAAGTCATTCTGTGATTCTGTGAAATCATTCTTCCTGACAGACAGATGAATTTTAGGGTTTAAACAGGCTTTCAGCATCCGTCCCTAAAAAGGGACTCCTCTCTGTTATCATCCAGATCTGTCCATGCAGAAATCTGAAGGCATGTTACGAAGGAAAAGGAAGATTTCCTACTTTAGAATGTGGAAACTAAGGCAGAAATTTATGCACTGATTTCTAAAATTATCTGGTAGTCAATAGAGCAAAGGGAAGATACATTTGGCCAAGTTCACAGGATCATTTTCCTCTATTATTTCCATTATTCAGATAAAGTTCTCACTGCCCTCACTAGCATGCCAGAGGAGAGACATTGTGACACTGAGAATGTCAGAGTTTCAATTTCCTTTTAAAACCACAAGGTTCCCTTAAAAAAAGAAAGAAAAAGACAAAACTTCCTGGTTAAAATGTTCTGCTTTGTCAGTGGCGGTAAAACCAAACTTTGCTTTTATAACAAAAATATTGTCACATCCAATTTCACTTTCTACCTCTGTCTAACTCTGAAGTGTTTTGAAGTAGCAGAGAGCTGCAGCGCAAGGCAGTCTGCAGAATATCAGCAATATTTTCAAACATGTGGTAGTGTTTTTCCACACACATAAAAGTGACCCAACCCTAACAAGGAACCAGGCTGTTTCAAAAATAATATTAACTTTGACAAATCCTGTAGCTACTCTGTACCATGTTAAACTCAAGTTTACTACGTTTCCATGAAACTTTAAAGAGCGCCGTGCTTGTCCTCATTCTAGCTGGTAGGAACAAGTGGCTGTTGTAACAGGACAAATTAGGATTTTGATCCACATGCCTAAACCCTCTGTATTCCTATGAATTAACACCTAGAAAATGTATGTGATTGATACAAATCCTTTTTTTACGATATATCATTGAAAGGGTTTTACTCCTTTTACTGTGGGTTATTAAATGCAGGTGCGAGGGCCCAGTTCCACCCTGGCCAACATCAATGGCAAATTCCCATTGATTTTTTTCAGGAACAGGACTGGCCTTTCGTTGTCAAAGATTCATTTTGGAAGCTGACATTTTCTTTGAATCCTTCTTCCCTGAAAAGATTTTTGATCACAAAATGCTGTGATTATGGCTAAATAGCATAGGAATCTTTTCAAACTTGGTGTTTTTTGGGAGGCAGTTTCTTACAATTAATATTTAAAAGTTAAAAATACTTGCTGGAGGCATGCAGGACTGAACTGGAGAGCCAGAGCCAGAGAACTATAGTTTATGTTGTCCTTGACATTATTTGTATTATTTTTTCTGCCTGTTACTAATCTAAGACAAAATATGTTCCTTTTGATTAATTAATGATGGGAAGTACAAGGAAGCCAGGAAAAAAAAATTAAGCTGTGCTTTGAAATGACAAATATTTGTCTTTTTGATATTTCTCAGTACAAGTGTGAAATAGAATTTATTGAAGTTGAGCAGCTGGAGAAAAATGTTCCATAGCTAGAACACAGAAATGATTTAATAAGTTCTATGAAAAGTCAATTTGCATGAGATCAGCACCTAGCCTATAACGGTGGTAATGGATTGTTGGCTTGATTTTATACCACTTGACATCAGATTACAATGCACTGAATAAATGTTAACCTATAATCCCTTAGTAAAAGCTGGCATTGTTTGTCTTTTCTTGTAGAGACCACATTGATTTTCTTTTATTGGATGCTCAAGCGCGGCACCTCAGATTGATTACTTTGAATTAAATATGCAGAGAACATTTTTATTATTCTAAAACAAGAGTCTTAACATTAAAGCAATGCCTTCCACTCCTCTACCCCCTCCTTCCCCCTCCCCCCTCCTCCCCTCCCCTCCCCCCACCCCTGCTAAAAGTATACTCTACCATTTAATTTGGATTTCTTTCATTTCCCATTTCTTTTCAGGGCTGCTGTGATGCTGACCCCTGCTCTGCCCCTATGCCCCTTGACCCTGACACATCTGACCAGTGAAGACTCTGAGGGTGGCAAATTAATAGAAGCATTGCTTGTTAATTGCATAAGAGGAAAGCCAAGAATTCATCACCTCAGTCATGGCCATTGCTTCCCTTTGACCCTCTTCTCCCACAAGGCTTTTTCTGGTGGTCACATCTGTGGTTTTTCTATATCCTACATATTTGCCATATAATTATTCAGCATCAAACCTTATTAATCAAATCGATGCTGTGTTTTAAATGGAAATTGCTGGATTAATACAAGCATTCATTTCATCCTGAAAATCTTGATGGCTTTAGCACATGGAATCCAATTGGAATATAAAAGAAGGGATGTAGAGACCTGATTGAATTAGGAAAGGCATGCTGCACATTAAATTACATATGCCAGCAGGGGTCCATGCTTTTATAGTAAAATACTACTGTAGAGTATATACATCTTACACCTCCTTACTCTGGCCAGTGCTTTTGTACTAGATAGAACTATAATGGTTATTTATATCTCAAAATACACACTTTGAAGTGGACTCTTGTATTTTATAAGCACTCATTTTATTTCTTCAAATACTTCTTTAAATTATTTCTTCAAATAGGCCGTATTAACAAAATAACAAATGATGAGTTGCTATTTTTTAATGCTTCCTTATGGAGATTAGTCCTTCTTTCTTTCTAATATGCCCGTATTTATGGATGCATAAACAATCTCACTGTTAAAAAGAAAAGTGGTGAAAAGCTTTGTCATGCCCTAAACACACAAAACATCCTCAGAATACTGCTGCTTACCCAGTTTGTTGATTTCTGGCATCTTTTCCCATCTTGGAGAGATTTGTGGCTTCTTCCCAGTGAAACTACTCTGCAAAGGGTAGGGAGGGAAGCTAGAAAGTGATCAGCTGCAAGAAAAGTTTACACGGCCCACTGCGACTACACACAGACTGTGAGCAGCGTGCACTACTTCTTTAGACTTGCATACTCACTTGCGAAAACAGGTCTTAAACAAATGTTCTTGCTGAAGTCCATATTCTGCAAGTAAGGATTTTCTGTCCTCTGTAGACTGGGACTTATTTTTAATAGCTTGATTACAGGATGTGGACATGGAAAAAAAGAGGTACTTTTTCTTTACCCAATTAAACTAAGACCAGACAGCTCTCAAGTAGTGAGTGGTAGATTGGATCCCTGCAAGTGCTGAAGGATACCAAGATGTTCTGAAGACTTCATATTGAAATTGAAGCACTTTAGTTTTCATGTTTCTGGGCTGCATATTTTAAATTGTGGTCCTCCCTCCCACATTTTCTCTCCTTCTTTGTGTTCATCCAATTAGATAAAATCCAACACTAAAACAAAATGAACAGTGGTTTTTTTTCAAGTTAATGAAATTCTGCTCACACTGTTTTCACAAGGCTAGGTCATCAGTTTTCCTACACTAACAGTCACTCCTGAGGAAATCAAAATTTATCCCAAATACAAATTGGAAAACAGCTATTGCTTAGCAAAGGAAACTGGAGCAGATCTCTATCCTGGACCTGTTGGAGCTCTGCCCATTTCCAGCATCACAGCACAAAGCAATAAGAGTGGGTGACACTTTCCATGGACAAGAGTAATCTGTAAAGATTTCTGTTTGTCCCCAGCCTCCGTGTGGCAAGATAATTCAGGAGAGATTTATATGCAAAATCCTCAGAAAACACATTCTATAAGTAACAAAACGATGTCTTATCATGCAAATCCAGTCTTAATACTAGATTGAAATTACTCAGAAGATATTTACACCAATGTAGTAATGAAACTGCATTTGGCAATCACAAAAACAAGTTACTATGGTGTATTTTATGACATAAATTATTTCATTTTAATATCTCTCCTGTCAAATTAGATGAATTTACTTACCAAACTTTACACATAGTTCATGATTCGTTGTAAAAGAAGATTAGTTATAAAATAAGTCAGCTTAACATCCAGACATAGGATTTTAATAACAACTTGATATACAAAGACTGTCAGGTGCTGTCTGCTAGAGAGAAATAAATAATACCCCAGACCCTTCACTGTAATTACCATCATTCACTGTACGAGCAGGATCTGCAGTGTGGCTCATGCTGCACTGACTCAGAAGTGCTTAAAGTCCCTTGCCTGTCTTGTGGCAAAAAACATGAGACAGGACAGTGAAACAAGGGGATGATGAGAAATGTCTGCCTGGCTGAGATCCACTAGTAGCTTCCCAAGCTGATTCAAGTCATGCTTGTAAGTCGGTGAAAGCCTTTTTCCAGGTCTAGTCCACAGAAAACAGAGCAGGTATTCGAATGAATAAAGAGAAGCTTTCTTTTATATTTTTTGTTTCCTGATAAGAGGACTATTATGGACATCCCAGTCATGCTCGCCTTCCATTGTATATCCAGGGATGCAGATAGTGACCATTCTCTCCAAAATTATGTGTGATTTACATTTTCTCCAGTTTGACTTTTTCTATCTTACCAGTAGGGGGAGGGTCAATATCCACCTTTTAATGCAGGTAAACCTCAGAAACCTTGTGCTGACATCTTGGTCAATCGTACCCGTACCATTTATGCCACACAGGCAGGTTCAAGCAGCTGAAAGTATGTTGCCTTGTCTACTACAGTAGTAAGCACCTAACTTTAAGCACATGATTACAATGGTGGCACCTAACTGTGTTCCTTAGTAGATTTGCAAAACAAGGATGAACACTGAGACCTTAATGATATGCTGTATGTTCTGTTGTTTTGTTTTTCTTTCTCCTTCCCTATAGTAAGAATTGTTTTCAAGCGCATGTTTTTCTATGTCAGTGAACAAAAGACACCGTCCAACTTTTTGGAGGCCTCTTTCCACAAAGGAATGGTATTACTTGCAGTGAATAAACCTCATGAGGGCTAGAGATGATAACAGAACAAATGCTCTGTGTAGTTGTCTGCAAATTACATGTTGTAATGTAACAGAATCCAGCTGAATAAATAACATTCAAAGTACGAGCTCTCCATTCTCCTCGCAGTACAGTACAAAGATAACAGAAAGCATGTTCTAAGAATATAGCCATGCAGATAACAAGTCATAAAACATACAATGATCCAATGAAATCTTTCTGAAACACATAACTGATAACAGCTAAACATTTTTCAAAGAAAACATTTTCAAAGTGCTGATGCTTTATGTTTTGCTATTTAGAGAAAGAAAAAAAGCAGCAAAAATCACTAAAAGACAGATTTGTCAAAATTGGGCTTATTCCTCAGCTCCCGATTGACTGCATCATGCAGAGATAGAAAGAGCACGAGTTTACACTCATGCTTTCCTTTAAAATGAATCTACAAAACGAACTCCTATATTTCTTTGTGTGATACACATATCTCTTTCACAAGGTTTCTAACGTGCTGATGTCCTGGGGGAAAGCATCTGAAATAATCATACGGTAATTTCCTACAAGTTGAACATATAAGCATACATAGACAGCTCTTTGGTATAAGCCCAGATTTTTAATACGCACATTGCGCGTTTTTAATGACAGAACAATGCAGCAGGCTGGGGGTGTAGACCAGCCTGATATCCCTTCTCATACCAGCTTCTCAGATAGCCCAGGACATCTCAACAAACACTTGAAATGCTACCAAACCCTAGCCGCCACTTCACATGATTTATGGTGTCATTAATGTCAAGCTATCAGTGGACAAGAGTAAAAGAGACAACAGCAAAGCTGACTAAAAACAAATAGTTTTGATTAAACTCAAGGACGTTCGGTACAGCTTTCAGCAAAAAGGCATTCATCATTTCCAAAGCTGACCTTGTTTTTTTCATCCCAAATGCAAACATAATACGTGTAGGGATTTCAACAGAATCTTTGAAGTAGACTGTAGCTAAATTCCCTTTTTTAGGCAAAAGTGATTAAGGGCAGCAACAGCTTTTTTTTTCTGTCAGTTTGTTTTTTTTGATAATTGTCCCAGCTCCCTGAAATTTGCATCTCCAACTGATTTCCTACAGGATACGAAGCCTGTCCTTTAGGTCTGAGGCAGTTTTCATTCCTGGAATAGAAATTCCTATTCTTCCATTTTCCGAGATCAGTATGCACATATGCACACCACCTTTAGAAAAGTACTCCATAATAAATAAGCAATAATAACACAGCCTAATGATAAGCAGACTGGAGCAAAAAATATAGAAGAGAAAAAAAAGAAAGCATGCCAAGTAGAAGTTAGAAATATTCTCTTTTCACAGAGAACCCCTGTGTGTATGAAAGCAAAATTACTCTGGAGGTCATTAGCTAATTTTTGCAGAGCTAGAAATGCGAACAGTACACTACACTAGTATTGAACAGAAAATAGTCAATTGTTTATTTTCATACTGATCTTTATAAAACAATAAATGTGTGTATCTGCGTAACAATTGTGTGCAAGTTCATCCTGTGTGCATGTGTGTATTAAAAGAAAGAGAACTGAAAGTATAACAGGGAACTTTTTTTTGCCAGGCAGCCTCAAACTGGATCAAAGAACATGAGGGCATCACATTTCAGGCCTATAAGGGATCTGCTGCAAGTATTCAAAATGCGGACGGAAGGTAATATTTCAAGCATTAAAAATATTATTAAAAAACCCTTTTCCATAAAAATGGGTATTACTTTCGGAGCTAATGAGGATTTGTACAAGAGTTCATCTTCCTTAGAGCAGGAGTAGCTTCTTCCCTCTAAATCTTTAAAATCTTTTAAAAAAATCTCTCTTTCCTCTCTCATTCTAATAATCAGCTTATAGTATTATTATTTCACAGCCTATAGCAGCAAGGTTAAATGTGTCCTTCCAGCAAACATGCCTTTCATAACTTGCCGTGCAATTAGATTATTAATGTAAAATTACAGAAGGGCTATTATAGCTTCAGGACAAAGTAATTAAATGGCTGTATTTCAATTTTAATTGTTTATACAAGTATCTAAAAGTTTTTTTTAATTTTTTTAAATTAAAAATTAAAATTAAATTTTTTTAAAATTTTTTTTCACACATCTTCTTACCAAAAACCATAACCCAAATAATACCTCTATTCTTTTGATATGTACTGTGGAAAGGAATGGTACCTACCACCTTCAGCTGCAAATACATTCTCAAACACACTTTAAACAACAAAAAAAATCTGCTTCTAAAATTAGTTGTATTCACTCTGATTAACTAAAACTTTCTGCTTAGAGCCTTTATGGGAAAAAGACAGGCTGTATTATAAGTATTAACTGTGCATGAGAACATTTGTAATATCACCCTTGGAGAATAATAAACAGATACTAGAGATTGAAATTCTGACATAGTTTACAGAACAATAATCCAAACATCTGTTATAATGACAAGGGATTTGAACAGAATAGAGAGTACATGGGAAAGCTATGCTACTTTTAGTACAGTTATAACGTTAAATCAAAGCACTGCAGCTCAAGGCAGCTTGCTGCTAATATAAACAATTTTCTACATATTCCTGGGCCACAAGCCAGATCTCAGGATTCAGTTACAAGCACAAGGTCAAGAGGGAATCAATGGTATGAAATTACCATGTATGAATCAAAAGAATAAATGGATAATTAAGGATGAAAACAAATTAGAAGGTATACACTCACTTAACTCATCAAATAAATTTGCTGAGTAATTTCATGCACTGAATATGTTGTAGGATCTGCAGAGGCTTTAATGCATTTATTGCTTAAATCCACAGCATCAGCATTTTTGAGGCAGGCTTACCAAATCACCTTTTTATGTGTACTTCTTCCTATATCCAACCTGTGACTACAATTATGAAGATAAATATTTAATCATGTCATTTGCTCAAGAGAAAAGTAAATAGAATTTCTTTGAAAATGACTTTCTTGCCTCCATATTATACCCAGGAAAACCAAACGACTATCTCATTTCTGGTCTCATCTCAACCTCTACACCCAAATCAGACCTTTTCAAGCTGCAGCTTGAAAGATTCTCTGTAGCCAGCGATAAAGAGGGCTTTCCAGCAAAAGACCTTCAAAGCAATTTTCATAACAATGAAAGGTTATGCATACATTCATTAAAAATCTCATTAATTTTTTTTTTTTTTTTATTTGCTCACACAAGCAGACATGCAGCCACATGCTAACCACTTTCAGGACAGTGAGTGTTTTCAGTATGTAACCCATGTTTCCGAAAGCCAAGAAGGAATAAAAATGCTTTGAAATACTAAGCAAGAAAGTGCACTTCTGTCTTTCTCAGTTGTCCTTACCCTCCTGGCCTCAGTGGCCACTCAACAGCAGCACTTTCAGGAGGTTCATCGTGTCATATAACCTGGGTAATCAGCTCCAACGTGGTGGCTCCTATGATGGGAGGTGCAGTGGAGTGGATGGAGACACTCCAAGGGCATGCATCTCCATCACTCCAGGCCAAATCCAGCTTTTCATGAAAAATACAGTCTAGACAGCCTTGCAGCCTGTTGCTCCTCTCTCATTCTCTGCATTGCCCTGAAGAGCCAGGGTATAGGAAGCTGCAGTGGAAGCAATGAACTAATTTCCTGTAAGCAACTGAACAGACATCATTTAATACATTTTGACTGCTACAGACATGCACATAATTATGACCACTATTTATTTATTTTTCTTCCAGTTGGAATGCTCTTTATCTTAGTAACCTTCAGCAGGAGGGCTTGGCAATTGTAGCCACAGAAAGGAGAAGGTTGTTTGGGATTTTTTAAATGCATAGAAACTGTCCAGTTAACACTTTAATGTTTCTTAATCTGCAAAAGCCACAGAATATATTGAACAGTAGCTGAAGGCTGTTGGCTGGCTTGGTAGATGGAATGAAGTCCACTTTATCAAGCTGGAATTTTAGTTTTTCCACCTCCAAAGAAAATATCCTTCCTGTTGTTTTCATTGCTGAGAGTATTTCAACAGCTGAGAGTATACCATCTTAGAATAGTACTGCATTTATTTTCTGAACCAACTGAGAGTGAATGTTTGAAGAAGACTAGTATCCCATACTTTAAAAAACATGCTACAGAGATGAGTGGCACTGAAATGTGACCCTGGTCTTACCCCTGTTTTATCAGCCTATCATCAGCACAGCATTTGGAAAGCCTTTGGTCTCTCTAAAGGTAGAGTACGGAATAAACCTTGGAGAAAGACCAGCACCATGTGGTCCACAGGCACTCGCTGAAAAATGACACAACACTGAAGCAGGCTTCTGTCTCCCACCTCTCCTTGAAGTGGTTCTTGGTTCATTACTCAATTTGTTCATTACCAAAAATTTTCAGGAATTAATTGATTATTGTTAAGGGATGACTTTAGCATGAGCAATAGATAATAACAAACAAGAGAAGGCAAAACATTTCCCAGTTGTTTTTCTATGAAAGAATATAAAATATTATCCTCTGTTCAGTAATAGTATCATTTCACCTTACAAATCACATATCAGCTAATGTTGCATATTTTATAAGGTCATGGGTCACAAGGAGAAAGTTTCTGAAAAAGTGAAAAACTAAGTTTCTGAAGTCAAACTTTTTAAGGAATGCCACTGGCATACACAATCGTAACAGCTCCTCAAACTGGAAAATTGTGGGGTTGTCCATTAATGGACAACATTCCCGAACACGTTTGCTCAATAAATCTCACAATAAAGAACTCTAGAAGAGATCTCTCAAATTTTAAAAAGCATTTTCTTCTTTAGCTTGATAAATACAGCATTCTTACATGGTTTGTTTCCTGAATGAGAATCAGCAGTACTTGACAGCAGCATTTTTAGAAGAAAGGCTGTAGGTTTATTTTTAAATTTGAGGAACATTAATGTTGAATATTTGATGCTGAATATTTCTGTTTTTAATCTAAAATATTTTATAGCAATTTATACTTTCTCAGAAAAGCTAGAATGCAAAATGATCAGTCTGCTTGTCAGTGTGGGACAATTTTTTAAAATACATGTGTCTTTCTTGGTTTAAATTAGTTCACAAGCTAACTCACAGAAGATACAGAGACATGTTGGAAGAGAGACAGCAACGGTATAAAAGAGCCAACAAAAACATTTCTTCAAAAGAATTTTACATCACATTTGGATAATAGGGAAACATCCTGTTTTACAACTATTGAGTTGTAGGTATCTACAGATTTAGTATTGAGGGAGAAGTCAGTGGAATTTTCTTTATTTATTTGTTTACTTTTTGTTTATTTATTTATCTCTGGTATTGGTCTTAGCTGAGGAATATTGGGAAGAATATCTTGATTCTCTGGAACTGCAGGGCACTAAAGTTAAACGGGATTATTCTGGAAATATTTATATGCCTACTTTTTTCTGATATCATTAATTGAGCTCTTCTCTCTGGGATGGAGAAAGTGATAGAAAGTGATAACTGTTAAGCAGTATCATAGAATAGAAAGCTGTCTTTAAGCTGCTACAGGAGAAATAAATATATCAACCTGGTCTATAGCAGGATTCAGATATCCGTAACACATTAGAGGATGTTACTGCAGGGAGGCAAAAGGCTATGGGTGAGTTTTCCTTAATCTCTTTGGGCTACACCACCATGCCATCTATGTATATGGGACCACGTAAAGGAACCGTCCGCCATTTCTGGACCAGTTTTACATGTGGCATCCTCATCTTCAGGCCTCAGCAGGGAGTGAGGAAAGGAACAGATACTTCTTAAGTTAATAGCATAAATCTCACTGTCATTTAAGGGAAAATAAATGTGTGCTAACAGAAAGTGAAGCATCCAGCGATGGTTTTATCCAACGTTAAGTGCCAGCTTTTGCCTCATAAAGAAGATGCTATGGAGGAATAAAGGCGTGAGAATTGATTCTCAGTCCCTTGCATAAGAAGTATTTTTTTTCACTTGAGTAGCTGTGTCAGTGCCAGCGGTTGTAACAGAAAAGGTCTGCATATGTCTGTAGATAAAAATATTTCTAGGATAGATTGATAGGTGGGGCTGTTTAAACATCACCACTTGCTTAAGGTTGTGCCTGAAGTGGCAACGTAGCCTTTAATTTGATCATAACATGTTTTGCCAATTAGACCCTGACTAGAAAAGAGACATATGGATAGCCCTTAGGGAAGCAATACACCTACACTTAAAATTAGGCATAAGCTCCAGTATTTTTCTGGATAAAGGTGCATATTTAAAATTATATCTTTATTAAATTATTCACCACCATCAGTGACAGGACTTCAAAGCTCTTCTTGAGCTTGTCCATAAAAGATAGGAAAATATTAGAGTTTCTAGTATACATTTGCACTGAAGCATTTGAGGTGATAATCTGTTTCCATCCACTAGTTATATATTATTGTGCATGTCAAAGCTAAATTGTAATCCTGGCAGTGGGTGTCATGTAAAAATGCCATGTTAAAGGAAAACTACTGTGATTAGCCCTAATACTTTTGCTAGCTCAATGAATATTTGCTTAGAAAAACATTATGTAGCAAAAAATTAGCAACTGGCCTATGAAGAGATGCATGTAAAGATCTCATCTCACAGCTCTTTCAGGTTTTTAATTTAGGATTCTGTTTGTACACGTGTAAAAAACACAGTGGTTTATATTTTAGAAGTTTGTGCATAAGTTCCTATTCTGTGTGCTTCACAAATCTCACGAATATAGGATAATTACTACACTTACTGCTGAAGTTCACTGCTTTTGGAGCAGGACATAATAAATATTAAAAACTAGAAAAAGCAAGGAGAGAAGAAATGAAAACAGCCTAGAGAATGGCTTCTTCTAGTATTTGTTTTAGACAAAAATGGGATAATGCCCAATAATCTCACTGTTGTTATTAATGTTCCAAGAAAGCAAATGGGAAAAGTACAGTCTGGTATAAGCAACTGAAAGTAGAATGTGGATTCTGGTGAGGTAATTCCACTTTTCTTACCTTATTTCTCTTCTGGAATTGCAGGGATTATTATAGACAGCAGTAGTAATTATACCTCTATATTCCTTTTTAGAACGCTTTTTCAACGCTGAGTGCAAAAAAACCCCAACCCACTGTCATTAATAAACGAATCACTGACACCATTTTCTGCAGTAGTTAAGAGTCTCTTGTGAACATTTCCCCTCATGTATCGACAAAACCCATATGAGGGATCTTATGAAGTCTTAATGAGTTCCTACCTTGAGATATTTCAGAAATATTAAAATCCATGGATTGTTTTGTGTCAAAAAAAATCCTACAACAAAGTATTTTCATATGTGAAAACAGAAAATAAATATTAAATGAATTTGGGAACTTTGTTCAGATGAATAAAAATCTATAATATATTTATCATCCTATCTGGGATAGTTATAATAATACCTACTTTGCAAAGCATATGGTTTCAGTCCTTTATACTTACTGTGATATTGCTTCTCTACGGCTAACTTTTGCATTTGGGTTATGTCCTAATTCAGCAGCAGGAAGGTGCTAAGATTGAGATGTCCATGGCTTTTAATGCTGAACCTTGTAACATTCCTCCTTCCTGAAGCTAACTCTGAAAACAAAATCCAGATTGACTATTTGCCTCATATAGCCTGTAATATTAAAAAGCTATTTAGACATTTTAGAACAGTTATGACTAGTGCCAGCCAACTATCTATAAAAAGGAAGTATTACAAAAGTGTATAAACCACTACAGCTATAGACTATTAATAGTTCAACTCAAATTCATATGGTCACTGTATGAGAATCAAAATATGATACTGAATAGAGAAATAGAGACATATCAAGTGTTATGCTATGTTATGTTATACAACACATCGTCACCTGAGATAAAAACTGGGGTCCTCTTTTGTCCATGTTAAGTAAAACATGTGATGTTCACAACTGAAGATGGATTGCTACATTTTATAAACGTGGCACTTAAGTTTTACCAGCTATGACTAAAACTGACAGTAAGATTTACTTTTGCATATAACCCCAAGTGGCTAAATAACTACTTGTTCATTTCATCTTCAATGCTACTGCTGTCTTCCACTTTGCTCTTTGAAAATCAGAGGGAAAAGGGAACGTGTTTTCAAATTTATTTTCAGAACTACATTTGCAACAGTAAAACTTTCCAGCTGCAGCTCTACTGTGTAGATAACATGGAAATCCCTGAACTGCTCTGGAAAACTCAAGGGCTTTTTAGAGAAGGGAGCATGGCTGGCAAGGGGTTAAAAATAGTAATGGTATAGACTGGGATGCTGTAATGTTGTTTTGAATTTTCATATCTCCCTTGAATGTATATATTGCATTGGTATGTCATATGTAAAACATAAAATAATCATACATTCTTTTCTTTCAGCGTGGTTTGCATCAAAACCAGATTTGTGGTGGATTTTAACACCTATAAATAGCTAACACATTCAGCAGTAGCAAGCAGAAAGTATTGTGTGTCAACAGGTTTAAACAAAGTACATCAATCCAGGCTTGTAGCATATTTTACTTTGGTATTGTGGATCTTTAGATGTGACAGGTGACAAAAAGGATTGTGATACTCGTGTAATCTTGAGAACTATTTCCAAAAGTATATTGTTACTGGTATCCTCAAACAGATCAAAACATAGATTTCTAGAACTGAACGGTATACAAGACGTACTGCTATAAGACGTGAGAAATAAGCAGTATTTTCTCAGTCCCAATGACCTACATAAAAGCTCTTCTATGTACACAGCCCAAATCAACATTTTATACTTTGAAATAAATGCATACTGTAGCCTACAAACATAAGACTACTAAAAGAATGAGTGCATTGATATCAACTGAAGAATTTATCAATTTTCTCTGCTGCTAGGGCATTCTGTAAAGACACACACAGATTTTCACATTTGTAGCTGATACAGGCATGATAATTCTCTTCAATGCAGTCAGGACAAAGTTACCTTTTGTCTGAGTAATATGTAAGCAACCCATGCAGTTTTTCCAAATGTGTTGTGGTCAATTTAACAGACTGGTCTAAGAGCACTTAATTGTCAGTATTTACATTGATAAAACAAGAAATAGGGCTAATATAAGAATTTTTTTCCTTTCAACCTTGCCCTCTATCATTTTTTTTTTTCCATCTCTGCTCATCTTATCTAACAGCTGCACAAAAAACAGACTTTTGTAATGCAGAAAAGCAACTACCACTTAAAAAATGCAATAGGCAAAAAAACCCTAGCAGATTAACTAATGGCTGAGATCAGGGGAAAAAATCACCAAAGTTGTGCAGCTCCCAGTTGTGCCAAATATATTTATGACCTCCAAGTGATTTCTGCTTTTAGAAGGATGGAACTGTGACCAAACTGCCTTGCCAATGTGTTGTTATGAATCTCCAGTGATGGCTTTACCATCAGAAAGAAAGGCCTCTATGCCAAAACAGGATCCCACAGATTTGAATTAAGAGTGAGCTTCTAGAGCTCAAATACCATGTTAAAATTAATGAGAAGAACTGGGCATTTGGAGCTTCTTGACCCCTTCAGCTATTTCCATTTGCACTTATACTTCAATCCTGTGTAGTGAAGTCTGGACAGATTCACCCATGCCATTTAGCTTTTGTGAGATATTGCTTCTTCTGAATATGTTTATTCTACTAGAGAACTTGTATGCTTAATTTAGTATGTATCTTCCTTTCAAAATAAGAAAAGAATAAGAAAAAAGCAAGAATGTTTTTCCATTTTTTCACTTTATTTTTAGTTCTGCATAGAACTATATAGAACTATACAGAACTATGTAGAATTATTTTCCCTTTTACAATATGGAGCTAGAACAAATGGACAAGAGTAAAGCAGTAACTTAAAAAGAAACTATGCAAAATTTAGCTCTCTTGGATGTCATTTACACATGGGAAAACAAAATGAGTTTAGAGCTTAATTTACATACATTTCTGCAGTATTCAATGAGTAACTCTGTGGGCATACAATTATTTAAGAATGAGAAAAAAATTGGGTGTTTCTTATAGCAATACTCTGTTTAATTCTAACAAAAAATATTAAAAGCCCAAGCCTCAGTAAAACAGTCAGCTTATTTGTCAAGGAAATGAATGGGAAAGCATTTTGGTTTACACAGTTCAGAAAATAGGATTTATTTACACACTCCATGGAAACTGTATGCTCTAAAACTGCATCCTAACTACAAATATGCACACATCTATTCAGCATCTTGCCAAAAAAACTAAAATGACATTAAAAAAGAGTGTAAGAATGCTAAGCTCGCAAAGTCAAACATTCAAAATCTACTAAATTCCAGAATTCAGATTGCCCAGGCAACCTTCCTGCTGACAATAGTTGCTGATAGATTTGATCAGCACTACCTCCACATCTGATCCTCCTGTGCTTCCTCTAGTTTTGCTCTTCAGGGTGCAAATATTCTGCATCTTCTGCTTGATAGGAGTTTCCTCGTGGAAGGACTAGAGTCTGGACTAGGCACTGTTTCCTGATCAGGGTCAGCCCATAAAGTAGTCCTTTTCTGTGAGGGGGAAGAGGCTTGGTGTTTTTTTCTTGCTTAGGTTCTGTCTCTCTGCAGACCTCTGAGGTAGTCAGTTTTCTCCTCCTGCTCAACTACTTTTCTTTCTGAGACAGTATACCTGTGTCTTTTTCTCCCTTCTGGTTCTTTCAGCTTTGCTTCTCCTGAGGACTAAGCACTCCTGGTGAAGTTGGTTGGGGAGACCAGTATACTGAGACTTTTGGATGACTGAAACAGGCAGAGAAGAGTCTCTGTAAGGCATCCAAGCACTTGCAGGCAGGCATCAGGTAGTGAATTAACCCTTTCATGTGTGCACAAGCAAAAAGACTTCTGTGAAGTTATGGTTTTCAGAAAGTACTTACAAGCTAGTCCATGTCTATCAAATTTACCTGTCATATTTTCCCCGAGCCTTTTGTCTCACTGAGTTAATAAAATAGACAGTGTTCAATGGGTGGGTAACTACTCAGTATTTCATTTACTTTTCTCGCTCCATTATTTGCCTTAATCCTTATTTATGTAGAGAATAGAAAAACTACTCTGATTATAATGTTATTAATTTGTTAATGTCCTCTGAAGCACAACTCAAAATAGCTTTTGAGTGAATCTGAGATATTAATGAATGCATTTTCATAATGTATTCTAAAATTATATGCAAATAGATTTTATGGCTTAGAAAAAAATCAAGTATCCTCTGTCATTTTCAGATGACTGTATTCAGTTTCTTTGGATGCTCTTTCTCATCAGAACAAACAACTTTGTAATACAGCATACCCATTCCAGATAAAACATTCAAAGAATTTAGCTGCCGACTTGCCATATCTGGACTGTGCTTACATTACATCTAATTACTTTTATTTTCACTATATTTTCAATACAGTTTCAATGTTACTTCAATTTGACCAAACAGGGTAGGAATTCATGATTGCTCTGAGATACACACCACTGATACCTGTCAAATTTCAAGTCACCCTTCCAAAAAAGGGCTGCCTACATTTTTGGACATGACATAATCAAATCTGTATATCTTTTCAATCTGCAGTCTTGGCAATAGCTAAGACACTTACACACTACTAAGCAATAGCAAAGAGAAACAAATATTTTTTTTGGTGAAAGATATAAAATTGTATACTGGCCAATTTTAACACTTGAACTGAATTTGAACTGAAATCCTCACCTTCAGAGTTTGCCATGAAAGATGATGGATATGTTATTTTTTATTGCATTTTCTATCAGGACCCAGAAAAATTGGTGCTCTCGCCAGAAGACCAACTTACTAAAGACTAAGTCACATACTTGTCATGTACACTTGTTGAAAAGAGAACACATGCCATTACCAATTTTAAATGTACATTACTTAATTTTTCTTAATCCTTTTGTAACTCTACCAACAAATAACTTGTTCAGTGTGATGAAAAGTGTGATGCTAAATCCTGGCATCAGGTATTTCTTCACAAATACTGACATTTTAATTATGAAAAATCATATATTTTTATTCTCCAAGGACAATGTGCTATTCCCATACACTTCACCCATCAAGAGCGGATTCCAAATGTGTCAGTATTTGTTGATGTTAATGGTCACCCATTTTTCACTTAATAGTGCATATGAGAACTAAAATTTGATCTATAGGTGGAGACCGGGTAGCTAGAAACAACCCTACATTCTTTAGTCTGTTTTCTGCTACCCAAAAAGGGAGTTTCACTTCCTGCTTTTGCATCCTGAGAATTGCCTTTTCAAGGGAAAGTTGCAGCCAGAAGGTTAGAGTCAGCAGCTCTGTGTCCAGGTGGAGGCTGGTGATAAGCTGTGTTCCCAAGGGATCCATCCTAGGACCAGTGCTCTTCTACATTTTTATCATTGACCTACATAGTGGGATTGAGTGCATGCTCACCAAGTTTGCAGACAACACCTAAAGGAGTGGTGCACTTGAGAACTGGATCCACATGAACCTATTCAAGTTCAACATGGCTAAGTGCAAGGTTCTGCATTTGGTTTGAGGCAACCCAAGAAGAACTCATTGAGAGCAGCCAAATGGAGAACGACTTAGATGTTCTGGTGAATGAAAGGCTGGACACAAGCCAGCAGTGTGTGTTTTCAGCCTGGAAGGCCAGCTCCTCAGCTCCATCAACAGAGAGTGGCCAGCAGGGCAAGGGAGGTGACTGTCCCCCTCTGCTTTGCATTTCTAAGGCCCCATCTGCAGTATTGTTTCCAGATCTGGGGCCTGCCAGGGACACGTGAGGGATGCTGAGGAGTGGAGGGCACTGATTGCTATGTGAGAGACAGGCTGCAGTGAGTCCATGAGAATCTTCATGTCAGAACAGATGTGGATGTGAGACCAGAGGTGCAGACACAGTAGATACCCCTAGAGAGGGGCCATCAGTCTCCGCCCACTTGCTGATGTCGCTGTGTTGTTTCTATACCTACTGTCCCCAGACACACCCACTGCAGGATCTGCATCCAGTGCTTTGCCAGGGCTGACTGCATGGTCTGCTATCGACCCATTGCTGGCATCCCGAGCCTGATGCCATGCTCCCCAGAGGACACCTTGACTCCCTGTCCTTGAGGGAGGTTTCTGAAGACTAGATTGCATTGGGAAAGGGTATAGTCCCACTGATCCCGGAGAGTCTTCACAATAACATGCAGTGTGTAGTCCATCCAGGCCTCCTTGTCAGTAAGTCCGCAGCTTCTCTGGGCAGTGGATGTGCAATTGGTGCAGCCAATTCCCACAGCTCACTGTGGGACACCAAGGATGATGAATGGCAGAGACAAGCCTGAGAGGAGCAGCCAGGCACTGAAGATCAAGCAAGACACCAATTCTGAGTGGGGGGCCCAGCCTCACCAAGGGACAGCATAGGAATGGACGAGTGCAGTCCTAAGGGTGTCCTGGACCTCGTGGCAAAATGGCTGATAAAAAATGTCTCCTAAAACCCTGGCAGGAGAAAATGCCAACCACCATCCTGGAAACCAGGAACATCCTTGGAAGGCACTGCTTGGAAGTGCATCTGGCTGCATAAGAATCAGAGATAGACTAGCAGCTAGAGAAAAACCCTTTCCCTTCTGTTTGGATATGGTGAAGCCACACCAACTATTCTGCTCAATTCTCAGCTCTCCACTTCAAAAGAGACCTGAACATACTTTACACTAAAAGAGGGGATATTTAGATTAGATATTAGGAGGAAATTCTTTACTCAGAGGGAGGTGAAGCTGCCCAGAGAAACTACGGGTGCCCCATCCTTGGAGGTGTTCAAGGCCAGGTTGGATGGGGCCCTGGGCGGTCTGGTCTGGTGAGGGGCAGCCCTGCTCATGACAGGGGGTTAAAACTGGGTGGGCTTTAAGGTCCCTTCCAACCCAAGCCATTTTGTGGTTCTATGACTTTTGCTATTATATATGTGGTGCAGTTCAAGGCCCTGAAATTTCAAAACCTCATTCTTGTGCTTGCTTGTCTCTGAATCTCAGCATTAAATGCACAAAGTCTTTTTATTGCACAGACTATGTTTTGAAATGAAAAAGTTCTCATGTATAAACATCATTTTAATTCAAGTCAGTTGTCTGTGATAATCTATGGACAATATTCATCAGACGACAGTTTCATCCATTATCTATTTCTGTCTATGGGAAGCTCTGAAATACACATGAAAAGTATGCAAAATTTGTTTAGAATGATTGAATCTAAAAAAGGGTGGATTGCTATGAACAGACATCTTTTTAGTCATGGTTTTCACTGAACTGTATCTGTTCAAATTCCCTAGGCCTGACGTCTTCACAGTTGGTGGTGATTCTTTCCATAATGATTTGAATTCAACAGAGCTAATTTCATTAAGACATTTAGACTTTTTTTTCCCCCTTGAATTATTTAAATATTATTTATGTGAAAACACTCCAAAAATAAAGTTGGAGAACAAACAAACGAACGACAACAACAACAAAAACAACCCACCACAGACAAACCCCAGAAGAAAATAAATGTGGTATAAGAATTTTTTCCTCAAATTCTCAAGGTGTGAAGAGAGCTAATAAAATCATTATCTTGCTAGGAAACTCTGCAATTCATGGTTATGATAAGGATTGTTCTCCTTCCAGGGCTTCAGCAGTTTCTAGCCTTCTTTGAAATATACCGAAAGCATTCCTTTTTTCTATCCTTTTTTTTTCTTTTTTTTTCTTTTTCTACCATATATTTCCTCTGCTGACAGCCATTAGCATGAGTGTCACCACTGACAGAAATACCTCCTGGCAGGCCATCTTCTGCAGTTTGTGACTCCCTGGCTGTGTGTTGACCACCATTTAGGAACACCTAAATATATGCAGATGAACACGAAGTTATGTAGAGAGAGGCTAGGGAATTTTTGTGTATTGAAAGTTAGAGTATTAAACAATAAACTAAGTCATATAGGAGTTAATACTGGATTGCTTTTTTGCAACCAAAACACTATGTTCTTTAATGTAGGGAAGATTTAAATAGTGCAGCAATGCCCACAGCTTTCTGAGTCATGTTACTTCTGAATTCTGTAGCAAATTCAGAAGAAATAAGCTTTTTAAGATTTTCATTAACTTAAATGTGACAATGAGTGAAAGAATTATGCAACACAGACTTGTGACGCTACAGAATAGGAGTTGCTGGGGGTGAAGATTCAAAAATGTCACAGCAAAGTGGAAAAAAGTTGAGACTTCTGCTAAACAAAAAGAGATAAGAGAGCGAGGCACTTAAAACTGAGATGACTGATGTCTTTAGCCCCAGCATAGAGAGAGCTACACTATCCGGTGGCTGTGTAACAGTATGTAGAAAAAGCATAACATTTCAGGACTTCATATTCTCACTTTGTCAACAATCACTATTGCTCATACTTCCATGTTTCATTCACATGTTAGGAACCCCACTGTTATTGGTGTCTCAATACATTGTAGTCACCAGGTTAACATACCCTTTTGTTTGTATTAAGGAACACACAAGTAGATGGGGCTTCCTCAATCACTAGTTCCAGTTCCCCCTTGTCATAAGTAAACAAACCATATAATCACTTTCATCAGTTGATACAGCTACAGCAGGCACTAATTAAATTTTCAGCTCCTATTAAATTCAACAGCAGTGAAGAAGAACGTAGTTGAATATTTCAGCTAAAATAGTTAATCTTGACATTTAAATATTCATCATTAAGCTTCAGAGTTAGCAGCCTATTCATAAAAGGGAATTCAGGTTCTCTCTTTATATCTGTTGATAGAAAAGGTCATTTCTTCTCTTTACTTTCTATTTGGGTTTCGAAGAGTCTCCTTATAGTCATAAAGGCTGGAAACACAGCTGTTTAAAATGGAAAATTTAATTCTTTATCATTGTTGGCTGGTAAGTGATTTAAATACAGAAAGCCAGTGCTTTCTACACGTGGCACATTTATAATCCTTCAGTGAAAGATTCTGTGCCTGTAGAAATTAAGTCATGAGGCAAACTATTAGGAAAGTTACATATGGAAAATGAAGCTCAGAAAACATGCCATTTTCCTCAGTGATTAGAAACAATTCCTTTATTGCTTGTTTTTCTCTATGGCAGACCAATCTTGGTCTTTTATTTGCATATTTTTTCCTTTGATGCAATAGAGAGTGATAGCAAAAGAGCTTCAGAGCTTTCTTACATTTTTTCTTTTTCCAGTTGCTATGGTATTATTTGTTATTTGAATTGTTGATGTTTAATGGCACATATATTTAAAACAAGGGTTAAATTAAGGGCACTGGTAATTAATCTGAATAAATAACCCATAGTTATAGCCTAACTGACTCAGAGAGAGGCTGTGAAGTCCATTGCCATGTAGAGGGATGTATTAATACACCATAGCTCTAGGAACACATCCCCATTGCAGTCAGAAGTGTCTGCAGCATAATCTAGAGGCAGACTAGCTTGGGGTAATACTACTAGCCTAATTGCAGTAATACTGTTGCTGTGTGGGCATATTTACCTTAGATCTACTGCAACTGTATTGCATACTTACCCTGCTTTTGGCCTCCCCTTTGTCCAACCACCGTAGATCATAGGATCACCAAGGTTGGAAAAGACCTCCAAAATCATTCAGTCCAACCATCCACACATCATCAAAATTTCCCACTAAATCGTGTCCCTCAATACAACATCTAAGTGTTTCTTGAACACCCTCAGGGTCAGTGATTCCACCGCCTCCTTAGGACGGTCCTTTCCAGTACCTGATCATCCTCTTGGCGAAGTATTCCCTGAAGTCCAACCTTAATCTCCTCAGTGCTGAGAACTGAATTAAACAACAAATATACTTCCTGTTTATCTTGATTAACAAAAAAATTCTGATTCCTGCCTGCTGCAAATCAATTTATTTCACGTTATGAATACTCTAGTGTATTGCAGGGTTACTCGTTACTACTTCTCCTGTGTCAATACTTAGCTCAGAAGTGACTCATGCCACCAGACTGCAAGTTGCATGCTTGAAGCATTAGTGAGCAGTGCTGAGCTGTTTTCTGTAGGGAAGTTCATTGTTGCCATCCAGAATGCTCCTGATCAGATGTCATATTGGCACCAATTTGTGTTCTTAGAGACAAGGAGGTAGTTGCCATCTCCCTATAAGGTGTACAAGTGCCGTGAAGCTATCAGATAGATACAAAAAAGGAAATGAAAGTTTACTGCAGCAAAAATCTGTTATATCATTAGCCTTTTATCAGCTGTTCTGTAGCATTTAATAAAACTTATCTCATTTGTCTATAGAGACAAATATATTATCAAATATGGAACTAATTTCATTTCTTATCCTGCTTTTTACTGTGTCTTATCTAAAAACAGTAGAGAATGCCCCTATGGCTATTAGTAAAAAGTCCAGTGAACAAGAACTCAGCATATTTTTACAGGGCTGTCAGATAAATCTCTTTATAGAAGTTGCCATGCTCACAGAAATTCAATAGAGCACAGCTTGGTAGCATACACCACATGGAGTCTTCCTGAGGATTAAACTCATATCTAGTTAAAATGTAAAGTTCATTTAAGAAAAAATGGAAAAAGTTATTATTTGGAAAAAAAAAAAATATAGAGGATCAAGAAGATTCAAATTATATTGGTCAACAAATATAGATTAAGTTTCTTTAAGATAAGTAACATATCATACACAAACAGAGGATCATAAGAAAGAGGAAGGGAATTTGACCTATTAATGATTAAAATAAATCAGTGTGTTGTGAACACTGTTGCATTTATTTTTATGCTTGTAAATATGCATTTTAACATGAAGTTCACACACTCGTATTTTAGATTACATTTTACAATACGTAAAATATGTACAAAGATATGCCATAAAATTGTGCTCACTGTCTCTATTATATAAAGGGGAAAGTGGTGCAATTGCAAAATCAAGCAACTATGTGTGTAAGTAGGTCACAAACAATCCCAACGTATGCACCTTCATGCAAAGTGTTGCAGATAACACCTCTGTGCTGCATTAAATGTATTTTCCCCGTGTCTGTATATGTTTAATTACTCACAGATTTGTCCCATTCATAAATAATTGATAATACTGGATTGTAGGCAGACAAGCATCCCAAAGAAGGTACTTTTTTCTAAATGCCATGGTGCAGAATACCTGCTGCTGTGTAGAGCACTGACAGGCACTGTGTACAGTGCAAAAGTACATACTGTTCACAGTATAACAGCAATGCCTTTAAAGAAAAACCTTATTGTTTAAATTATCTGTAACAGTAATACGCCTTTGGAGAACGACAGTTCAACAATACAGAACTGTGTTAAGAGAGAGTAGATTAGTGATAAGTTACTGTATCTACAGTATTCATGAACCTTCATTCTAGTGTTCTGGTGTACTGACCATAGAGCTGCAAGTAAATAAATAAAATATACATATGTAAATATCTCTTTTTATTATTTGTATTTTTTTTTCTTTTTCAAAATAACAAGTCAGATACCGGAAAAGAGCTGGAAGTTTGTCTGTGTTTTATCAGCATGTTTTGCCTCCCCACTGGAAAATATCCTGTTCTTCTTGAAGGGGTATGGATTTGAAGGATGGACTGTTCGATGGATTAGGAATTGGTTGGCTGGTTGCAGCCAAAGTGTTGTAATCAATGGCTCTGTGTCAGGGTGGAGGCCAGTCACAAGCAGTTTCCCCTGGGGGTCAGTACTGGGATCAGTGCTCTTCAACATCTTCATCAATGACAGACATGATGGCATCGAGTGCACCCGCAGCAAATTTGCAGATAACACCAAGCTGAGCAGTGCAGTCAATACACTGGAAGGAAAGAAAATCATACAGAGAGACCTGGACAGGCTGGAGAAGTGGGCCCATAGAAACCTAACGAGATTCAACAAGGCCAAGTGAAGGGTGCTGCACTTGGGTCAGGGCAATCCCAGGTATTTATACAGACTGGGGGAAGAACTTCTTGAGAGCAGCCCTGCAGAGAAGAACTTTGAGGACCTGATAGAAAAGAAGCTGGACATGAGCCAACAGAGTGTGTTTGCAGCCTAGAAGGCCAACTGTGTTCCGGGCTGCATTAAAAAAGAGGTGGCCAGCAGGGAGAGGGAGGTGATTGTCTCCCTCTACTCAGCTCTTGTGAGGCCTCATCTGCACTACTGCATCCAGGCTTGGAGCCCCCAGCACAGGAAGGATGTGGAGCTCTTGGAGAGGGTCCAGAGGAGGGCCACCATAATGGTCAGAGGGCTGGAGCACCTCTGCTATGGGGAAAGGTTGAGGGAACAGGATTTGTCTAGCTTGGAAAAGAGAAGGCTCCGGGGAGACCTCATTGTGGCCTTCCAGTACCAGAAGGGAGCATATAAACAGGAGGGGCAATGGCTGTTTACAAGGGTGGATAGTGATAGGACAAGGGGGAATGGTTTTAAACTGAGACAGGAGAGATCTAGGTTAGATATTAGGAGGAAGTTTTTCACCCAGAGGATGGTGACACACTGGAACAGGTTGCCCACGGAGGTTGTGGATGCCCCATCCCTGGAAGCATTCAAGGCCAGGCTGGATGTGGCTCTGGTCAGCCTGGTCTGGTGGTTGGTGACACTGCACACAGCAGAGGGGTTGAAACTAGATGATCATTGTGGTCCTTTTCAACCCAGCCCATTCTATGATTTCAGAAATACCAAGCAGCATAACATCAGTATATGCTATATTTGTCATCAAAATAATATTGCAATACTAGATCTAAAGTGCAATTGAATCAGTAAAGAACGAGAAGAGTTCTTTAAATATCTATATATACGTATCAAGGCCTTAGATACATGTATAAATATTTTCATGATTTTATGAATGCAGAAGTCACTCCCAAAAAAAGAAAAGACTGCACAGATGTAGTGTCCAGAGCCTAAGTTGTTGTTCAGTGTGTAAGCATTCAGATTAGATAGGATCTCTGGAAGTTAGTTATGCAGGATCTAATTTTGAAATTCACATCTTACTTTCTGACAGGGAAGAGAAGAAGTGAGGGACCACAGTACTCCCCTGTTGCAAGTATCCTTCTTCTGATCCTTGCCTGCAGCCCATCAGAAGCTGGTTTCAATTTTGCTCTTAAAACACAGATTGAGTGCTATTGTCAGCACACTTACCCTTGCAAAGCATTCACAGGTTCAGAATCACAACATGATCTATAACTTTTAGGAAAATTATGTTGATATTGCTTTTCTTCTTGCTATTATCTGCAATTATTGAACAAAGTTGTCTAGGGAGTTAAGAAATTGCAAAAGCTGTTATAAACATATATAATTAACATCAGTTTCTCAGTAGTAAGAGAGTTTGGGAGGTAGAAAACAGATCAAAAATAGAGAGAAGCTTGATGTTATTTCAGGAGAAGGAAGTTAAATAAAAACTGCTTAAACAATTTTTACTCACAACCAGGATTTTGAACACTTTATCATTCCGGTTGTTTCTGAACCATTAAAAACAAACAAACAAACAAACAAACAACCAAACAGCAATCTTCTTCTAAGATATGATCCTGTAATATCTAAGTTCACAACTGGTTTAAGCTACCAGAAACAAAGCTTGGTTTATTTACCTGAATACTATCTGAGGGCCTTCAAGTTGTCCACACACCTTCTAGAAGCACAGCCAACAGGAAAACAAGGTGTGACACAAAAGCACATTTTCTTCTTTTACCAAGACCCCTACAAAAACCACATGTATCCACCACAGGAGGTTTGACTTCTGCTTTGCTATTTCAGACTAAGACCAACTTTCAAGAATCTCTTATTGCAAGCACTCTACTGACTAGTTTTGTTAATCATTTTTTATTTGTTGAGCTCTGGCTTCTGGAAAATCTCTTGACAGTCTTTGTTGCTTCACAGTACTACCAAAGTGGTTAAATAGGTGACTAGTCAACATATGGTATGCCACTAATTATTAAACTGTATATATGACAGAAGACCATGAAGACATGGCATAGCTGAAAGTCTGAATGCAAAAGGCTGCATTTTATGAGATAAGACAGAAGGATAAATTTGACTTTTTTTGTATGAAATTCTTGTCTGCACATGAAATCTCTCTTAAAAATTTAAGATGTTTTTATAATGACACAAATGCATGTATACTTTTCCTTTGGCAGAAAATTTGCTTTTGAGGGCTGTATCTTAGTTCTTGAGAGAGGGCTTAAGCTACATAATACAAGAAATTCATATCAAATTAAATCTCTTGCTGTGTGGACGAGATATTAGAGTAGCAAGTGCTCCTAAAATGTAGCTATCCTTGCTGAAAGATAGCTTTTTTCATAATTTCTCAAGTACAAGTTTATCAGTCTATCAGAAGATGCTATTGTAACATTCATTTAGGTAGCTGATCAAAACTTAACTATTAGATTGTATTTTTTTTAGTAAAAAATTTAGCCACTCAAATTTTTTTTACAGTAGCAGTCATAGATCCAAGGTAGTATAAACAAGTAGATATCAGTTAACAGCATGTTTACATCTAACAAAAGACTGAAAATGTTTGCAATATTTTATACCTACTATATATATTCCATCTCTTTATTTTTGTGTTTCTTGCTTGATGTTAAGTTATGGTTAATTCCAAGAGAAGCAGACTAGCACACAAGTGGACTGGAAATTGAACAGTGACTTAAATATTGCTTCATTCTCAGAGATCCAATTCAGATGTCATTCCTCTTCAGTTTATTGCTCATCCTGTGGTGTATTACTGTGTGTCTGTTTCACAAGGGTATGGCTGCAACATGTATTCTCGAAGGGCCTACAGGCAGGGATGCTGAAAGAAAGAACTTTGAAGTGGATAAAAATATCAGCTTTTGGATATCAGTGTGAAAGACTCAAAGATTACAGAGATGGGTGAGGCCATAGGTGCAAGCCAGGCTTCTCCAATCTCTACGTGACACAGGGACAATTTCACACAGAAAATTATTTCTTCCCATGTATTCTACTTTTAAATTTACACAGTGTTTTGCTTTGGAATGCCTGTTTTCAGTGACTGTATTCACATGCTGGTCGAACAGTTTATAGGTCTTGTAAGTCAACTACAACTAGTTGAAACTGATTACAGGTCTCCATTTGCTACAGGTGATATGTCAACATTTTATGTGATTTAGTGACAGGTGGGATCAGAAGTTGGCATGCAACAGTGAGCTGTACAGTAAAACCTGCAGATGTGGGGTTTAGAGAGAAAGAAAGGAAGTGAAAAATTCTCTTTGAACAGTGACAATCTTTTTTTTCTCCTATAATGAGTTATCTCAAAGTTCCTATGTGTTACAGTTTTTTTTCTTCTGTTTATTTTCTCTATTCTTATAAAATTTTGTACTATTATTTTTAATTTTGTGAACTTTCTTTTCACTTTGCTTGATTTCACAATAGTGTTATTCCTGAGTCATGTTGTGTAGTTGTAGAAAATCACCCAGGGAGAGACCCCAAACTGGAATCTCCAATGTCATCACTTAATTCTTACTCCCTTCTTTGGAAAAATGAACAAAACTACTGTAAACAACACCTCTGAAAATAAGCATACTTTACAGGTAAAGTGAGCTTTTCTTCTCCATAGCATTTTCTTTAAAATAAATTTGTACCAGTACACATGCTTAGGTGTGAGGAAACCTTACAAATAGAAATCAAAGCATAACATATGAGGGTGTAAAAGTAGCCCTGTGAAAGGATGTGAGATATTTTGAGTTTCTGCTAGTTTCTGTTAGTATCTCACTGAAACTTTTCTAAGATCCTTATTGTGATGGAAAATTACAGGCTATAACCTCAGAGAAGAGTAAGTGTGAATTAAACAAATTGTTAACATTGTGTTTCCACTGCAAAACCTGAAGTCACCAGAAATCACCTGAAATGGAAAAGGGAATCTCCAGTGGGGTGGCTGAGGAGGAGGAAAGGCAGCAACAGTACTGTGGGGAGCTAAGTGGAAAAATGTGGGAAGGGCAAGGAGGTCAGGGAGCAGAATGGGGAGAGAAGAGTCCCTGGGGGTGGGGGTGGAGGGGGAAGGCCAGTCTTTGATGTAAGGGGTGTCCTGCCGTGCTGCTAGGCAAAAGAAAATACTGGTAACCTCTCATGAATGCTTGGATCTTTCTATATTCAAACGGGCAAGTGGAGGTTGAAAGGCACTCCAAATGGAGCCTTTGGGTGGGTACTTCTATATACAGCAAGCATTTTTAGTACATGAAACAGTCATGGGGGTTCACAAAAATATTGTTAAAAATCCCCCACAAAGACCTTTACAAGGCACTGATCCCTATGCTCAGTGCACTTTTCTACTTGCTCTTTCTGATAGACCATTTTTTCTTTGCACAGAAAAAGTCAAAGACAACACGACACTTCTCCTTTCAAAATCACCTTCTTATCTCAAAATCATTATATAATTTTGTTCTTTAAGAAAGAAAAAAAAAGGGAGAAAATCTGCTTTAAAAGAGGCTTGATTTCCTTTTGTTAAGTAACTAGATTGGCAAGGAGTCTCTCTTTTGGAAAAGTAGGTGTGTTAATTTGGTATTTTAATTCACAAACACTAGCAAAGGACAGCCAAAAATCCAGCAGGTGGGTCCCACAAACATGTAAAAACGTAACAAAATCTTTTGCTTTGAACAACTGCCCAGTTTCACTTCACTCACAGTTGGATTTCTGGCAGTAGATGCCAGGCCGTGCCACATACCAGCGTCCTATGAAGATCATCATTCCCTTGGGACCCTCATTTGTGGCCATTCTGTGCATCCAGAGTCTTGACATTAATTTGGCTGCTCACACCCTGGGCTTGCTCATGGTGAGGAGAGCAGAAAGACGTTAAAGCTACTTTTCCAAACTCATTATCTTCAGCCATGCTCAGCACAAATCTGATGGAGTTGAGGATCTGGCCTTCTGTGATTAATTAAAGCTATTTCCATCAGACTGAAAATGGAGGCAAAATGAGGAGTAAACAATGAGGCACAGAACAACAAAAGAAATGTGGTTTTCATTTACTTATGTAAGGTCCAAATTGTACGTTATGTTGTCTGCTTATGCCAAAAGGAGTGTCTGACGCCTCAGAGCATTGCAGTTTTGTGGGAAAGCCATGCTACCACCTGAAATGTGACACAGCTCAAGCTCTCTGTATTTCATATTAGCAATAGGGTATGCCAACAATTTGGTTGCAATTTACTTTCCTTAGTTTTCATATTTCTCAGGGTGCAGTAGTTCAGAAAATTAACTAAGTCAGACTCATTTGGCATTAATCTTTCTGTAGTCTATGGCTAAAATCCAATTGGAGCTACAGAGGAGTACTCTGTAGGCTGTGTTCTTGTAATCTTTATAATATCACCACATTGTGGTCTGCCTTAAGTCACCTGTCTTGAGATGTTGGTCATGACTATTTAAACAAAAGCAACAACTTTTTAATTCACATTTAAAACTTGTTGAAGAAATAAAGGAATATTCAAACATTATCATATGAATTCTCAGAGTATTCTTTCCTTCAAGTGGCTTTACTATCTTGAAAGCAGCAGAATAATCTGACAAAAAATACAAAAGGAAAGATCTCAAATGATGGGAAACAAATGTAAGCATAATCTTCTAAAATTTTGAGGAATCCTGGAATTTGAGTGAGTGAAAGAACACTCAAAGTGTGATCCATCCCTGAGATTTTTCTTGTGAGTTTTCTAGCAAATAATATTTCTCTTCAGGCTGGAAACATTAAAGAAGTGTTTTTCAAAATGTTTTCCTTTTAAATCTCAGAAATAAATTATGCTGTTATAGCAATAAAAATAAAAGGGAAAACATTTTCTGTATTTACTAAAGAAAAATTAAAAAAAAAAGAAAAAGAAAGAGAAAAAGAAAAAAAAGAAAAAAGAAAAAGAAAAAGAAAGAGAAAAAGAAAAAGAAAGAGAAAAAGGGAAAGAAAAGGAAGGTAACACATAAGAAAGGAAAAGAAAAACCAGGCTATCTTTCTTCCAGTATCGTAAATGTGCAGTTGGATGGCAACTGATAGCACCAGTACATATGAAGAAATTTGTCGCGCTTCAGTCAACTCTTGGACTCACAACCTGGACTGTACAAAAATATTTCCATATAAACTGTTTTTCGTTGTTTTTCTCTTAATACTAATTTCTGTTTAGCTCATTTCTAGGAGCCTATTTCTAAAGTTTAATTTTGTTTCTCTATATTTTAAGCTTTGTGTGACTTTTCACCTTTCACTTTGAGCTATTATGTTGGATTTCACGTCTTTAAACCTTCTGAGTGCTGATTCACACATCCAAATCTCCAGCAAAATGTAGGCTTAAAATGTATTGTTCCTATCAGAAGAGAAACTTTGCTTTTATAAAGTGTGAACAGCTGTACAAAATACTGACTTAATGTTAGAATTTGTTAGAATTAACATCAAGAACAAATGTTCAGGGTTTTTTTTTATTTTTTTAAATTTTTTTTGGTAATTTTAAGATTCTAAGCTGCACTATCCAAAGTCTGACAAGAAGCAAAATCAAAGGAGAAAAAAGAAATTAAGTGAAGCTTAAGTCTTTATGAAACAGGAAATGTCAAACATTAACATTCAGTTATTATTTTGTACAAAGTTATGGGAAACAATTTAACAAAGTACTATTATTTGGAAGAGAATGCAACATATTTGCTATTTTTCAATTATTATTTTACTTAGTCCACTTATCATCAGTTGCCATATAGAAACTATCAACACTAGGAAATAAATAAAGTTCCTGAGAGTGCCTTTCAGGAGAATATGGTGTGTACAGAGTGTATGTTAGGACTGTGGAAGTACACTGCTCTATGCAGAGGGCATGTATATGAACTGCTTTCATTGTCTGAGACATCTTCATGTGAAAATAAACACAAGGAACATCTTAATATCAAGTGGGCAAAATGACACTTTGGAAAAGTTTTAAAGAATTTTTTTTTCTTCTTCTCTCTTTGAGAGAAGAGACCTATCTTTCCTGTTTAAAGTGGAGGTAATGCTCCTGCAGTACTAATTGCATCTCTGGGTAATTCTCATTTACTTGATCCTTTAATGCTCTTCTTAAATATCTTCTTAACAAAATAACTTTACATGAAAGACTAAAGGAATTATCTCTACAAAACTTTGTAAAATAATGTGAGTATGCAGGAAGAAAATGTAAAGAAGTGGATGCAGCAGCGCTGTTGTTTTTGTGGGTAAGCAGTGGAGCTTTGGGACATTTGGATTAAAGACAAACCATTTGCTATAGGACACAACTGCAGATAACTGTTTGACATATGTTTGAGTTGGTGGTAAACCCATGGAGAAATGCATCATGCTACACTGCTCTTATTAGCACAGTTGAAACATCTTGAAAAGATTATTACAGGAAATAATCGTTTAAATACAGTGTTCCTTTTATATTTTCTGCAGAGTTATATGCTCAGTAAAATAAAAATTGTTATTATTTCTAAGTGTACATGCCTGCAAACAGGATATTAGTGAGGAATGAACTCCTTCCTACAAAAAAGTCCACATATTGCAATCAGAATGGAAACTACTGCTAAAAGAAGAAAAACTGCATCACGTGACACACAGTATTTAATAAATTTTACATTCAATACTGATTTATATACAAGTTATGCTTCATGAAAAATATTTAATTGGCTGGAGAAAAGCACTGGTTTTAAAACAGATAGTGTTAAGTGATCTCTAATCCTCGCAGAAAATACTAGTTAAGTGAATATATGTGTATGTTAAATATTACATACGTGTGCATTCCATAACATTTAAAAAAGAAAACATCAATATTTTTGTGTACATTGATTACTGTAAGAATATTTATAGATTATTATAGACTACGAGTGAGGGCCATTAAGAAAATTTTAAGCCATTTTTTCTACATTCATCTATTTGTGTGATAAATAAGTAAAATATAAAAGTCAGTCCTGGCAAAATTTGTAAAGGGATACATATTTTTCACGTCATTTCATGTCAGAATTTCAAGGTGGTAGCTCTTCCCAGAAGCGTATGTTTATAAGTCATGTTCACATGGGAATGCACTGAACTTTGAGATGAGACATGGAGTTATTCCTTTTAGCGTAATAGTTAGGGTCTTGTCAGTGCATTGCAGAATATCACTTTTTGTAAGATTTTTTAAGGTAATATTCTCTTCACAATCCAGTTTCTAGAAGAGAACAAAACTGGTGTAAAGAGATACCTTAAGTGACAAGAAGGAAAGAGTAAGCAGAAAACGTTTCTTAAACTGCTGTAGTAAACTGTGGCTTTTCTAGCACTAGAACTATTTTAATTTTAGAAGACATCATAAATATCTACAACACAGTATAACTAAGAAGAGAGCAATTCATATTTTGGGGAGCATCTTCACTAACCTCAATCTGCCAGGACCAACTTAAGTTACCTATGCAGGAGAGATAACTAAGATCAGATAAATCAAATTCTGCCTAAAAGTATGGATCATCATAAATATTTAAGATTCATGTTTTTGCTATTTCTTTTTTCTTTGAGGTTTTTCAGGCATGACACATTTGACAGCTAATTTTGAGCCCGCATGGACCCCAAATCTGGCAATGTCACGAAATTTCTTTAGAAGAATCCTCTGATAATTATCATCTAAATATGTGGCTACACTTCACTTTTTTTTTTTTTTTTTTTTTTTTTTTTTTTTTGGCTCAGAGGATAGATGGTAGGAATTAGGCTCCTTATGCTGAAAA